>NC_141162.1:43186626-43508412 GCF_053477565.2 Lygodium microphyllum
CGATTTTGCCAAAATTCTTGATCTTCATCGTCATGGTCTTGTGCAAGGTATGGATCTTAAATCTCATCCACGTATGGGAATATGTGAGTACTGTGCACTTGGAAAACACCATCGTTCGCCTTTCCACACTTCTACTTCATCACATTCCTGTGCTCTCTTGGATTTGGTTCATACCGATATTTGCGGTCCTTTTCCTGCCTCAAAGTCTCAATATTGATATTTTATAACTTTCATTGATGATTTCTCACGGTACACACATGTCTATCTTCTTCGACATAAGTCTGAGGCTTTATCTATATTTAAACAATACAAGATAAGTGTGGAGCTTCAAACTGGATTCTCTATAAAGACGCTTCGTAGTGACAACGGCGGTGAATATGTATCCAATCTATTTGATGACTTCTGTAAGGATCAAGGTATTCATCATGAGTTTACAGTTCCTTATTCTCCTCAGCAAAATGGTGTTGCTGAGCGCAAAAATCGCACGATTCTTAATGCTATACGTTGCATGCTTATACACTCTAGTTTGTCTCGAAAGTTTTGGACTGAAGCACTTCTAACAGCTGTTTTTATTCAAAATCATCTTCCAACTACTGCACCTGCTGGTAAAATTCCTATAACAATTTGGACAGGGAAGACACCTTCAATCTCTCACTTTCGCACATTTGGCTGCATTGCTTATATTCATGTGCCCAAGGACACTCGACATAAGTTGGATCCTCTAGGTTTGAAGGTTATTTTTCTTGGTTATTTAGATCATTCCAAAGGTTACAAATTTTATGATCCTTCTTCTCAAAAGGTTATCATTAGTCGTGATGCTATATTTGATGAGAAGACTATGGGTGGCACATGGTCGTCAGATGTTTCAGATGATACACAATCTTTGCTTAGTGCATTTCCTTACTTGCTTTGTGATTCTACTAATTCTGATTATCATAAACCTCCTTCACCTCCAAAGAAGATTGATGAAAATTTGGAGATCTATGTTGATCTTCCTATTGAGATAGAGCATGGATTCTATTCTATTGAATATGATGTCTTTGATGATGCTATGCCTGTCCAAGAGGATCCAATATCGTATATGGAAGCTATCAATTCGTCTCAAAGGGATCAATGGCAAGAAGCTATGCAAGCTGAGTACGATTCTTTAATCTCCAAAGGTACATGGATTCTTACTGAACTCCCCCCAAATCGTGTTCCTATCAAATGTAAATGGGTTTATAAAACCAAGAACAAAGCTGATGGCTCGTTTGATAAGTTCAAAGCACGACTTGTTGCAAAAGGTTACTCACAGATTGCAGGAGTAGATTATCAAAAAACATTTTCTCCCGTTGTGCGCTCCACAACTGTTCGTATGATTTTGGCTTTTGCAACACTATTTGATCTAGAAATTCACCAAATGGATGTTAAAACGGCTTTTCTCAATGGAGATCTTGAAGAAGAAATCTATATGGAGCAACCTGAAGGTTTTATGATTGCAGGAAAGGAGCATCTTGTATGTCAGCTTCATCGTGCATTATATGGATTAAAGCAAGCCTCTTGTGCTTGGTATATTAAGATTGATCAGTTCCTCACATCTAAAGGTTTTGTTGCATGTTTTGCTGATCCAAATCTTTACATCAAAAGGGAGGACAAATATTTTATTATTCTTGCTCTATATGTTGATGATACTATTCTTGTGTCAAATAATATTGTTTTCTTGGATGCTATGAAGAAGCTTTTATCGACTGCATTTGAAATGGTGGATCTTGGTGAGATACATTCTTGTTTGGGTATTCAAGTTCAACGACACCGACAACAAGGAATTCTTCTTCTTCGCCAGACAAAGTTATTAATGATATTGTTAAGAAGTTTGGGTTGACAAATGCGCACTCTACTAACACTCCCATTCTTTCAAGCTCTACCAAGGGTACATCTACAACACACAATGAAGAATCAGCCATTCATCAACCTTTTGCTAATCTTGTTGGTTGTCTTCAATTTATTGGTTTAAACACAAGACCAGATATTTTATTTGCAGCTAACTTTTTGGGACAGTATCTTTCTTCCCCTTCCACTATTCATTGGAGTGCTGCAAAACGTATTCTTAAGTACCTCAAGGGTACTAAGGAATTTGGTCTTATTTATCGTCGTCGAGAGGATTCTTCTTTATCTTCTTCAACTTCTCTTGACCTTATTGGATATACAGACGCTGATTGGGAAAGTTCACACTTATCCATGCGATCTACAAGTGGGAATTGTTTCTTTGTAAATGGATGTTTGGTTTCTTGGTCCAGCAAGAAACAACGATGTGTTGCGGTTTCTACAACTGAAGCCGAATATGTTGCTGCATCATTAGCAGCTCGCGAGCTAGTATGGCTTCGACAACTACTTGCAGATTTGGGACATCCTTCATCATCTAGTACACCTCTTCGATGCGATAACCAAAGTGCTATTAGTCTTACCAAAGACTATATACAACATAGTAAATCAAAGCATATTGCTATTCATTATCATTATGTTCGACATGAAGTCAAGAAAGGTTCCATTATGGTGGAGCATTGTCCCAGTGATCAAATGGTTGCAGACATCTTCACAAAAGCTCTTAGTGAAGCTCGCTTTAGCTCATTAAGACATGAACTTGGTATTGCTCCAAGTTCTTGTCTCACTGATTGAGGCATGTATCATTGTATTTAAGAAAACTTTAAAGTAAATCATTTTTGTATCGTAGGTATGTGTAGGGGCTCGGGTTTTTCCCTTGTTCTCCCCAAGGGTTTTTTCACTCGCAGCCAGAGACCTTTGTTTGAGTGGGGATGTTACAACTATATATATCATCTCTCACTTGACTTGGGTCTCACCTATATATACTAACTCTACATCAATATGAATCATTCTTTGGGAGCATGTCTTGTGTATCTCTCTCATACTCTCTCTCTCTCTCAACACTGATAGCTTAGGAGAGCAAGTTAAAGTTGATGAGAAGATCCCATTAACAAAGAATGCCACTTGAAAGAAAATGGTTCCCAAGGATATCACTTGCACAAATGAAATGGAAAATCCAAGGGGGGTACTCGGAATTGAGCTTGATGGCATGGTCGATGCCCTCTTTCAGAATGTTGGCATTGAGGACGACCTTGGCATTGATCTCCTTATTGAGATGATGGGGCCAATGGGGATCTTAGCCTTGGCCAAGAAAGAGGCCTATGCAAAGCCTATGGAGGCGGGGGGAGAGAGAGAAGAAGAATGAAGAGGACAGCTTTCCTTCGAAAAATAGCTATAGTCAAATAACCAATGGTTGTGATTGTTGAGGTCTTGCCTTAGGTTTGGAAGTAGTAATAGCCAAGTCAATGGACTATGTACTTGTGGTAGTCAAGGATGACTACTTGGTCAAATTCATAGAAGCATTGGGAGTAGGCATACTCTTTGTTGTTTTTCATGAATTTAGTTGCTTAGGTTGAGCAACTACACTAGGTTCGTACTGCTAGATGTATTGTATTTACTTGGGCAAAGATTTAGGAGTTTTTGGACTTCTAAGCAAGCTACTAGTTACCTCTAGTGTTTGTGTTTTCTTTTTGGATGGCTCTATTTTCTCCTCCTTTGAGCATTCCTTCTTAGATTGACCAACACAATGCAAATGACACTTTGCACCCTTATCTAAAGTTTAGGGCTCATTAATCATTATCAGTCTCGCCTTATTTTTTCAAAAACATTAAGCGATTGTGACTTTAATGCATTGAGCTCCATTTATTTTATCTACTAGGTAAGGTTTGACCTCCAAGTTTCTATCCACATGATGCAGACACGATGTTGCTATCCATAAAAAGATAGCCTGAAGGTTTCTTTTTTTTAATGATGGTGAAGAAACACAAAGCACTCCTGAAGTAGATGCGATATTTGTACCTCGGGAAAATCCAAGAGCTTTGTTTATCTGCCAAATTGATCAATCTCCAAGCACTACTATTTGCACAAAGATGAATTCTAGAGAGGGAGCAACTCCTGTGAAGGCAACAGACATTTGATTTATCAAGCTCTCCAGAGCATAATATATAGAGTCCATTGTAGGGTGGTTCTGATAGCTTAGGAGAGCAAGTTAAAGTTGATGAGAAGATCCCATTAACAAAGAATGCCACTTGAAAGAAAAATGGTTCCCAAGGATATCACTTGCACAAAGGAAATGGAAGAGCCAAGGGGGTTACTCGGAGTTGAGCTAGATGGCATGGTCGATGCCCTCCTTCAAAATGTTGCCATTGAGGATGACCTTGGCATGGATCTCCTTGTTGAGATGGTGGGGCCAATGGGGATCTTAGTCTTGGCCAAGAAAGAGGCCTAGGCAAAGGCTATGGAGGCGGGGGGAGAGAGAGAAGAAGAATGAAGAGGACAGCTTTCCTTCGAAAAATAGCTATAGTCAAATAACCAATGGTTGTGATTGTTGAGGTCTTGCCTTAGGTTTGGAAGTAGTAATAGTCAAGTCAATGGACTATGTACTTGTGGTAGTCAAGGATGACTACTTGGTCAAATTCGTAGAAGCATTGGGAGTGGGCATACTCTTTGTTGTTTTTCATGAATTTAGTTGCTTAGGTTGAGCAACTACACTAGGTTCGTACTGCTAGATGTATTGTATTTACTTGGGCAAAGATTTAGGAGTTTTTGGACTTCTAAGCAAGCTACTAGTTACCTCTAGTGTTTGTGTTTTCTTTCTTGGATGGCTCTATTTTCTCCTCCTTTGAGCATTCCTTCTTAGATTGACCAACACAATGCAAATGACACTTTTCACCCTTATGTAAAGTTTAGGGCTCATTAATCATTATCAGTCTCACCTTATGTTTTTCAAAAACATCAAGCAATTGTGACTTTAATGCATTGAGCTCCATTTATTTTCTCTACTAGGTAAGGTTTGACCTCCAAGTTTCTATCCTGGTTGGATTAGTCTTCCCATTGGTTTTGGTTTTGGACATTGATTTACATTTTGTCTTTTCCTTTATTTCCTTACCATGGGTGAGATTTGAGTTTTGGCTAACAAAGGTGGTGATGTGGGTTGTTTTAGGTAACCAAATTCATGGATTTTTCATGCAATGCCCTTGACCACATAGTAATGATTTGGGGACCCATTACAGTGCTATGCTAACTCTCTCATAGTGTATATGTTAGTATCCCCAAGATCTTCATCTCTTTTTGTGTGGTAATCTTTTTGTAGCGGTGTTAGGAACTACCTTTGGCCTATTTTTCACCCTAATGGAGGAAAGTTTCTACTAAACGGGACTCACTTGTCCTCTTGTGCCCTTAGCAAAGTTGTAAGAACTCCCTTACTTTTCTATCTATGTTTTTATGTTGGCTAAAAGATAACCCCTTTCTCTTCCCTTGTGCATTAGGAACATTGTGTTTGTTTTCCAAAAGTCTTAATAATCTTGATAGTGGGTCGGGTCAAGTGCATTTGATGTGCTTTGCAATCCACATTGCACTTAATTGTATGCTTGAATCATCTTCCAAGCAGAATTTCCCTTTTGACATCCTCTTGATTGGGAAGCACATAGAACATAATTTTACAGCTTTATGTTAGTAAATTCATTCAAATCTTACAATTTCCTAAGAGAGACTATGGGGATCCCTCGTATGGGTTGATTGTTGCGTCAATCAACACAAGTTTGAGCTATTTGATCATGGTCCATTGATCATGGTCCATGCAGCATAGGTGAGGATATTAAAGTCGGTTCCATCATCAATGGGAGCTTCAACTATACACCATCCTTCAGTAATTAATTTATTCATAAGTTAGGAAGGTGCAATCAACTCTTCATCTTCCCAATTGATATTAGCATTCTTGACCATGTAAGTGAAGATATAAGGCTCACTACACAAATAGATAGCTACCCAATGCATTGCCTTTACGAAAATCCTAATAAAAGTGTGTTTAGCTATACTCATTGCATTGGGGATAAGTTCCATTAGGTTACTAATTTGTTATTGTTTGGGAAACAGATGACCAAAAAATCAAGCTAATGGCCATTCCAACAAGTTTTATGTACACATGGTTGTACAATTGGAAATTCTTGTAGCAGAAGCAAGTCATAAGATGACTACTTGACATCCATCTTTTGTACAATCCTTCTAATACTCTCTATATTTTAAGTTATATTTGAACAAAAGGATCATTCTCTACGTCCTATTTCTCTTAAATTCATAATCTTCTTCACCTTCATGTGGTAGTCATTGATGCTCATACATTCTCTTTGCACATTGAAGTTTTATCAAGGATCTAAAGGGGTTTATGTTATTATTTATGTCCATCAATAACAACCACAACCTAAATTTAAGTAGTTTCAATGCTTGTTGTGCATATAGGCTTTATTTCTTCCAAATAATTTATGATTTTAGAGAACAAAAACTTTACAGTAGTTCTTGAACAATCACTACACAAGTCACTATGAATTTAGGGTGTTTTTTTGTCCCCTTTCGCTATTTGGGTTAATGATGTTGAGAACTATATGTGTTTACCCTCTCATGGCATCTCTCATATGTCAAATGTATATGACTCCTTTGAACGAGTGATCCAAGCAATTATGACAATTTGAGGAAACTGTATAATCTGCAACTTGATGACAAGGATGATGTTATTGATGATGATGATGTCATGGATGCTTTTATTAATGATTGTACTACAGAGAAATTCGTGCACATGACAAACAAAGTCTTCTTAGGATAAGGCTCAAAATTGACATGGCTAAGCACAAGTTTGCTTATTCTTAACATTAAAAATCCTTATATTTTGAGTAATGCATCTATTTCAACACTATTAAAGTAAGTGACTTTTTGATTGTCAATGTTAATTGCATTATTTTCAAATGTCTTAACATTTAAATCTAAATGGGATGTTTGCTTGAAGCATTGTAGGTTACTATCTAAAAAGATTTTACCCGCAAATAATGTCCTTTCTACATCAACAAATTAGGTAAAGAAGATGTTGACCAAGTTTGAAGTTGACCACAACATAAAACACACATGTATAAAGGGTTGTCTTTTATATAGAAACTCCAAGCTCTCAAAGTTCCTCAAGTCACTAAAGTCTAACAAGTCATCTCCAACAACTAAAATAGCGGCAGTTTGTATTCAATTACACACGACTCAATTTACTACTCCTCGGAAGCCCCTATTCACACCTGTGAATTGACAGAAGCAGATTACAGCAATCAATTATCAACACACAAATTATACGCAGTTTATACGCACAATTCTTTTCTTGGAAGACGGTTGTGACATCAAATTTTGCAATTGTAAAGGAGAAATACTATAAAAGCCAAACAAAATATACAAGCCTTGTAAACCCACCTTTGAGCTACACTCATCCCGCTAACAAGGTTTCGAGTGTGTGAGGTCTTTTGGAATTTTGCAAGATGACTGATCAAAACATGGACGATCTTATGGTTGAAGGTGATTTACCCGAACCAACAATGGAGCAAAAGTTGGATTTGATTATGATGCAAGTACAAGAGGAACAAAGAGCACGACAAGCTTTGCAAGCTCACTTGGCCAATTTGCAACAATCTTGGCGTCTATTTTTGCATCTATATTCGTGTCTATACTCGTGTCTATCTGAACAATAGACGCACATATACTCGCGAAAATAGATGCACACGTTAAAATTCAAACCATACTTAAATCATTTCTTTTCAAACTGCGCCTTTCCTTTCCTGCGTTTTTTGCGGTTCTGAAGCTTGAGTTTAGTCGACATGCATTCTCTTCATGCCTCACCTCCACATGACTCACCTCTTCTTTCATTTCAAACACACAAGAAGGGAAAAAGGAAAGCCAAGGAGAGGAAGAAAGAGAGAACAAGAAAGAGGAGAACAAGAAGAAGCAACAAGTAAGCAAGCAACCATCAAGGGAGGGTAACTTACCAAGGAGAGGAAGAAGGAGAAGGAAGAAGCGCCACCACCCGCCACACCAAACATCTAAGGTGACTCTCTCTCTCTCTCTCTCTCTCTCTCTCTCTCTCTCTCTCTCTCTCTCTCTCTCTCTTTGTTTCTCTCTTTCTCTCTTTGCTCTATCTATGTATTTAGGATTTGTGATTCCATTATGTATTGCATTTTGTAAATCATCAAGGGCGGTTGTCGGCCTAAAATCGACCGACCGAGTGCGTCTGATAGCGCATCTACATCTTAGTGTAGACGCAGACATAGACACAAAAAATGTTTCCTCTCAAAGCGTCTGAGGGCGCATCTTAGAGCGCGTGTGCTGGCGCGTGTGCTATGCAATGTACACGCGATGATACACGCGCTACACAGAAGGTTGACCTGCAGTCTACAAGCGATTATATACGTGCATTGACCTGGGATGCATGTCTGACAGCGCGTTGTGCTGCATCTTAGATGCACAGATAGACGTGCTGGATAGAAGGTTCATTCTGGAGCGCGTTTGAGGGTGCATCTAACCTGCAATGTAGACGCGGGGATACACGCGCCAGGTCTCCCAGTTCTGATAGTAAACAATATATTTTTGCAATGATGAATGTGGCCAATCCCATGTTTGTGTTTATCAGTTTTCTTGTTTAAGAGAAGCATTAGCACTTAAGTGTTATGCTCAATGTCTAAAGAAAGCTCTTTGAAAATGTAGGTAGTATATGATTTTTTGTATGCAAATAAATTTGTCTTTTTCTTGTGTTTTTTTTGCAGATGTCGTATCTTGGTTCATCTAGCAATGACCTAGATGTGGATCGCATGAATGATACATTGGCCTCCTTTGGAAGGGGGTCAATGCATTTTTGGAGGTTTTCCTAGTAGGGAAGGCTTCATGGGAGAGATGACCAGACACCTTGGCCACTCTCCCACAGCGGACGAGGTGTTCAGTGTCATGTTTGGGACGCCTCTGGCATCTTTACTTGGCACTACTTCCCAGACTACACATGCAGGTACTCCACATATAGGTACTCCATATGTAGGTACTCCATATGCAGGTACTCCATATGCAGGTACTCCACGTGCTCCATGTGCATCGGCTGAAGCACAAGCATCTGCAGAAGCACGTGCATCTGCAAAAGCTCGTGCGTCCAGCAAGGCAAAGGGTAGTCGACAGAGAGGGAGGAGGGAGAGTCGAGGGAGAGGACGAGGCTTGTGTGGGGGTTGCCTAGGAGGTAGCGAGCAATCACCCTCAATAGTAGATCATGTAGAGGAGATTGTATGCCAGTACTATAGAGTTACAGATGCTGGTGACATATTTCATGATGATGAGGGAAGGGATGTAATAGCATACATGAGGAGCGTCGTGCATGCGACGTATAAAGATTATTTCATTGCCTTCAAAAATCAGAAAAGCGGCTTGTGGCAGGAGGTGTTGAGGGCAGTCCATAGGAGGTACACAAATCCTGAGGGTCAGCGATTCTCAGATGATTGGGAATGTGCAAAAGTGAGGGATATGCTTCACAACAAAAGATCCCACCTCATGACACGGGCTAGGGACTCACTCTGCACGGAGGCTGGAGGAGGGGCATGGAGCCTATAGCCAACCACCTATGTGCCACCACATAGAGTGGAAGAAAGCCAAGAAGAAAGCAGTTGAGAAAGTGAAGAGTCGCCAGCACGCAGAGGCGCGACGGATCCAAATGGAAACAATGGGATCGTCGCATTACAAATCGGGTGGCAGAGAGTCGTGGGAGGCAGAGTTTGTAAGTATATTTTGATTTCTAGTTTTTTTGAATTTATATTTCTTTCAATTATTTATATATTTTAGTCTAATATATTGTGACTCATAATTATTTGTAAATCTCTAAATGTTTTGCAAACTACCATCGTTGGTAGGACACCTACTCCTAGAGAGGTAGGTTACCATCGAGGCCATAACCGCGCAACGACATGCCTTCACTTTTATGAGGAGGGTCTCATCATTGAGGACCAATACAACCAGGCCATGAGGATTCGACAGCCAGAGGAGGTATGTTTTTCTTACTTTCCTATTAAAAGTATAGCTAATTATAACTTTTTCTCCACCTTGTCTATGTAAGCAACCCTGATCTTTTGTGTGTGTAGGCGAACCCGGATGTGGAGCATAGCGAAGAGGGGGATAGCGACGCTAGTAGCCATGGTGGTACTAGCAAAGATGTTTCCTCTTTAGATTCGTAGAGGAGCACCATACCTCCTCATGAGGCCTTCTTTTCTTGTATATGTATGATATATCTTTGAGCCTACTACTTGCGGCCACGCTTTAGGTCGCAAGCACTTAAAATTTCCTTGTAAATTCTTTTGATATATAATGAATACGTGGACTTTTATTTTCAATTCTTGCACCCGTAAGATACATTGTCTTTTTCCCAAATACACAATCTAATGTATGGGAGGGGGAAAAAAAAACCAGAGAGCATGTGGTTTCTTTGCAACCACATGCTCTCTGGTTTTTTTTTTCCAGTTCTGTTTTGCGCGTCTATCAGCACGTCTAAATTGCAGATAATTCGCGTTTATACACATGTCTATAATACAGACTACACGCGCCTATACACGCGCTTCATAATTCAAATTTAAAAAAGAAATTAATTTTTTTTTAAATGACATTTTTTATTTTCCATTCGCGTCTATCAATGCTTGTAAAAGCGTGTCTACCAGCATGTCTATATGCGCGTGTATATGTGCGTCTATTGCGCGTCTATTTGTGTGTGTAAATTCGTTGATACATGCGATTATAGACGCGAAATGGTAGACATGCAAATAGATGGGCGGATAGACGTACCCGTAAGAATTTCTCTATATTCAAAAATCGCATCTAAATGTGCATCTATGAGGCCTTTTTGTTGTAGTGTCAGCCATGCTTCCCTCGGGCTGTGTATTTTGCCTTACAAAATATTTTAGGGTTTTCATAAAGGGCTCTAGAAAAAGCATCCACCTTGCATGAACTACCCCACAAATTACGATGTCATCAATCATATGTACAAGTAAGTGTACTTGAGTAGTCAAAATGGAGCGAGGAAAAGTTTCCTCCACCAAACAAACCACCTCAATGGATAATACTCGAGCCTCTTGCAACGTATTTGGATCGATTTCCTTCAAACTCACAAATCTATCAACATGCAATTGAGAATGATGATTAGTTTTGTCCATAAATTCAAGCGGGTTTACTACGTGATGTACGTAATATGTAAACTAAAAAATAAGTATAATGTATACATACCTCGTGAGCTCACCCATCTTGTAAATGACAAATAGGACACTGTCGTGTAGATGCATGATCTCCATGAAACAAGATGCAATCATTGACACATGCATGGATTTTAACGTAATGGAGACCTCCAAGAGATGTTAAGAAACGCCTTTCTTGCTCCCTTCTAGTTGGTAATTCATTTCCATTTGGAAGCATTTGTGACAATAACCTGCATATATTGTGCAAACAGAGTTAACAAACCGTGAATATCGTCTAGAAGCATTTATGAATTAATATCAAATGATACATACTTCAATAATGCATTCAAGCTAGCATTACTCCATCCATAAATGGTTTGTAAGTTCAGTATCTCAAGAGATGCATGTAGAACGGAGTATGTGCAACCTTCGTATAATGGAGTTTTAGATGCTACGTAAAGCGGGTCATCTGTCTCTCTAGTGGTGCCCTCCCCTCAAACCTCATGGAAAAATAAATCAATAGATTATATGCATGCGGTAGTCTACTAAGTCATGCCTCTTTCCTCTTTTCAATTTTTAGTTTTTGGTGATATATTATGTAATGTGAATTATTCTCTGGTTATTTTATATTATAAAGACCATTCAATGCTCCAATGCATCGAGAAGAACTTTTAGATGATGAAAAGGCTTAGCAACAACTTGGATTCATGGAGCACACATCCCTTCCTTTTTTGGACCTATAGTCTATGCAAGATCTTTCTATGTAGGTTTCCTTAGATATATTTCTCATCATTTGTATAGACTCGTATTTTGCGATATACATTTGTTTGTTTTGGATTCTTCTCTCTATCAATCCATGTAGTTTTATGATCGATATTGTACTTATTTGAAAATTGAATCAACGAATCCTTTCTTTATAGTATCTAATGATGTATATGTTTTGATAACAGTTGTATGCTCAATTTATAAATGATTTATGAAATATTATTTAGCAGATTTGGCTAGAAGGGTAGCGAGGTTGCATGGCTTGTTACCCAAATTTTTTTTTTCCTCTGCAATCATCACTATTAGCATCACAAATAAACTTGTAACCATTGCTATATGCAATGCAGATAATAGAGTAATGCACATAGCAACATACATAGCGATACACATAGCGATGATTTTTTAGAGACTCATATATCGAGTTTTAGCTTAACAGGACTAACTTCTTGGATGAATCATTCTATCGCTTTAAACATCAATACATGGCCAATACCTTGTGGTAATGATGCACCCATCTTTGGTATCAAGGAACTAATGCTTGTCTAAGAAAGGGATAAATCTTAACTATATTTTTTAAAAAAGTTCACAATTTTGAAAGAATCAATAAAAAATACAAGCATAACTTTGTAAGTCCTTATAAGGGCTCAAGCAAGCACCCATGGCATGACATGACAAGATTTTTAGATATCGTTTTAGCATTGGATTCCCTAAAGCATAGCCTAATTACTCACTTTATGCATGTGAGAGTGATGTAGATATTATGGCCGTTACTACTTATGTAAATGACTTGATTTTTGTGGATGAGAGTGAGAGTGATATTATGTCATTATACATATGAGATTAATTGGCTATTGCATTAGGACTATATATGTAGATGAACTGATTATTGTGGGTGATAGTGAGGCATAGATTGCCAATGTGAATGAATTTGAAATGAAGAATTTGAAAGAGCTACACTATTCTCTTGGTATATATATTCAAAATTCTAGACTTTAGATGTTATATGGTTGTCTTATAGAGAAAACGTTTTTTGGATATGCTAGAAAAGTATGGTATAACTTGTAAGTCAATCTCAATACCTTTGGATATCAATATTAAGCCTACTGCACATGAGGGTGATTTGATTGTCAAGGATGTTATATGTATAGAAAGATCCTAGATAGTCTTATATATTTGATGATAATTAAACCAAATATTAGAAAAAAAATTCACAAAATCCACATTGGGATATAGTGTTATCTTGATTATGGAACATCAGGTTTACACTTGACTATACCTTCTTTTATGAGATAGGTGTTCTATTAGATTTGCATGGTTATTATATGGATGTAAATTGGGTTAGTAGTATTTGAGACAAGAGATCTACTAATGGTGGATTTACATTTTCCTTTGGGAGTTGTTAGATATGATCAATGCCCCACCCTCATTATGTGCTACCAATGATCCATTGGTGCTCAAAGTTGTAAGGCCGCCATTATGAGGAGAAGCCAAATGTGAGCCCGGACATTGGTTGAGTCCTGACTTGTATATCAGATGAGGTCTATGTGACTGGATGGCAAAAAGGTGACTGTTGTGGGTCTAATCTTTGGGTTAGACGGAGTGGTTAAGCTGGTAGCAACTCGAGGCACATTGCATTGAGTTGCGTGGTAAGGGAGTTAAAAGGGGCCCCTATTGTATGGTAAGAGAAAATATTCCCTGGAATATTCCCTGGCCGACTAGTGGAGGCTCATATGGTAGGTCGGTCAGCAGGCCGACCTAACGACCTTCGCGGGCTATAAAAGCTAAACCCCTTCGCAGCCATCATACACTCATCTTTCACCCAGTCAGAGTTGTTATTCTAGCTAGCCTTAAGCTCTTCACCTATCTTCTGTCTAGATCGCCATCTAAGCTTCACACAGTGGAAGCACATGGGTGGACAGAGCCATCTTTGTATCAGTTGTTTGGAGTTAAAGAATTTACTGATTCTCCTCTTATCTGTTGTGTACTCTCTATCTCTTTCTCAGATTCTGTTCGCTGCGCCGTGTAATATTTTACATGGTATCAGAGCCCAGGGTGCTCTAGAGATCGGAGAGCGTGCAAGAGGCAAAGGCTTCAACAGCAAAGAGAAACGATGCCGACTCCGGGAAGCAGTTCTGGCGCATCAGGAAGCGGTGCAGGAGGTGGTGCTGCTGTACCGACTATTCAAACACTGAGGATTCGTCCACCAACCTTCAACGAAGGCAAGTTAGATGGTACAAACTACACCTTGTGGAAGTTCAAAATTACAACTATCCTTGATTCTTATGAGCTTCTGGAGACTGTGCTGGGGACTGACGCAGAACCACAGCCTACCCCCGACCCATCAAATCCTAGTGTGATGATTCCTCCGAATGCGGATCTTCTACGAGCTTGGAAACAAAGGAATGCAGATGCATTGTGTGCCTTAGTTACAAGCTGTTCTGACAGTGTTTTGACTCTGATTCAGCATACAACCAAAGCGTCAGAGGCTTGGAATGTACTAAGGAGTCAGTATGAAACACGAAACCAAACAAGGATTCAAAACTTGGAGAATCAACTAGCAGCGGAGAAGTTTGCTGAAGGAGAGACGGTTGAAGCATTCATCACTCGGATTAAGAATCTGCGCGACCAGATGGCTGGCGCTGGGATACAAAAGACTAGCAAAGAGCTAGCTCGGAGGTGTCTTCGGATTTGTCCACAAAAGTTTGATGGACTAGTAACTGCCCTTAATACTCAGGTGAGACCTCAAGCTTTGACTTTTGAGGAGTTTTGTGCATTATTAATGGAGGAGGAGTTGAGGCTGAAAGCTCGAGAAGGAAGCAACAATGGAGATGCTGCATTCTCTGCCAATGCAAAAGGCAAAGGTGTTTCCTCCACCAAAAATGATGGTGACAAAAAGAAGAAGGGCGGCAAGAAGAAGTTTCAAGGAGAGTGCTTCTACTGTAAGAAGAAAGGACATGCAATTGCAGATTGTCGTGTCAAGAAGGCAGATGAAAAGAATGGTACCCTTAAAAGTAAAGGGAAAGAGACAGCCAATACGGCTGAAGCAGAGTTGGAATTATTCATGGCGACCATTGAGGAAGTGTGCTCCTCGGCGCAAGAAGAATCTACCACTGACTTTTGGGTGTTGGATAGTGGGGCCTCCCGTCACATGACCAACAAGAAAGGTCTATACAGTTCTATGCAGCCTCTATAAGAATCCATCACTGTGACGGTTGGAAATGATGCTAAATGCCCTGCTGCGGGCACAGGTACTATTTCTTTTGTTGCTGCAAATGGTGAAGTCAAAAAGCTTTCAAATGTGTTGTATGTTCCCGAAATCAGGAGAAATCTCTTATCAGCTGCCATAACTGATCTTGGTCATGAAGTGAGGTTCAAGAAGACAGGTGCAGAAATTATTGATAGTGCTGGCACAATTGTTGGCAAAGGAGAAAGAAGGAACAACTTGTATGAGCTAAGTGCTCTTACAGCCACCGCTGGAGTGGGCACAAGTAAGCTTTGGCATGAAAGGTTTGGACACATCGGATTTGCAGTATTGAAGGAGATGCAAAAGCAAGGTATGGTTGCTCACCTACCTACAATAACTGAAATGAAGGAACCATGTGAAGCTTGTATGATGGGCAAGCAACAAAGAAAGGCATTTCCACAAGAAAGCAAGAATAGAGCACAGGCTTCTCTAGAGTTGGTGCATGCTGACTTGTGTGGTGAGATGCCTACACAGGCCTTGGGGGGATCTTCTTATTTTATGTTGATTGTCGACGACTACAGTAGGAAGATGTGGGTGTACTTCCTTCGTGATAAGGCTCAAGCTTTTGGTAATTTTAAAGAATGGCTAATACTTGTTGAGAATGAAACAGGAAAAAGTGTGAAGAAATTTAGAATAGATAGTGGTGGTGAGTTCAACTCAAAGGAGTTTGAAGGCTTTTGCAAGAGCAAAGGGATCAAGCATCAATTGACGACGCCTCACACACCTCAGCAGAACGGTGTTGTGGAACGCAGGAATCGCACCATTGTGGAGATGGCAAGATGCATGCTAAAGGGAAAGGGATTGCCTAACCATTTTTGGGCTGAAGCTATTAATACTGCAGTCTACATTCTAAATCGGAGCTATATAAAGGCTCTCAAGGGAAAAACACCTCATGAGGCTTACACTGGTAAGAAACCATCTGTTTCACATTTCAGAATTTTTGGATGTCAATGTTATGCACATGTTCCAGATGAGAAGAGAAACAAGTTACAACCAAAAAGCAGAAAATGTATCTTCTTGGGTTATAGTGATGAGCAGAAGGCTTACAAGTTATATGACCAAGAGGCAAAGAAGATCATCGCGAGTCGTGATGTGGTGTTCAAGGAGGAGCCGCATACAGTGGAGGAGGAGAAGGCAAGTTCTTCCACTTTATCATCAAGCGAAGTAGTCCATTATGAACCTGTCTCGAGAGCTATCCCTATCCTTAAGGAGGAGGAAGCATCATCTTCAGATGATGAGGAAAAAGTTCACCAACCTGACATCACCCCACCGGAAAAGCCATTGCCGCGCTGGGTAAAGCAGCTCTATGACCACAATAATCCTATGCTTACATCTGTTGAGGAGAAGGCAGACGGACCAAGGAGGTCTCAGAGAATAGAGGAGCAAAGGAGGGCTTCTGCTCACATAGTCAATATGGCCTTGATGGTTGAGATTATGAGAGAAGTAAAGGAGCCAACTGACTTAGAAGAAGCACTTGCAGATCCATCATGGAAGGATGCTATGCAGGCGGAGTATGACAGCATAATGAAGAATGACACTTGGGAGCTAGTGGATCGACCAGCAAAGCGGAAGGTTATTGGCACCAAGTGGATCTGGAAGGTAAAGTACAAGGCTGATGGTACCTTAGAAAAGTACAAAGCTAGACTGGTTGCCCAAGGATTTTCACAAGTTGAAGGGTTTGATTTTCAAGAGTCATTTGCCCCAACTGCCAGAATGACCACTATTCGCACAGTACTTGTAGTGGCTGCCCACAAGAAGTGGCCAGTGTACCAAATGGATGTTAAGTCAGCGTTCTTAAATGGTGACCTCAAGGAGGAGGTGTACATGGCTCAGCCACCAGGGTTTGAGGCCCCCCATTCTAAGAACAAAGTGTGTAAACTGAAGAAGGCATTGTATGGGCGGAAACAAGCCCCCAGAGCATGGTACCAGCGGATAGATAGGTTCTTTTTAAACCTAAACTTCAAAAGATGTGTCTCAGATGCTAACTTGTATGTTTACAGGGATGGTAAAAAGTCTGTAGTGATTGTCCTATATGTGGACGACCTTCTTATTACAGGTGACTATGAAGATATGATCAACCAAACTCGAAAGGCTTTGAGTTCTGAGTTTGAAATGACAGACTTGGGCTTGCTGCACTATTGTTTGGGGATTGAAGTCTGGCAAGAGCCAAGAAAGATCTTCATCTCTCAGAAGAAGTATACATGGGAGATCTTGAAGGCATTTGGCATGACCGAGTGCAAGGAGATAGCTACACCTATGGAGGTGAATGCAAAGTTATCCGTCGAGGATACATCAGCATTAGCAGACATTGGGAGGTATAGGAGGTTGGTCAACAGTCTGATCTACTTGTGTAACACCAGACCAGATATCAGTTTTGCTGTTGGTGTTTTGAGCAGGTTCTCAAATAAACCTCATGAGAGTCATTGGAAGGCTGGGATGCGGGCACTCAGATACTTGAAGAAAACTCTTGACTATGGTATCACATACAGTTTCGGAACTTCTCTTGTGGGGAACTGTGACTCAAATTGGGCAGGAGACATTGATTCCAGGAAGTCAGTTTCTGGTTATTGTTTCTCTTTGGGTTCAGGAATTTTCTCTTGGATTAGTAAGAAGCAACCAACAGTGGCATTGTCTTCTACCGAAGCAGAGTACAAGGCAGCTTGTTTTGCTGCATGTGAGGCCGTATGGTTGAGAAGGATTCTATGGCATATGGGAGTGCAGGATGAAGAACCAACTGTGCTGAGATGTGACAATCAGAGTTGCATCACCATTGCCAAAAATCCAGTGTTTCATGCACGCACCAAACATATAGAGATCCAGTATCACTATGTGCGTGATTTGATGGAGGATGGGATAGTGGAATTGGTCTACTGTCCAACAGAGGAGAATGGAGTAGATATCTTCACCAAAGCACTTACGAAGGATCTGCTTCAAGTTCATCTTCAGAGACTCGGCATTGGGCCGAGGAGATAGTTTACCTATGGGTGGACATTGAGGGGGGGTGTTAGATATGATCAATGCCCCACCCTCATTATGTGCTACCAATGATCCATGGTGCTCAAAGTTGTAAGGCCCCCATTATGAGGAGAAGCCAAATGTGAGCCCGAACATTGGTTGAGTCCTGACTTGTATATCAGATGAGGTCTATGTGACCGGATGGCAAAAAGGTGACTGTTGTGGGTCTAATCTTTGGGTTAGACGGAGTGGTTAAGCTGGTAGCAACTCGAGGCACATTGCATTGAGTTGCGTGGTAAGGGAGTTAAAAGGGGCCCCTATTGTATGGTAAGAGGGAATATTCCCTGGAATATTCCCTGGCCGACTAGTGGAGGCTCATATGGTAGGTCGGTCAGCAGGCTGACCTAACGACCTTCGCGGGCTATAAAAGCTAGACCCCTTCGCAGCCATCATACACTCATCTTTCACCTAGTCAGAGTTGTTATTCCAGCTAGCCTTAAGCTCTTCACCTATCTTCTGTCTAGATCGCCATCTAAGCTTCACACAGTGGAAGCGCACGGGTGGACAGAGCCATCTTTGTATCAGTTGTTTGGAGTTAAAGAATTTACTGATTCTCCTCTTATATGTTGTGTACTCTCTATCTCTTTCTCAGATTCTGTTCGCTGCGCCATGTAATATTTTACAGGAGTGATGTTATTACTTGCAGTAGCAAGAAGCAACCTATAGTTGTACTATCCAATATTGAGACTGAGTAGAGGTGTGCTGAGATGCCTTCATGAGTTGTTTAGACCAAGAACATGGGCTTATGGTAAACAACATGGCTTTAAGAAATATGTAAAGTTAGGCATGGCTTTTGTATATGTGGGAGTTACATTATATTAGAGGGTGTATGAGTATTAGATACAACACACAAGTAATGAACTTAGTCTTGAGATCAATGGTCCTCTTTTAACATAGATAGACGTGCACTGGTACCATAATCCATAGCGCAAAATTTACTTCACAGAGGCATCTGTTGATTGCAAATAAGTTGAAGCTTCTCCTAGACCTTTGGAGATGCTTGTAGGAGGTGACTCTAAGAATGATCCTTTGAGATGCAATGAGCAAGAGCAGAGTATGCCCTAGCATCGCCATTGTTTCATGTGAGCACTACTTCCTCATCGTTATCTTCATTCCAATCATTTGGTATAGGAGAGGGCTTTAGGGATGCAAGACCGAGCCTTAAAATGATGTATGGATTTGCTTCTGCACAAACCAAGCTTTCATAATAGCAGTCCATGTGAGATAGTCAGTTTCTTTAAGCTTGTCATTAGTATTGCAGTATCAACCATTTTTGTGAGACATGGAGAAGACATTCAGGTGAAATGCAAAGATGATAAAGTAAGGGGTATGAGAGAGATAGGAACTTCATATGAAAGCCCAACATAGAGAGTTCAACAGTTACAAAAATATAAAGACAATTTAGACAAAGAGAGGAATAGAGGTAAAGAGAGTGTAGTGACAAAAGCACGATTGATGACGTGTGACCCTTCCTTTAAGTGTGTATAGAGCAGGTTGAAAAATACAGACTAGTTGAAAACAAGGCTAAGTTACTGAATCTTGCAAAAATAGTATACGAATTGATTTCAAAAATAGAAAAACATCAGCAATTGAGCAAAACGGGTGGTTGATCAACAAAAAATTGAAAGGTGAGAAGGATCGAAGCTTGCTTGGAAGAGCTATGGCAAGAGAGCAAGATCAAGAAAGAAAGAGAGACCAAATGGGAACTCCAACAGTCACAATGTGTGACCGGGCCTTCCTTTATTCAAACTGCTACCAAAATAATAAAGAATAAAGTGATGGTGACGAGTGTCTTCTACCTGTAGTGTGCAGTGGAAGGTATTGCCAGTGTAGTAATAAAAGGGTGGCTAGGTAGAGGCACCTTTACCCCCAACAACCTCCCACTTAAAGGTGAATCTATCCCAATGAGGCGTGAAAAAGAAAAAGAAAAGACGGTAAAATGTACACATGTACAACAGGATGAGGAAAAACATCATCTCGTCCAATCTCCTGATAAAGGCAAAGCATTCAGTAGTGAGGCTTTTCGTGAGCAGATCGACTAGATTTTTGTCAATGGAGATCTTGACAAGGTCAATAGACTTGTCCTCCATGGCCCTACGTATGAAGTGATACCTCACCTTAATGTGTTTCATCTTCGCATGAAAGACATGATTCTTGGCTAGCTGAATAGCACTCATAGAATCCAAATGCATTGTAGGTATAGCATCAATCCCAAGGTCATGAACCAAACGGCCCAACCATATGGCCTCCTTGCAAGCCTTAGTGGCTACAACATACTCGGCCTCACAGGTAGAGAGAGTCGTACACTTTTGAACCTTGGACATCCAAGAGACATCACCTCCAGCATAGGTAAATACATAATCGGAAGTGGACTTCCTACTATCTGCATGTTCTGCATAATCGGAGTATGTGTACCCCACAGCTCTTGTATCCTTGCTGCCATTGAAAATACACATATCTGCTGTGTCCTTCAAGTATCTCATGATACCCTTCATGGCATCCCAATATTTCTTACTAGGTGTAGCCATATAGCATGCTATAATACCAACTGCAAAGGCAATATCTGGTCGAGTGGCTATCATGGTATACATCAAACTCCCCACAACTAATGCACTACAAGGGTACACACATATAATGACGCTAAGTAGCGACATTTTTTTCGGTGTCAGTATTAGCGTAGCTAAAAACGTCGCTATTTGCGTCACTATTTAGCGACGCAAATAGCAAAGTTTCTAGCAAATAGTGATGCAAATAGTGACGTTTTTAGCGACGCTAATAGCGACGACTTACTGCGGTAACATTTCACTAAAATCCGAACGTTTCTTTCATATGAGCGCACGAAGGCGGAGAGAAAGAGAAAGGGAGGTGAGCAAGAGAGGGAGGTGAGCAAGGAAGCAAGCCGCGAGTCACACATGAAGAGAGGAGCGTCACCCACATGAAGAGATTGTGAAAGAAGAAGAGAGCACAATGGTGTGCCCTGTTTTGGTTTCTTTACAATCTTTGTTTCGCTTTGCAATGTAGGTTAGAAAGTGTTGGTTTCTCTTCGATCTTTGTGTTGCTTTGTGTTGCTTTGCAATGTAGGTTAGGAAGTGTTGAAAGAGAGAGAAATGGGAGTGTTTTCAAAATTTTTCTTGTGTTGGTTTTTATTCTTTGCAATGTAGATACGAAAATGTATGTGTGTGAGCATAGTTTATAGCCGACCTCAAAGATAGATAAGTTTAGAGATGAACTCAAAGAGATAGGTATGAAAATTATAAAAAAAAGACCTGAAATATATATAGTGGAGTGGTCCCAATATACAATGTAGAATCGTTATTAAATTATCATTCCATTACATCGTAGTCAAGATGTCTAGCACTCATGACCAACATGGTGGTGATCGTGAGGCTTGGCTCAATCAACGTGTCCCCTGTCCATGCACGCAATGCAAATTGGCCATTCGTCGGAAACGTCATTTGTCCATAGAGCATGTGCAACGGTATGGAGAGTTTTGAGTTGAGATAATCGACCAAGTAGTCTTGAATTACGAGATTGCGGTAAGTTCTCTCTCATTACGTACTATATGACATGTAATTGATTTAAGTATAACAGTTTGGGGTTATCTTAGAAGTTATCTCCTTAACATCCTTTACAGGGTCAGGGCCATGTCGATACATTGCAGTCCGCAGATCTCTTGCATCCAGTAAGACGGGTTCGTCCGCGCTCTATACAAATGCCGTCCGAGATAACTAACTGTCTCATAGAAGGTGATAACTCTCAACCCCCTTCTATGGGTGAGAATGCTGTAGACATGGACGATCCTCTTGCTTTTTTGGAGCCCGAGTTAGAGGACATGATCGAATCATTGCTTCCGACGGACTCCGAATCCCAAGATCCTTTAATTGCAGAGGCTGCCATTCCATTGTATGATGGGAGTCAGGTATCCCGTTTGAAGACACTTCTTGCATTGTTGAGCAAACAAACAAAGTATGGATGAAGCGATGCGAGTGTGACAGAGCTATTCAGGTATATTATGATTTCTATGATTCTTTATTGAAGCCATTAAAATGTGATATGTAGTACTCTAATAACATGAGCGAGAGTCTGCAGGATCTGACTTTCGACGAAGTACGCGACAACGGCCCATTCGATATCCGAAGGGCTTAGAGGAGATGCCTCTACTCATGTCCACTAGATGGCTACATGAGGCCCTAACCAAAGCATCTCAAGATGGAGAAACAGTTACTGAAGAAGAGTGGGACTTCTCAAGTGGATGCAATCCCAAGGTATGCAATCCCAAGAAATTACAATCTATACTGCAAATCGCAACTAATATACTTGTTCTTCTCCCAGCATAAGGTCCATAGTGCAGCATGGTCACGTGGACGACATTTCAGAGTAGAGCACATCGACAAGTTACGCTCGACAATGGACTGTGGAGTGATAGCAATGTTTGCATAGGAAAGTTGACGACGTGCCACAAATCCAGACCGTGTAGTTGCAGAGATGGAGTATTTCAGATGTTTACAAAGTATCCTTGCAGTGGACTATCGAAGTTTCTCCGTGACCATATTTGATGTGCAATGGTTCAAGGTTACTCTCGAAGGAGTAGGTGCAACTGTTCGGCGAGGGCCAAGTGGCTTTGTTGAGATTGACTCAACGAAGAAGTGGACCGATTTGAGTGATACATTTGTTTTGCCAAATCACAGTGAGCAGGTAAGAGTCCCTAATACTTGATGCGCTTTAGCATTCTCAAAGTGGACTTTTATACTAATCGTAATATGGATCAAGTCATCTTTTTCCCTAATCTGCAACAACCTCAATGGTGGTACTCTAGGAGTATCCCCGTGTTTGCCAGAACCCCGTACCGATCGTAGAAGAGACACCTTTAATAGCGGCAATGATAGAAGGCATACAAGAAACTAGGATGAACTGCCTAGAGGACCAAGACATCTCACCTATGGAGATAGAGGAGATAGAGGATGGGTTTTTTGAAAATGAAGCAGAGTCCTCATTTTGTGGAGAATTTTGTATAGATCTCCCGGTGTATACTGAGCTATGTCAAGATGAGATTGTGGAACCCTAAACAAAAGTGACTCTATCAAAATGTTCCTCCCACTACAGCAATGCCACTTTTTGCAAATCGGTTAGACAGTTTGTATGTTTTTGGAGTATGGTGTTTTGTATTATCTAATTTTTTTTATTATTTTAAAATAAAGTCTTGCAAATTAAGTCTTAGTTTTATTATGTCTTGCAATTCATTATCTAATTGACTTATTTTTGCCTTGTATGTGCAGGTTTAGGATTTGGGCACGGACGGTAGGATGAGTCGAGATTTTACAGATGATGACATTGACGCGATGCTAGCACGTTTCTCACCGAAGCAGCTAGCACTGGTTAGAGATAGAGCCGATGCACAGCTTTCCCGTTCCATCTCAGCACGATTGGCAGACTCTAGACGGTCCGATGGTTTGGTCTCCAGTAGACGCAGTCACAAGTCTCGCTTTGCTTCAAAGTAACGTGGTCGAGGAGGAGGTAGCTCTTGTTGTGGGGACACGGATGCAGTCTCTCCCACTCGCACTGCCACGAGGGAGTCGACATTGTCTTTCACTGGTAGTGGCGGGCAGACATCTACTGCTCCCACTCCTTCACATGCCCCACCGATCACTCCCACGGCCGACAAGAAGTACATGAAACCCACTCTTCCAGGTACGTATTTTCACTTGAAGATTTTTGCAGTAGCACTTATCAATTCAAGTTGTGTTTGACACATTTGTATTAATGTCATGAAAGTACCCGTTTGCAAAATCTTGCAGGTTACTCGTATCTCATAGATAAGGCCTCTGGCCATTTATACATGAATGATGATGCAAAAGCTGTCATCTCTAGGATGCATGAGTTGTGCCAACAAGTATTTCAGCACAACATTACAAACAAGTGGAAGGAGATCCTAGATGTTAGCAAGGAGTACATAATCGATACATTGTATCGAGAGTTCCCTCAGCCCTCTAGCAATGATAGATTTTCGAGGGTGGATGATAACGCTTATGCGTGACTATCAATGGCATAGGCGGTCTGATGCACGCGAAGTAGTCAAGCAGGGCAAATCGAAGCCGGAGTGGCTGGATACAGAGGACTGGAGTAATCTCCAAGATGAGGCGACATCCACTCCAGACAAGTGGAAGCAACAGAAGGACGCAGCAAAGGCACGCTTGGACACAGGATCGGTGCATCACCTTGGTAGCGGCGGCGGCCACACAAAATTCGTGGCAGATTTCTTAAGTATTAATAGGGTAGAGTACTCTAATTTAATGACTTCCATGTTGATGTATGCATTTCGAACATGAATCCCAAGTACGTTTTTTTTCAATGTTTGTGTGCCACAGCAAGGTTTTACGAATCGCGGCCCGACTGCACTAGAGGTGACATACAGGGAGAATCAAGGCTTGAGTGCCCTGATCGAGAAGCTCTATGCTCGCGGAGGAGTGGTACGTAGTAATAAATATCATTCCTAATTTGAGAAATCTGTCATTATATGTCAGTTTGTATTTGGTACTCATAATTATATATGTAATTGCTGTTGCAGACTCCCTTCGATATGCCACTACAGCGAGAGGAGTTTTCTGATGTGGATGAGTCGTAGAGAGCAGATTAGGCTACATAGGATTACTCCCCATCTTGTATTATGTAAGGCCTTATGGCCTCTATCCTCCATATGTAATAGCAAAGTATATATGATTCAGACTTTTATATTGTAGCATGACTCCATATTTGCTTTGTCGCAGTAGCACTTCTCAATTTAAGTTCTGTTATTTTCTTTATCAATGCGGTGCACATTTGTGTTAATTAATGTCATGAAAGTACTTGTTTGCAAAGTCTTGTCATTATTTGGGATCGATTGTCTAACTTCTTTGACAATAGGAATTGTCTCTTAGCCCTGTGTGGCTCTAACTGTGGCAGGGCTGCATCTGCAGCTCTGCCACAAAAAAAAAATATTCTCTGTAACCATCGATATCAGCATCGGAAAATAATTCTGCAATCATTGGTTTTAGTGTCCAAAATTCCTGTAACCGTCGCTATTTTCGTCAGTATTAGCGTCGCGAAATAGCGAGGCAAATACCAACGGATTTGTAGCAACGCTAATACCGACGCTAATACCGACGACGGAGATATTTTTTATATATAAAGAAAACGTCGTTATAAACGTTCTTATAGCATGTATATGTTGTAGTGATGTATAAGAGATCTTGGCCATCTTGGCCCTCCCCTCATTTTTCTGTGGAGAATCCGCTTATGAAACCTTCACATAAGAAGGTAATGGACAACCAATAGGCTTTATGTCCTACATGCAAAAATGCTCAAGGACTTTATGAATGTACTCCCTCTGTGAGAAGTAGAGTAGTCCTCGATGCCTATCGCGCTTAATGTGCATACCAAGAATGTGAGAGGCATATCCCAAATCCTTCATCTCAAAGCTCTTCTTCAGCAAAGATTTAAGAGCATCCAACTCATCATGAGCTTTCTGTGCTATTAGCATATTATCCATATAAAGTACCAAAATAAGCAATGAGCCATCACGATCTGTCTTAGTGTAAAGACATGGATCCATAGCGCTCCTGCTCTAGCCATGTGACTACATAAAGGCATCAAACTTATGATACCACTCCCTAGATGCCTACTTCAAGCCAAGACTTTTCTTCAACTTGCACACTAGATGCTTCATGCCCGGTTCTACAAGGCCCTTAGGCTGCTTCATGTAAATAACATCATGTAAATCCCCATGTAAGAATGTAGCCTTGACATCCATTTGTTACATGTCCAAGTCAAGCTGCGCGACTAAGGCCAAAACCAAGTGTAGGGTGATCATCTTGACCACATGAGAAAAGAGTTCATCAAAGTAAACTCCATGCTCCTATTTAAAACCCTTAGCAACAAGTCTTGCCTTATAAGCCGGCTTGGGGTATCTAGGGGTACTTTTTAGCTTGTACATTCATTTGCATGGTAGAGTCTTCTTGCCACGAAGCAAGGAAATCAAATCCCAAGTCATATTCTTATGCTGTAGGGAGTCCATCTAAGACTGCATAGCCTCTCCCAGGAGTGATTGTCACCCCTTCGCATAGCCTTATCATAGGTGAGAGGCTCTCTTGCATCTGTAGCCAAGACATAATACATTGAGGGCTCAAATCAATCAGGTGAAAGTCTAGCTCTAGTAGACCATCTCACTGCAGGCTCTACTGCATGTCTAGCATCATGTCCAACACCCTGGCCATGTGTACCAATTGCTGTTGTAGGTTCTCCAACTGGCTATGTAGGAGCATGTGGCTCCTCCTGGAATATAAC
Organism: Lygodium microphyllum; assembly: GCF_053477565.2. Lineage (NCBI taxonomy): Eukaryota > Viridiplantae > Streptophyta > Polypodiopsida > Schizaeales > Lygodiaceae > Lygodium > Lygodium microphyllum. The sequence goes on from NC_141162.1 coordinate 43,213,045, forward strand.
CCTGCGTATCTCTATCACCTTCTCAGGCTGCCTGTGCATCTTGTCTTCATGGAAGACTACATCATGGCTATGGATTACTTTTTGTGCTTGCGGATCCCAAAGGCGATAACCCATTTCACCTGCATCTCCATAGCTAAGGAAAATGCATTTGACACTCTTAGGATTCAGCTTACTATGCTTATCCTTGGGCACGTGGCAGAATGCTTCACATTCAAAGACAAGTAGATGCACATAAGACGGAGGTTACCCATTCCATCTCCTCTGCAACCTGGAAATCCAAACCACTGGAAGGTGATCTATTTATGATATGCATAGTTGTAATGACTACCTCAGTCCAAAAGCTTTGTGGTAGGTCTGTATGGCTAAGCATACTGCGTACACGCTCTTGGATGTTTTTATTCATCCCCACTGAGTCAAACCATTCTGGGGTGGGATATAGGGGGCAGTCAACTGACACTTAATAATCCTCTCATCACATAGCTGCTCAAAGGCACGTGACACATATTCTTCCCTATTGTTGGCCCTAAGGCATTTCAGCCTATGCCCATTCTGGTTCTCAACCAATGCAAGCCATCTCTAAAATACAGCCAAGACATCTTAATTAAGCTTAATGGGAAAAGCCTAGTCTTTACGCAAAAAAATCATTAATAAACGTCACAAAATTCTTTGCACCACCCATAGATTGGGCCCACAGACATCCAAATGTACTAATATCAAGGGCTCACCCATGCGTGTCTGACCACCAAACTTCTTATGGGTATTTCTAATCTGCCTGCCATAAAGACAATGCTCACATGAATTAAAACATGAATAGTCAAGGGACGGTAAGTACTGTAAACCAGAAAGCATTTTCATTCCCTTCAAAGACATATGGCCCAAACGGGCATGCCAAAGAGATACATGTGGGATGGAATCCACTAACAAAACATGGTCAACAGAGGACCCATCAACCACAAGAGGATAGAGGCTACACTAGCAAACACAAGTCTACCACGTGTGATCTTCTTGGTAGAATTCCTAAATGAAACATGAAACCAAGCATCATCAAGCTATCTTGCAGACATAAGACTGCGTGTAAGCGTAGCTACATGATGTACATCCTATACCAGAAAGGTACTATCAATAGAGAATTGCAATCGTATATCCCCAATGCCAACAATAGGAAGTAACCTATTATCACCCAAGTGAACTGAAACTAGAGACAATGCGATAGGAATGGAACCACTCACGTCATGGTGTAACATGAAATGAAGCTCCAAAATCCAAAATCCAACACTACCCATACATAGAGTGAACCTCGCTCAATGGCATAGCATCACAAGAACTAGCTGTAAGTATGTACTCCCTATTGGATTCATCAGTTTGCATGACATTTATCTCCTCAATTTTCACACTGGATTTCATAGGCATAATGCTGCGATTAGAGGACTTTTCTTATACTTTGTCTTTTCCCTTCTCTTTGTGCTTCTCATTGCACAACTCATGACACTATGGGTGTATATGACCCTTCTTGCTGCAATGATGACATGTCACATTAGCATTTCTCCCAAGAGATTTGCTACGTGACTTACTATGCAACTTAGACCTAGAATTTTTTGAGTCTTTACTACGTCCATATCCACGGTCATTTTTTCCATTAGCATCTCTGTCTCTAACAGTTAAAGCATGCAACACACGAGAGGCATCCAAGTTCTTTTGGTTGATCTCTTCCTGCAGAAGAGTACTCTCTACATCAGGCAAGTTCAAAATAGTAGGAAGAGCACATAAGGCAGTGTGCAATATATCCCATGACTCACTCAAAGTCCCAAGTAAAAACAATGGAGTAACCTTTATCATTAAAGGTAATGCCGTGTGAAGTCAAGTTCTTGAGAATAGCATGGCACTGGCTTAAATGAGCAAACATTGTTATATTCTCCTTCATGCGCAGGTCCATAACCTGCTTCAGCCAATACATTTGACTTACTCGACTTTTCTTGTCATAGAGGTTCTTAATGTTATCCCAAACCTGCCAAGCACTCTGTGCTTCCTCAACCACATTGTAATGCACTTGTTCAGTGAGGGACAAGATGAGGGTGGGTTGCATAACTCATCAAGCTCATCCCATTCGTCATCAGTCATAGTTTCAGGCTGCTCACCACGCATCCTTGGTGGCTTTATCTGCGATTTCTACAGCAATATCTGCCAAAATTGGCTCTCCCAATAGGCATAATTCGTACCATCAAACTTAATGATGTTAAAGATAGCACTATCATTGGAAGAAGAACTCATAATGTAGTCGAAAATGGTGCAGATAGTTCAAAACTGCTTGCTGTTTTCTATTATAAATAGCCAAAATACCACAAAACTAAGGCAAAATGACCACAAACTGATAGCTAATGATGTTTCATACCAAGTATCATCAAAAGTACTTAAATTCATGATTATTCAGCATGAAGATTCCACATCATTCCATGCATAACTACTTGTTGTAATAAATGACAGCCAGGTACAATGAGAGCAAACTGTAGGCAAAATGAATGCACCAAGTCAACCACTGACTGTCAAAGTATAACCAGCATCAAGCAAATATAAATCAACATGTAACAATCATATGGATATTAAGAAAGCACCCGAGCATGTCAAATGAATCCATCATTAAGCCGGCACACCCCTTGTGTAATAGGGCAAAGTGTACACAACACTCACAATACCTGACACAAAGAGGTGTATGCTCAGAGTACAAAGCCCAAATCAGCCCAAGTATATTTGTGAGGACCACCGCATATCAAGCATGCAACATCCAAGTGAAGATTTTAGTCTCAAGTATCCAAATGCTCAAGTAGTATAAACCGCCTACTCAATGTTTGTCAAGAGTATCAAGATGCTCCCATTGGCACAAAAGCCATAAATATCAAGCAAAGAAGCTCAATAAGGGCATATGATAGCATGAGAGCCAGAAGATCCAAGATCAAGCATCAATAAGACCTCATGAGCATATAGGCCATGTAGCATCCACACATAGTATCCATAGACATCAAGTACATCCAAATTGTAACTCTAGCAAGCTGAGAAATAGCCAAAGTAAGCTCTGGGAAATCAAATGTCAATCCAAAGCAATACTTAGTCGCACCAAATAATGTAACATGCGTGTAGTAGTGGCATAGGCCAAGCATGTCAAGACCGGTCAGACATAAGAAAAGTACATGTCATAAGTACATCAGAGATGAAGATCCAAATGCTATGTGAAGCAAGCTCAAGCTCAACCAATGATTCAAGAGCAAATCCAAGCTCTATGTCGATCCTCGAGAGTTATTACATCAATGTATACATCCAAGACATAGCCCGAATCCAATAGGCATATCCAAACATAAGAAAATAAGCTTCAGCCACCCATGAATATTCCAGCAGCAAATAAATGTCCAAATTTGAGCAAACAATGGCCCAATCCAAGCTCAAATCCATAGACAAACCATAGGCATACTTTCCCATATGTATAGGCACCAACCGGGCATAATTGGGCATCAAATGACTATGTAGCATGAGCATAAAGTGTAATGATAAAGGGACGCCCTTTTATGGGCTACTTGTGGACTGTGTAAAATAGTCAATGACTCAGTAAATTCAGCCTCGAAATTATCTCACATCATAGGTATACATTCCCCTAGAATTCGAGACCAACCGAGCAACCAATGTCAATGCCAACCAAGCATAAACCCAAAGTGCTGATGTAACATTCTTTGTGGTTGCTTGTGGACTATGGAAAATAGTCCTAAACTAAGGTAAATCAGTCCACAAATCAATACCAATGATAACCATCAATGTCAAGCATCAAGGGGGTGTTCCCAACTGCCAAATGAAGTGTTTTCAAGCTACCAATGAGTACCAAGGGAGGACTGAAGTTAAAAACGAATTTTTTTTGCAAGTCTTCAAGCTGGCCCAAATTGACCTGGGTGTGTGTGGAAGGGTTTGGCAAGGTCAAGGAAAGGTTGGGGGAGTAGTAAAAGACCCCTAGTAGATCCCTCTTAAAGGGCAAAGTCACCAATAGAGAGTAGGCATCACAATAAGCAAGAGGACATGGTTTCCCTACTTCACAAAACCGGTGGACTGAAGTAAAATAACAAAAGAGAGCTTTAATACCTCAGAAGGAATGCCTTGAGGATGCCCAAATGGGCTTGGTAGGTGTTCAAGAATCCAGGGAGTGATGGGAGCTTGGGAGAGTTGGCTATGGCTACCGAGAAGGAGACCCAATGAAGTGTAGGTAATCGATAGGAAGCTAATGGAGTCATGAGCCAAGTTGCTTGAGCAACCATGCTCTGATACCAGTTGAAAGGTGAGAAGGATCGATTCTTGCTTGGAAGAGCTATGGTGGGAGAGCAAGAGAAAGAAAGAGAGAGAGACCAAATGGGAGCTCCAACAGTCACAATGTGTGACCGGGCCTTCCTTTATTCAAACTTTCACTAAAATAATAAATAATAAAGTGATGGTGATGGGCACCCGCCACCTGCAGTGTGCAGTGGCGGGTACTATCAGTGTAGTGACACACGGGTGGCTAGGCAAATGCGTCTTTACCCCAACAAAAATGACATCAATAAATAACGAGGTTGGCCAACATTGAGTACGTCCAAAAAAGCAATCCGATCAGCATTAAATATCCTTGATATAAAACAAAAATGCACTCTAATGGTAAGCTCTATCACCCAGGATATTTTTTTCTGTTGGCAATAGTACGCTCTTAGTACTTACCCTCCGTGGCTTGAGTTCAATGAGTGATGATTATTTCTCACCTCCAAGTAAAGAGGGCAGTTCAGAAGGGTAGTTAGTTCTTGTCTTGTTGTAGGTAAACAAGATTTTCTTGAATTGGAAGGAGTGTAACTTGTTCATGGTATCCATTTCCTATTTGGAACACATTATTTTTATTAATAGTATCAACATGGGTCTTGGAAAAGGTTGAGGAAAATCATGGAATGAATGGCCTTGTCCTAAGGATGCATCGAAGGTTCCCATGTTCTTGGGATTGACGATGTTCTATTGGTGCATTATGTGGATGTGACATTGCCTCTTACCGATGACACAAGGTAGGATTTTGAGTGGGTGTAGGTGAGTCATATGGAGTAAGCATCTCACTTTGTTGAGATTGCTGGATCTCAATGAGCCAAATGTGGTGATGTGTGATTCCAGTAGTCGTGGTATTGAGCAATGCTGTAGCAATGTTGCCATCTAGTGTCATATGAGAGTTGGAAAGTGAAGTTGGAAGAATTGAACCACTCCACCTATTCCAAGTAGAGGTCACCCAATTGTGCATGTACTGAAGAAACTGTGACATTATTTGCATGACTTCTAGACTAAGACTAAGCTCTATACCACCTTGTAGGCTTACATATTTAGCTTTTGCCTAATTTTGAAGTGACTATCAAATGAATATATGTTGTGCACACTATTGACATGTCAATTGTCCTCACTATGACGTAGCTAGGAGCCTCAAGTGTGATTGATGCTATGACTAGTAAAGTTACATTTGGAAATGTAGATTTGATCCTACATATTGGGAATATTGTGTATGCAACTGGCTTTTTTGTTGAATGGGACTACTTTTTGGATTTCATCAGTCCTGTAGCATCAGAAGTTCCCTACATGACTGCCATAGGTAACCATGAAAGGTACTTCCTCCAATAAGTTGGGTTCCTTATTATTGGACTATAAATCTCATTTGATTATGAGAGTAATTATGGGTTTTGTGTGAAGTCTTTATTTCTTATATGTATATGATGGTTTGCTATTAAAGAATGTGGTTCTTCCTGTTAAAAATATGATGATCATGTGTAATGTTTCTTTACACAAATTTTCCCAGTTTTGGATCTCATCATGAGACTCCTAATTATGGAGGAGAATACAATGTTCTGTATGAGAAGTATTTCCAGATGCCAATACTGGAGTAGGACAAACCTTGGTAGTAATTTGAGGCTGGACATGTCCACTGCACTATGATGTCAATAGAGCATAACTGGATGGAGGGGAGTGAACATGCAAGAGTTTTAGGCAGACATTAAGTCACAACCATGTTTTTTCTCTTTCCTATACCAAGTTTTTTAAGTATGAGTCCCTGTTTCATGCAGTTCTTCTAGATACAATGTGATCTTGCCTCAATGAACTGTACAAAAACACCGTGGCTTGTTTTCATTGGGTATTCTCTAACTTCCATGTTTGGGATGATAAGTACCAAAACTTGATAGGTCCTCTTCACATTGAGAGCCCAATCATAAACAACTCTGCATCCCATCATTCATACAAGATGCCATAGCATGAATCAACTTTGCATGATTACATTCAATGTAGAATGTTAGGGGCAAAAGCTTATGAGCCGAATTACAAGGCTTGTAGGGCAAAGAGACATGTTTCAAGAGAGCTTCAAATTGAGTTCCTGATAAGGATAATTTACCATAGCTAGGAAATAAGAGAAAAAGCTCCTCTTAATTCAAGTCAAAACATTTATGAATGATCTACCAACATTGCCCTGCCATTTATGAATGTCTTTTGTAGAGTAAGAAACAAATTAAAAAAACAATGTTGTAGCTAATTATCTGAATATGGCTGAATATATCAGCCCCAAATCAGCCCAAATATCTTTTGAAATTCACCTCTAATGATAGCATACACCTTCCCTAACACAGTGTCGGAGCGTTTGGTGTTGAAAGTCCACCATGGGGGTAAGAGACAACAAGGTGAAGGGAGATTCACGGAGAGGAGTAGAGGGAAGAGAAGGGGTTCGAAGAAATAGAAGATGTAGAATAATACTCACAAAAAGAAATAGAAAATGTAGAAGAATACTAATAGAGATGAAGCCTATAAGTATATTCTTGCATTATGAGAAGATAAAACTTTAATAGAAAAAAACGTGTATACAATAATACCTTCCTCTATGCTGCTCACATCCTCAATCTGATGCTTTCATTGGTTCCGAAAGGGGGATAAAATACCTACAAACTTGGCAAAAATTCTACTAGATTACTATCTCTTCATCTCCCACTTCAGAGTGATGTTCACTGCCTGAAAACAGTGATTGCCTGTTACACGATTTTGCCAATCTCTCTTTTTACATAAAGTCCTCTCAAAATAGATGAAAGCTACATGCTTTCTTTTACATGTTATCATAATCTAGAATTTATCTACATTTTTATGGATTTCTACAAGAGATAATATCTAAAATATCAAAAATAGGCTAAAATCTAATATTTTTGAACCATGGACACTAACACTGATGTCTAAAATGGCATTGGCTCTCTAAATCAATAAGAAAGCCACACTCTAGATTTTTTTTACATGGTATGCGCGTAGCGGCACGACATACATCCCCTCCTAACCTGCACATCTTCTAGCATGCGCAAAAGTCTTACGGATTTGTAGTGTCAAAAGAAGTATGTTCTACCATGTCAATGTCTTCATCTTCTGCCTCTTCTTCTTTCTCTATGTCTTCATGCTCTTGAATTATATCCAAGTCTTCTAGCTCATATGTTGAACTTTCTCTTCATTTGAAGAGCTTGATTCTTTTTCTAGCTACAGGTATCTTTATGTTGGTTCCATCCAATTCACCCAATGAATATGTGGCATTGTCATGAATGACCTTTACTACATATGGGGCAAACCAATTCTTTACCATATTCCTAGAAGCACTGTATTGAATATATAGGTTGCTATCATAGACAAGCACCCAGACATTTTCTTGGAAAGATTTTGGCCGAAGTCGATGTTGCCTATCAAAATTTTTTTTTTTCAGTCTTGTTGTTTTTAACTCCTTAATATCTTCTTAAACACCTTCTAGCCTTCTTTCTAACTAGTATATGCACAAATTCAACAACTCTTCTCTACTGATGCCTTCCTCCCAAGGTAGAAGACTCCATGTGAGAATAGATTCTTCAATTGGCATAGCTGGTTGTTGTCCATTCATAAGTTCAGCTAGTATATAGCCATTCACTGTACTATAAGTAGTCCGGTTAGCCCATAATCCAAAAGGTAGCATTTAAAGCCATTCTTTGATCTTTGCTCTACAAGACTTTGCTAGAGCTTTGAGAACAGGTTGATGTTCTCTCTCACTCTTTCCATTGCCTTCAGGATTGTAGGATGATATCAACGCCAACTTGATACCCAATAGAGCAAAGAAGTTTCGTGCCTCATCGGCATCCAATTCTCCTCTATCTGCGGTTACCTTGCCTACACAACCATACTTGAAAAATACTTTTTCAAGCAAAAAGCGACAAACAACTTGAGTGGTCTTGGTTGTTAAAGCTTTACCTTCAACTTGATAAGTTAGATCTTCTCTTTCAAGCACTAAATACCGTATATTCCATATCCCTGTAGGCATGGTTACAAGATCAATAACCCATCTATAATGTATAGAGAAGGGATAAGTTGACTGTAACCCATCTTGATGCTTGACCATAGAATACATCTGACATACATAACAAGTTTCAACAAAATGCTCTATATCTTGATACATGTTCATCCATCAGTATTTTTCTTTGACTTTAATAAAGGTTCCCTATATATCTCTATGGCTAGCCCATAAGCTTTCATGAAATTCGTTCATTACATGTAGTTGCAACCTTTTATTACCTAAAACTCGAACATGCGCTCCTTTCTTCTTCTTTGCATGCTTCCATAGATGCCCATTTTTAAGAAAGAAGCCATAATCTTTCCTCTTAATATGCTTAAACTCTTCATCAATCCAAGTTTCTTTCTTCTTCATTGTGCACAAATATTGGCCGATCTTCAGCCAATCTTCTTCATAATCTTCTTCAAGGAAATGAACTAGAACTTGAGCAATACAATGAGCACGCTCGCTTCTATTTAACAACCCTTCTTCCATAGATAAATCTTTGATCTTTGTTGCTGTATGCTAATTTACAATAGTCTCTTTTCCCATTCTTACTATAATTAATGCTATACCATTAAATAGATCAGCTTCACCTGCAAGATTTAGCTTTGGGTTTTTGTATATGTAGCAACGGAAAATGTACTTTCAGTAGCCATGGAATGAAATTCAGAAAGTATAGATTCTTCAGCTTCATCTTCTTTCATTAGCTCTTCTTCACTGTCATATCTTGCACGTGATAGCATGTCAGCAACTAGGTTTGCCTTTCCTACAATATGCTTTAATTTAGGGTTGAGAGATTTAATATATGCAATCCATATTCTCATAGCAATGTCGAGTGTAGAGCAGTTGGCAATCATGCCTAAGAGTGGAAGACAATCAGTTTTTACCACTATGGAAGAACCTATAAAGTATTCAGGATCACACTTTAACGGTATTTTAACTCCCCACAATTCCCTTTTTACTTATGCATACCTTCTTTGAGGTTCATTGAGAACCTTTGCTCCAAAACAATTTGCATACCTGTTACTTTCAAGCTCTTCTTGGCCAGCATCCCATCCTATCCCAATGGGACTAATATCCACAATAAAAGAATGATGGGTTGACCATTTGAATAATCCGCCCTTTTGAGACTGGAGGCTAAAATTAACAACTTCTTTAGTTTGATTATAGTGAGTGTATACTCTTTCCCCCAAGAGAATCTTTGGCCTTTTCTTAATAATTGATAGATATATTCGGCTACATGAGAAAAATGTGGTATCCATTTGTGATAGAATATACATGCGCAAAGCAATCTTCTCACCTCTGAAATATTTATGCATTTTTTTTGCATTCTACTCATGGCATCTATCTTGATTGGTGAAGGTTTACGTCCGTAGGGGCCACACAAATGTTCAACCACTAGGACTTTTTCTACTCTAAAAATTGACTTAGCTCTAGAAAAGGTAAGATGTACCTCTTCTCGCCTTGTGAAAATCCTATCACAATCATGAATATGGTTAACTACAAATGTCCGACAGCCATCTTTGTCAAGCTCCTCATTCTTTTTTATGGGACCTGAAATGGGCCGGCACTGACTATAGCACTAGCCGGACCTCATGCTCATGACATACAAACACCCCCTCATGGCCTCGTGGACCAGGAGCGTCTATCTACTGCTAAAGGACAAACTGCCCTAAAGCCTAATCTATGTGTTTATAGTTTTATAGTTTTGTAGTCCAACGTTTCCCTTTTTATAAACTCCTCAGAGGGAGAACCCATACACATTGGTAATAAATACCACGATAATCACATACATGGGAGGCAACCTCTCGGTAGAAACACGGCGGCCCCACTACAGCTCTCCTACATCGCAGGGATTAGCCCCTTGATGCGCTGCTCTCAACATATAAAACAAACGAACAAACTCCACTCTTCATTTTCGAATCCAGGAGATATACCATGTTTCCTCACTAAATGATTCCACAAGAACCGAACGTCTATCCTATGGCTCAGGATGCCTTTTCACACTCAACGTGGTCATTGTCATTGAAAACAAGTGCTATGCATCTAGGGTTTTTATTCTCACACATGGTTCCATGCACATGCAAAGTGAATGATCCTAAAGTGCTCAAACATCATTTTCAAATCAGCAAGGTGCTTGTGCACAATCAGGCTTTTCTAATGCTTATTCTCTAATGCATTGCAGCGATGAAAGGATAGCATCGAGACCACACTCGTGCCACTATCCTCTTAATAAAAAATACACAGAATCTATGTCATGATGTGCATAAAAAAATTAGCTACAATTAGCACACAAATCACACCATTCAAACCTCCCAACCCCCTACGTTTAGGTATTGCTTTCGTTGCACAGGTGTAGAGGTTCATTTTGTCATATTTTGATGTAGAAAAAGTAATAAATCACAAACTTTGACAAAGATATAGGAAAAAATGAGGCTAAACCTCATGCTTTACCGCTACCACACATCCACAACCAATTCTTATATTTTTTCTTATTTTTCCAAGACGTATTTCTATTTTTCCCCTTATTTCTCCATTTTTTTATTTATTTGGCAATAAAATATATTATTTTCTGGGTTTTCTTATTCCAATCACTTCAACATACTAACATTCAATTTATCTTTCATAATTCTCCCATAGAAACACTTTTTACCCACCCGAAAGGGAAAAACTACCATTTTACTGCTTAAAAACCACATTTCCGGTTTACGAGAATTAAATAAACCATGTAAATCATTGCAAAACCAAAATTTCTTGATAAACAACAATTACTCATGATGCAAACAACCAACAAACAAATTTTCATCCAATAAGAACATAATTATCATCATAAACTATAAAAAATCCTTCATTTTCTTCATAAAAATGGTCATACCGTGTTTTTACGTAACCCGAGACGCCTTGAATGAATGCATAATCAGCAGACGAAGCCTCCATTCCTCTCAATCCAATGCTACACTTCAATCTTTAGCATCTCCATCAATCTGCATCACCATTTCCTTCATTCTCCTTCCCCGGTTCCTTCATCAAGATGGTACACATGAACATCCCATAGAGAAGAGAGAGAGGGAGGAGAAAGAAAGACTAGAATCTGCTCTCTACATCCACACAGCCATTACTCGCATGAAGGGTAGCGATAGAACCAGCAAAGAGAGAGAAATGGAGCGGTAATGTCGGTTGCAGGGGTTGTATTCAGCCTCCATGATTGATCATGAGGAATCTTGGCGCAAAAATCGGCCGTTGCCTGCACGCCATCACGCCATGTTTTTCTCAAATTTTTTCATCCTATGTTTGATAAAATTTGAGGGGGGAGGGGGGGGGTGTCAAGGCTCCAAAGCGCACCCCTTTTGGTCCTCTCAAATCTCCACCTTTTCATATCTTGCCAATTTTGTGGCCCCGTACTCGTCCTGGCTCCGATTTGAGCTCTGAAAAATCCTGGACATCTGGCTTAACATCCCGCACTAACTGGCAACTCCTGACATCCCGCACGGCAGTTGGAAAAATTATCAAAAATCCAGAAGTGTTGCTCGGGCGCCTTTTAAAAGTCGTCTTTCACTTGGTGCTTAAAATCATCCTAGCTGGAGCCGCCGCCTTCGATGTTAAATACTTTTCCCCTAAATTCTGGATTTTTTGGAAAATTTTAGGCACATCCCGGGCTCAAAACTCCACTCACATTGGTAACCACGGGATAAGGCGACTCAGTCCATCGAATCTCACAATAGATTTGCACAAAACAACCAAAGGTAGCATCAAGCTGACACAAAATAGATACATATTAAAACACAGCACAATGGTCACCCTACCCCCTGACAAAACCAAGACATAAAATCCAAAAGGAGCAGGCCTAGCATAATCTAATAGAAGGTCTGAAGCTAGTCACTAACCAATTGCTCCAACACGGCCAAACTAAAAAGAACTATCAAAGAGGCCGCCCTAAGTGGTGGTCTGAACTACCTACCTAACGAAGGACAACACAACTAGGAGCTCCTACTAGACGAGGACTCCTGTAGCCTGATCAAGAAGTATTTTATTTTAGCACATTTCTTCTTTTAGGTCTTTTATTTTCTTCCATACTCGGGCATGTAAAAAGGAGGGAGCTGAGCGTAGTGACCCAAGGAGAATAAGGCATCGGCCTTAGGTCCTGTCTCGGTACCCAAGAACCTACCAAGCCCTCGCAAGGCGACAGTTAATCCTTTTCTGATGCTCACTTTTATTTTCGCTCCAACCTTCCTTACTTTCTTCTTTTCCAGCAAGATGCCACCCCTAGGAAGACAAGGCATCGGCCCCAGGTCTGACTCGTCCCTAGGAACCTACCAAGCCTTCGCAAGGCGATGATTAACTACTTATGAATTTGCATTTCTTTTCTTTTCTATTTTTATAGGGGTTAGAACCCCTTTTTACACACCTTTGTATCTATTTATTGTCTTTTGAGATATTTAGGGTTTCTCTATCATTGTCATTTTTCTCCAGCAGGCTTCTCTAAGTGCCTCACAACTAACAAGAACTCCTAGAACGGCTACCTAGGAGGCTAGCAGAACAGGGTCACTAGAATAACCTTCTAAAACAGGTCTTTTGATGCTTGACAATGTCTTTACAGGAGGCAACGACTACTCTGACCTCCCTCAGACACACCTAACCTAAACCTAGGACTTCATGCCTTGGACGCTAGTCCCCAACAAGGAAAGAAAAATCCCCCAACAAGTACACAGACACATATAGCATAAAACATGGTACTCGTAAAGGAGAAATAACACCTGGATAGGGCCACGAGAAGCTCCTGCGTGACAAAGGCTTCTTCCAAGCTCTTCTTTGAACGTGTCTAGCACAAGACTAAAACAAGAAACCATTAACCGCACCTGTACTAAACAAACGACTGGCCCTCTTGGCCTAATGAAGTAAAACATTTCTCTACAAAAAAAAACTGATCGGTCCTCTTGGCCTTAATGAAATAAAACAGAATAGCATCTACACATCCCTCCCCGAAATAGTACAGATATACAATAATATGCTTCTTTCCAAGGAGAAAAAATAGGGTTTGCAAACTCCTCAAGTAGGGTCATCGCAATTCGATAATACAAACAAAGAATGGGATTCTTCATTGTGTATGTCCCATCTAGCTGATTCAGAATCAACTGGAATCCCCTTTTACTAACAACCGCTCAATACCACCTTGCTTGGCAATATGCAGTCCCATTATCAAGTCTTTATACTCCGCCATATTGTTAGTGAATCCTACCCCGAGATAAGCAACTAACTTCATCGTAACTCTACGTCGGGAATCTTGGATTACTACTCCAACACTCCCTTTTTTATTAGGGCCCCTGGACGCTCCGTCAAAATATAATGTGTACATCCACAATGGGTCTACACAGCCTGCCATCACGAACTCCTCTATTCTTAATTATGATAGTCAAAATTTAGCATGTTTAGATGATGAACAGATGGGTCCATCCCACCTTCTTCATTGAACTCAACAAGGATACTTGTCAACATTCGTGAGCAGTGATGGCAGAAGACTTTGATCTCCCACACGAAGGTTCCATCTTCTTGCTCAATCACTTTGTATCCTTTGCTCCACCAGATAAGCTTCCCCTAATGGTATCTCTGCTCCAAATATGGGTGCTCCAAATAAGGAATTAATCGCCCCATCAACCAGCTTTAAGCTCTTTTGCAAGTCTCAAATCAGGCCCAGCATGGACCTGCAATGCATTTTTTTGTATTAGCATACTTAGAAATAATAAGGTTAAATCTTATTAAGATTAACCTTATTTTTAAACTCTACTCCCTGCAAATCAGCTAGTAGAGTCGTAGACCAATTTTTCCCTATCCTAACAATCTTGTAGGGGCCATCCCATCTAGGTTCCAGCTTCCCTGGAAACAGCTCCCTACGGGCATCATAATACAGAACTAATTGCCATTTTTTAAAGGTACGCTTAATTCCCTCATTCTATATTGACGACCATGACATGATCAAGTAAAAACAAGAAGCCCTGGAACAAAAAGAAAAACAAAGTGTCTTTGAGTAGAAATGGTATTCTAACCAAAGTTTGGCAGCTAAACTTGGTAGCCAACTAATGAATGTTGTAGAGCAAGGAATGGTTCTTTGCATCTCAAATTAGAATCCCATGTATGTGGACCCTACTTCCTTGAGAGTTCTATCAACTATCCATGGTATTGAGTTGCCTACACCTACTGAGCAATATCCCTCATGTGATAAACTCTTATAGAGGAAGAGTTATATGCAACTAGTAGGTTAGGACAATAAAGCATGGTACTTCATGTTAGTGCTTATGTTTTGTGCCTTACCCAAGACCTACAAGCTCTTGATAGATTTTCTTTAGTTTAGTACAACCTTGAACTCTTAAAGTGGTTTATTCTACAATTGAATGACACAAAACCTAATCCACCTTTCGATTATATTCTTGCACAACTCACTTCATCATGCAATGATGCAAGGTAAAGTAAATTTTCCAAAACCTCCCCTAACAAGAATGTGCATGAGAAGAGGGACATGTGTGAGCTTTTCAAGCACAAGTCAACATCTCTCAATAAATATTCTAATATGGATCCTAAAGGAAATGGAAAAAGGACCTTGAATACAAAGCCACAAGAGACCAAGGACACTGAGAAAATAACACGAACCCCAAAGCCTAAGAATATTTCCAAAAAAACCCAAGATCTAATCTAATAGTGGGCCATAATTACTACCATGGTCAAATCCACTAACCCAATAGTTACTACTTTCCATCTAGATATGGAAGCTTTATAGTTGCACTCTTAAGCTACAAAACTAAACCTACCAACTCTACAAGAAACTTGTGTAAAAATTACATGGCATAGCAAACAGAATTCGAGAAAGAGATACAAAGTACACAATAGATAAGAGGATAATAAAAAAATTCTTTAGCTCTCCAAACAATTGATAAAAAGATGGCTTTGTCCACCCGTGCAGTTCCACTATGAAGCTTAGATGGCAATCTAGACAAAAGATAGGTAAAGAGCTTAAGGCTAGTTGGAACAACTCTGACTGGGTGAAAGATAGATGATGGATGGTTGTGAAGTAGTTTAGCTTTTAGAGCCCGCAAAGGTGGTTAGGTCAGCCTGACTAACCTACCATATGAGCCTCCACTAGTCGGCCAGTGAATATTCCCTTTACAGTCACAGGCTGAGGGTGCTGCCCCTAGATCCCCGCTTGGGGGGCCGCTGGACCCCCTGGGACCCCCACCTGGGGGCCACTTCTGTGGCCTCTGAACCCCAAAATAGAGGTCCCTTGGTAACTCCCTTACCTGAAAACTCGATGCAATGTGCCTCAAGTTTCTACCAACTTAACTACTTGGTCTAACCAAATATTAGAAGCACAATAGTCAAGATTCAACAAATATTTGGGCTCACATATGGCTTCTCCTCATAATGGGGGTTTGGTGGCACCTTATGAGGGTGGGGCATTGAGCATATCTAACAACTTGCCCCTCATATTTCAATAAAGTGAGATACTAGTACTAAAATAATGAGCCTAAGTGACTCACTAGCTCTCAAGTCATGCTCAATTTGACTAAAGGTTCGACTCAATAAAGAAGCCATGGAACCTCATTTGGTTCCCACATTCCATGACACATTGTGCCACAACACTACTAAGGAGTTATGATGAGTGTTCGAGTAGAAAGGGGAAGGATGAAGCTTGTTTGAGAAAGTTTGATACAATATGCAAACCTCAGCAAACAACTAAAATGGGAAGTAAGCTAATGACTATAAAGGAGCAAAGACCAGTTACATGGAAGTCCCAAATCGATTGAATGTATAGAGATCCAACTTCTCTTTTAGTACTTGCCACAATTCCTACTTTTCATCTAGATGTGAAAATACAACAATCACACTCTCTAGTTGCAAGTAAACCTACCCACTCCTCCATAGGGAATTCCTAGAACAACCACTGTCATGGGAAGAGCAGCACTTCAACGAGTAATAAGCTAAATACTTGGATGACCTCCTGAGTCTCATTCCTTACAAAGAAGCCAAGGAATGTTGTTTGGTTCCCACATTCCATAACACATTGTGACATAACACTATTGAGATAGTTACTAGCACTACAATAAAAAGAAGAGTCATAAAGCCCATTTGAGAAGGTTTGGTACACTATGCAAACCTCAGCGCACTAAAATAGAAAGTAAGCTAATGACTATTGAAGAGTAGATACCAACTATATGGAAGTCCCAAATTGATATAATGTACATAGCTCCAACTTCTCTTTGAGTGATCGCTACTATTACTACTTTCTATCTAAATGTGAAAATACAATAGTCACATTTCCCACCTACAATTAAACCTACCAACTCCACTTAGGAACATTTCCCTCATGTTCCGACAACAAGAGGAAGTGACTCAATAGCTCTCAAGTCATGCCAAACTCAACAAAAGCTTCTAGATCAATTCAAACCTAACTTGAAGTTCATAAACTTGAAGGAAATGGTAGTGAACTAGCTGAGAATGAATGCTGACCAATGACTACATACCTTAAAGAACTTGATGATAAACTCATCCTGCTTGCTCACGTTTACACCCACACTAACGATGGAGTCCTAGCTTAAGAATATACTGAATTTTTTAGAGAATCCATTGCCGTGGGAAGAGTAAGAACACCTTAGTGAGCAATAAGCTAAATACTTGGATGAGCTCCTAAGACTCATTATTAACAAAGAAGCTAACGGGCATCATTTTGCTCCAACAATACATAATGCTTTGTTCCCCAACACTATTGAGGAATTATTAGCAGCACAATAGAAAGAAGAGGATTGAAGCCCATTTGAGAAAGTTTGGTACACTATGCAAACCTCAGGAGTGCAAAGATGGGAAGTCAAGTAATGACTATTTCAAAGCAAAGAGGTGCTATAAGAAAGTCTGTTGTCCATTTATAAGTTCAGCTAGTATATAGCCATTCACTGTACTGTAAGTAGTCCGGCTAGCCCATAATGCAAAAGTTAGCATTTAAAGCAATTCTTTGATCTTTGCTCTACAAGACTTTGCTAGAGCTTTGAGAACATGTTGATGTTCTCTCTCAGTCTTTCCATTGCCTTCAGGATTGTAGGCTAATGTCAAAGCTAACTTGATACCCAATAGAGCAAAGAAGTTGCGTGCCTCATTGGCATCCAATTCTCCTCTATCTGCGGTTACCTTGCCTACACAACCATACTTGCAAAATACCTTTTCAAGCAAAAAGCGACAAACAACTTGAGTGGTCTTGGTTGTTAAAGCTTTACCTTCAACTTGATAAGTTAGATCTTCTCTTTCAAGCACTAAATACCGTATATTCCATATCCCTGTAGGCATGGTTACAAGATCAATAACCCATCTATAATGTATAGACAAGGGATAAGTTGATTGTAACCCATATTGATGCTTGGCCATAGAATACATCTGACATACATAACAAGTTTCAACAAAATGCTCTATATCTTGATACATGTTCATCCATCCGTATTTTTCTGAATTTAATAAAGGTTCCCTATATATCTATATGGCTAACCCATAAGCTTTCATAAAATTCCTTCATTACCTGTAGTTGCAACATTTTATTACCTAAAACTCGAACATGCGCTCCTTTCTTCTTCTTTGCATGCTTCCATAGATGCCCATTTTTAAGAAAGAAGCCATAATCTTTCCTCTTAATATGCTTAAACTCTTCATCAATCCAAGTTTCTTTCTTCTTCATTGTGCACAAATATTGGCCGATCTTCAGCCAATCTTCTTCATAATCTTCTTCAAGGAAATGAACTAGAACTTGAGCAATACAATGAGCACGCTCACTTCTATTTAACCACCCTTCTTCCATAGATAAATCTTTGATCTTTGTTGCTGTATGCTAATTTACAATAGTCTCTTTTCCCATTCTTACTATAATTAATGCTATACCATTAAAAAGATCAGCTTCACCTGCAAGATTTAGCTTTGGGTTTGTATATGTAGCAACGGAAAATGTACTTTCAGTAGCCATGGAATGAAATTCAGAAAGTATAGATTCTTCAGCATCATCTTCTTTCATTAGCTCTTCTTCATTGTCATATCTTGCACATGACAGCACGTCAGCAACTAGGTTCGCCTTTCCTACAATATGCTTTAATTTAGGGTTGAGAGATTTAATATATGCAATCCATATTCTCATAGCAATGTCGAGTGTAGAGCAATTGGCAATCATGCCTAAGAGTGGAAGACAATCAGTTTTTACCACTATGGAAGAACCTATAAAGTATTCACAATCACACTTTAATGGTATTACAACTCCCCACAATTCCCTTTTTACTTATGCATACCTTCTTTGAGGTTCATTGAGAACCTTTGCTCCAAAACAAATTGCATACATGTTACCTTCAAGCTCTTCTTGGCCAACAGCCCATCGTATCCCAATGGGACTTATATCCACAATAAAATAATGATGGGTTGACCATTTGAATAATCAACCCTTTTGAGACTGGAGGCTGAAATTAACAACTTCTTTAGTTTGCTTATAGTGAGTGTATGCTATTTCTCCCAAGAGAATCTTTGGCCTTTTCTTAATAATTGATAGATATTTTCAGCTACATGAGCAAAATGTGGTATCCATTTGTGATAGAATACACATGCGTAAAGAAATCTTCTCATCTCTGAAATATTTATGCTTTTTTTTTTTGCATTCTACTCATGGCATCTATCTTGATTGGTGAAGGTTTACATCCGTAGGGGCCACACAAATGTTCAACCACTAGGACTTTTTCTACTCTAAAAATTGACTTAGCTCCAGAAAAGGTAAGATGTCAAGCTCCATCTTTGTCAAGCTCCTCATTATTTTTTATGGGGCCTCAAATGGGCCGGCACTGACTATAGCACTAGCCGGACCTCATGCTCATGACATACAAACACGGCCTCGCGGACCAAGAGCGTCTATCTACTGCTAAAAGGACAAACTGCCCTAAATCCTAATCTATGCGTTTATAGTTTTATAGTTTTTTAGTCCAACGTTTCCCTTTTTATAAACTCCTCAGAGGGAGAACCCATACACATTGGTAATAAATACCACGATAATCACATACATGGGAGGCAACCTCTTGGTAGAAACACCGCGGCCCCACTGCAGCTCTCCTACATTGCAGGGATTAGCCCCTTGATGCGCTGCTCTCAACATATAAAACAAACTAACAAACTCCACTCTTCATTTTCGAATCGAGGAGATATACCATGTTTCCTCACTAAATGATTCCAAAAGAACCGAACGTCTATCCTATGGCTCAGGATGCCTTTTCACACTCAACGTGGTCATTGTCATTGAAAACAAGTGCTATGCATCTAGGGTTTTATTCTAACATCGTGATTCCATGCACATGCAAAGTGAATGATCCTAGAGAGCTCAAACATCATTTTCAAATCAGTAAGGTGCTTGTGCACAATCAGGCTTTTCTAATGCTTATTCTCTAACGCATTGCAGCGATGAAAGGATAGCACTGAGACTACTCGTGTCACTATCCTCTTAATCAAAAGTACACGGAATCTATGTCATGATGTGCATCAATAAATCAGCAACAATCAGCACACAAATCACACCATTCAAACCTCCCAACCCCCTACGTTTAGGTATTGCTTTCGTTGCACAGGTGTAGAGGTTCATTTTGTCATATTTTGATGTAGAAAAAGTAATAAATCACAAATTTTGACAAAGATATAGGAAAAAATGAGGCTAAACCTCATGCTTTACCGCTACCACACATCCACAACCAATTCTTATATTTTTCCTTATTTTTCCAAGACATATTTCTATTTTTCTCCTTATTTTCTCCATTTCTAAATTTATTTGGCAATAAAATATACTATTTTTTGGGTTTTCTTATTCCAATCACTTCAACATACTAACATTCAATTTATCTTCCATAATTTCCCCATAGGAACACTTTTTACCCACCCGAAACAGAAAAACTACCATTTTACTACTTAAAAATCACATTTCGGGTTTACGGGAATTAAATAAAGCATGTAAATTATTGCAAAACCAGAATTTTCTGATAAACAACAATTACTCATGATGCAAACAATCCACAAACAAATTTTCATCCAATAGGAACATAATTATCATCATAAACTATAAAAAATCCTTCATTTTCTTCATAAAAATGGTCATACCGTGTTTTTACGTAACCCGAGATGCCTTGAATGAATGCATAATCGGCAGACGGAGCCTCCATTCGTCTCAATCCAATGCTGCACTTTAACCTTTAGCATCTCCATCAATCTCCATCACCATTTCCTTCATTCTCCTTCCCCAGTTCCTTCATCAAGATGGTACACATGAACATCCCATAGAGAAGAGAGAGAGGGAGGAGAGGAAAAGACTAGAATCTTTTCTCTTCATCCACACAGCCATTACTCGTACAAAGGGCAGCGATAGAAACAGCAAAGAGAGAGAAATGGAGCGGTAATATCGGTTGCAGGGGTTGTATTCAAGCTCCATGATTGATCATGAGGAATCTTGGCGCAAAAATCGGCCTTTGCCTGCACGCCATCACGCCATGTTTTCCTCACATTTTTTCATCCTATGTTTCATAAAATTTGAGGGGGGAGGGGAGGGGGGGTCAAGGCTCCAAAGGGCACCCCTTTTGGTCCTCTCAAATGTCCACCTTTTCATATCTTGCCAATTTTGTGGCCCCGTCCTCGTCCTGGCTCCGATTTGAGCTCTGAATAATCCTAGGCATCTGGCTTAACATCCCGCACTGACTGGCAACTCCTGACATCCTGCACGGCAGTTGGAAAAATTATAAAAAATCCACAAGTGTCGCTCGGGCGCCTTTTAAAAGTCGTCTTTCACTTGGTGCTTAAAATCATCCTAGCTGGAGCCTGAGCCTTCGATGTTAAATACTTTTTCCCTAAATTCTGGATTTTTTGAGAAATTTTAGGCACATCCTGGGCTCAAAACTCTGCTCTCATTGGTGACCACAGGATAGGGCGACTCAGCCCATCGAATCTCACAGCAGATCTGCACAAAACAACCAAAGGAAGCATCAAGCTGACACAAAATAGATACATATTAAAACATAGCACACTGGTCACCCTACCCCCTGACAAAACCAAGGCATAAAATCCAAAAGGAGCAGGCTAAGCATAATCTGATAGAAGGTCTGAAGCTAGTCACTAACCGATTGCTCCAACACGGCCAAACTAAAAAGAACTATCAAAGAGGCCGCCCTAAGTGGTGGTCTGAACTACCTACCTAACGAAGGACAACACAACTAGGAGCTCCTACTAGATGAGGACTCCTATAGCGTGATCAAGAAGTATTTTATTTTAGCACATTTCTTCTTTTAGGTCTTTTATTTTCTTCCATACTCGGGCATGTAAAAAGGAGGGAGCTGAGCGTAGTGACCCAAGGAGAACAAGGCATCGGCCTTAGGTCTTGTCTCGGTACCCAAGAACCTACCAAGCCCTCGCAAGGCGACACTTAATCCTTTTCTGACACTCACTTTTATTTTCGCTCTAACCTTCCTTAATTTCTTCTTTTCCAACAAGATGCCACCCCTAGGAAGACAAGGCATTGGCCCCGGGTCTAACTCGTCCCTAGGAATCTACCAAGCCTTCCCAAGGGGATGATTAACTACTTATAAATTTGCTCTTATTTTCTTTTCTATTTTTATAGGGGTTAGAACCCCTTTTTACACACCTTTGTATCTATTTATTATCTTTTGAGATATTTAGGGTTTCTCTATCATTGTCATTTTTCTCCAGCAGGCTTCTCTAACTGCCTCACAACTAACAAGAACTCCTAGAACGGCTGCCTAGGAGGCTAGCAAAACGGGGTCACTAGAACAGCCTTCTAAAACAGGTCTTTTGATGCTTGACAATGTCTTTACAGGAGGCAACGACTACTCAAACCTCCCTCAGACATACCTAACCTAAACCTGGGACTTCATGCCTTGGACGCTAGTCCCCAACAAGAAAAGAAAAATCCCCCAACAAGTACACAGACACATATAGCATAAAACACGGTACTCGTAAAGAAGAAATAGCACTTGGATAGGGCCATGAGAAGCTCCTGCGCGACAAAGGCTCCTTCCAAGCTCTTCTTTGAACCTATCTAGCACAAGACTAAAACAAGAAACCATTAACCGCACCTGTACTAAACAAACGACTGGCCCTCTTGGCCTAATGAAATAAAACATTTCTCTACAAAAAAAAACTGATCGGTCCTCTTGGCCTTAATGAAATAAAATAGAATAGCACCTGCACATCCCTCCCCGAAATAATACAGATATACAATAATATGCTCCTTTCCATGGAGAAAGAATAGGGTTTGCAAACTCCTCAAGTAGGGTCATCGCAGGTCGATGATACATATAAAGAATGGGATTTTGCATTGTGTATGTCCCATCTAGCTGATTCAGGATCAACTGGGAATCCCCTTTTACTAACAACCGCTCAATACCACCTTGCTTGGCAATATGCAATCCCATAATCAAGGCTTTATACTTCGCCATATTGTTAGTGAATCCTACCCTGAGATAAGCAGCTAACTTCATTGTAACTCTACGTCGTGGATCTTGGATTACTACTCCAACACTCCCTTTTTTATTAGGGCCCCTGGACGCTCCGTCAAAATATAATGTGGACATCCACAATGGATCTACACGGCCTGCCATCATGAACTCCTCTATTCGTAATTATGATAGTCAAAATTTAACATGTTTAGAGGATGAACTAACGGGTCCATCCCACCTTCATTGAACTCAACAGGGATACTTGTCAACATTGGTAAGCAGTGATGGCAGAAGACTTTGATCTCCCACACAAAGGTTCCGTCTTCTTGCTCAATCACTTTGTATCCTTTGCTCCACCAGATAAGCTTCCCCTAATGGTATCTCTACTCCAAATATGGGTGCTCCAAATAAGGAATTAATTGCTCCATCAACCAACTTTAAGCTCTTTTGAAGGTCTCAAATCAGGCCCAGCATGGACCTGCAATGCATTTTTTCGTATTAGCATACTTAGAAATAATAAGGTTAAATTTTATTAAGATTAACCTTATTTTTAAACTCTACTCCCTACAAATCAGCTAGTAGAGCCGTAGACCTATTTTTCCCTATCCTAACAATCTTGTAGGGGCCATCCCATCTAGGTTCCAGCTTCCCTGGAAACAGCTCCCTACGTGCATCGTAATATAGAACTAATTGCCCTTTTTTAAAGGTATACTTCTTTGCTTTAAGGTCGTGCAACTGCTTCATCCGATGTTTAGCTACCTCCTGGTGTAGTAAGCTCTGCAATTTCAGTTCATCCAGGTGGGCTATGGTCATGAAACGTTCAAGAGTGAATCCTCATCTCCCAAGGAGTGGTTAATCGCAAACCATATGGTTGGCAACTTGATTTCGAGGGGTAACACACACTCTTCCCCATAAACTAATTTAAATGGAGTATGGCCGATAGCTCGCTTGAACGTTGTATTGTATGCCCATACCACCACATACAACTTCCTGTCCGAGTCTCGTTTCTTCCTAGAGACTATTTTGGACAAGATACCCACAAGTTTCTTATTAGTACTTTTGACTTGCCCGTTGGCTTGCATATTATAAGGGATTGTTTTATTATGCTTGATTTGCCAAGCTTCAATCATGCTTTTGATCACCTTATTCAAAAAATGGGTTCCACAGTCCGACACTAATTCCTTCAGTAGAACAAAACGACAGATAATCAGCTCTAAAAGAAAACTTGTAGTCTCTTTTGCATTGTCCTGCCTCGTGGCCCGAACTTCTAACCATTTTGTAAAATAATCAGTTGCTACTATAATGTACCTCTTCTGAGTAGTAGACGACAGGGTGATAGGACCCACAAAGTCAATGCCCCACTTGTCAAATGGAAGGATAGACATAATAGGCGTAAGTGGGCATTTCCTATTCTCTTTGCTGGCATGTATTTGACAGGTATCACATCTCTTAACGTACTTAAAGGAATCTTGAAAGATGGACGGCCACTAATATCCAGCTCTTAAAGCTTGTGCCGTCAACCATCCAGCGAAGTGCCCTCCACATGTAGAGTCATAGCACTCTTCCAGGATGAAAGGAACCTCGTCAAGCATCACACATCAGCGGTAGATATCATCAACACCCTACCGATATAGTGTTCCTGCGATCAAGGAAAACTTCAAAGCCTGTTGTCTGATTTTTCTCTTTTCGGATTTTGACAAATGAGCTCCAGTCTCTCCTGTTGACAGATAATGTGTGATAGCAGCATACCAAGATGGGATAGAAGCTGTATCAATTCTAAACATTCCTTCGATATCACTTCCTTCAGTCAGAGTCTCTTTTGGCTCCCCGAAATCCACAAGGCATTCCACAATCTCTTGCAACCTAAGTGGCTTACTCTTAATCTCATAATCAAACTCCTACAAAGTGATTAACCACTTTGCCGCCAAACGATCAGGCGGTTGCAACTTGTTCATAAGCAACCTAAGCTCTTCCGCCTTCATATAGAAAACTACATTCTCATAGAGGATGTAGTGCTTGAATTTTTTAGTCCCAAAGACCATCGCAAGGCACAAATTTTCCATATGGTATAGTTAATTTCTGAAATGCCCAACTTTCGACTAGCAAATGCTATCGGATGATACCACTTTTCCTCCTAGATTTGGGCTAAACAGCAACTGATGCTATGCATAGTGGCTGCTAAAAATATGTAAAACACCTCGCCTCTTTTAGGTGCTTTTAAAACTGGTGCTCTTACTAAGTCCTGTTTCACATCCTCGAAAGCTACCTTACAAGGGTCGCTCCATACAAATAGACAGCTAAAGGATAATAAGTTTGTTAATGGCAATGTCCTTTCTACCAAGGCATTTATAAACCTCTGATAGTACCCTATCGACGACAAAAAGCTATGTACCTCTTTGGGAGTGTGTGGTGGACTCATAGCAACTATAACCTTGATCTTTTTAGGGTCAGTTGCAATCCCTACTGAATTGACTACATGGCCTAGCAAAAGCCCATAAGGCACTCCAAAAACACACTTCTGTGGATTAAGAGCGATACAAAATTGTTTGCAATGCTCAAAGCACTTTCTTAAAATAATCAACATCCTTTCCCTTACAGTGGCTGCCCCTAGGTCATCAATGAACACTTTCAACTCATCTGGGGAGATGTCACCAAAGGTATTGTCTGCTATTCATTGCCATGATCTAGGTGCATTGTACAAACCAAAGGCCATCACATGGTACGCAAAAATACCAAAGATAGTAATGAAAGTTGTTTTCAACTTGTCCTCTTCTTCAATTGCCATCTGGTTGTAACCCGCAAAGCAATCCATAAACGAATATATTTCCCTACCTGCAAATTGATCCAAAATCTTGTCAATAAATGGCAACGGGTAGTAATCCTTAACCATATGTTTATTCAGCTCTCTAAAATCTACACATAGTTGGATCTAGGTGGTTTTCTTCTTCCTGATGACAACTGATAAACACCATTCTATATGCTATATAGGGAAGATTAACCCAGCTTTTCGTAACTTCGGTAACTCCTCAAACAACCAATCCCTCAATTCAAAAGGCATACGCCTTACCTTCTAACGCACAGGTTGACTGCCTTCTTTTACAGAAATAATATGAACAACCAGGGTGGGAGGAATACCTCTCAGCTCATCATAACTCCAAGCAAAGATATCGCGAAATTCTTGAATCAAGGATACATAGTCCTCCCTTTTTGATGAACTGAGCATGGAACCTAATTTAATTGGCCGCGAATCATGCTGCGTGCCAAGGTCTAAACTCAATCACATCCGCGTCTCTTATCCTCTCTTGCGGCTCTATCGGCTCATTTAGAGTTATCTGATAAATATCCTCTGTAGTGGACCCCTCTTTAGATTCATCATTGGATGATGTCTCACTGCTAGATGGATCATCTGCTGTTTCTAATTTAGTAGAGGATAAAGGAGCTCTCTCACTCTAAGGAGACTTAGGGTAAGCATTGACTATTACTCGATTAGCACCTCTACCTAGAACCACTCAATCGGCGGGTATATCAACTTGATAGTCTGTTCGTAAGATCCAAGGCCTACCTAGCAAGACTCGATAGCTAGGACGTCCTACAAATCTTATCACCCTAAAGTCCAAGAAGCATTCTACATTTGCAACTGTAACATGGACTTTAGTGACGTAACCTTCTGGTTGCCTTAGACTATTATCAGCCTAAGAAGGGTGGAACTATCTTTTTGAATGCCTAGACCCAACCTCTCCATCAACTCTGAACTCATGATATTGACGGAGGACCCAATATCTATGATGGCATGCTCTACTAATATTCCATCCACATATGCTGGAACCCTAGGGCAATTCTTTTCAGCATGATCAAACCAATCTTCCCCTACTTGTGCTATGCCCAAAGGTTCTACAATATACCCAATACAGAGGATCTTCTTGAATTCCTTGCGTACTCCTGGAGATAATTTAATCAACTGTAAGAGGTTTACATCTGGTTTAACTTCGCAAAGAGAACTTGCTAAATCAAAATCATGATAGGTAGCCAAAGCTCTCTTTTCTCACCAAACCATTCTTTCTTTTGGTCTCGGGACCGGCTTTGGTGCTTCTTTTTTAGCTCTTGCCTTCTTTCTTGGCACTTCCTCATCCTTCTTAGGATCGACTTTCTTGTCAACAGGCCTTAGAGTTCCACCTTCCACGCCAAGATTCAGGACTTCGTCCCCTTATCCCCTTGCTTAGGGTTTCCCTCGACCGATTTTGCATTATCTTTATCAACCTCTTTAGCCTTTTGGCCTCTTGTCACGGCTCATAGGTTAGAGGTTTCAGCATCATTAACACGCACAGCCTCGATAAGGCTGACTCCATTGCCTTGTGGCAACTCTTCTATAATGGTCTTTCCCCTTTGTAGTATTTGTCTTGGTCCATCATTTTGCTGCAGGTTATTACCTTGCGCTCTATGATTAACTGGACCTGGCTGTTTACTCCCTTGTTGGAGGGAACTAATCTTACTCCAACAGGTAGCAACTAAATGGCCGCGGCTAAATGGTCAGACTTCCTAGAAATATCACATTTAACATTTGGACAATTTCTAGGAAAATGTTGTCCGCCACACCACTTACAGCTGAATCTTGAGGGGCCATCCTCTTCAGGGCGTTGACGCCCTATCAGATTCTACTACTTCTTCAAGAAATTGACATAAACAGCTATTTGCTGACATTGTTTAGAAATCATGTCAGTGTAATGCTCCATCATATCCTTAACTTCGGCAAGGACATTAGATGCACTCGACTCATAGCCTTGATCATCTATCCATCATTCCATTGGCCTAACGATTTGATTGGGCATTGGTTGTTGACTCACAGGAACAATAATAGGGTTTGAAACTTGGCCTCTAACATTTGGTGGAGCCAACTGACTAGCCATAGGCATAGTCACACTGGGAGGGGCTGGCAGCAAAGGTACATTTTGAACCATGCTTCCTCTCCCATTAGGGTTATTCATAGGCATCCCTTGACTTCCATTTATCAATGGTAGATTGCCTCCAGGTACTACACCTGCATTAAGTTTTATTTGGGAGGAGTAGGCCGTGTGTAATCATGACTCTACTCCTTCTGCCTACGCGATGGCGATGTCTATATCAGCCAAAGCCACACTGCTCAATTGTACCTAAATATTGAAATCCAATCCATGCAAGAAGTATTGCAATTGGGCAGCCAGCGGAACGGGAATGTAAGTTTGTAACTTACGAAACACTTCCTTAAGCTTCATGGCATAGGCTTTCACATTCTCATGGGGATCTTGGCGTGTTACATTCAACACATGCAACCAGTATTGGCCACCTCTTTTAGGGGCACATTCTCCTCGGAAAGCTGCATAAAATTGGTCGATTGTGGTTATGGTTCTAGTCTCTATACTGTGATAACATACTGTAGCCTTTCCTTTTAATGTCATGTTAAATAACATCATAAGATGTTCCTCATCTTGGATACAGTAATTAAACATTAGTCTTTGGAATTCACAAATGTGAGACTCTACATCTTCTTCAACTAACCCATTAAAAATGGGCAAAGGAACTCCTAAAGCTGGGAAATCCGGTGTCCCTATAGAAACTGCAATGGGTTGTGCCATGACGACAATCGGATTGACAATAGGAGTTTGAACTGACAGGATCACACCCCCACTTGAAGTGGGTTGACTTGGCGGAAGAGAGAAAGAACTTACGCTTCCTCCTGCACCTAAAAGACTATGTGCAGGAGTTGGGTTACTAAGACCACAACCTCTTATGCATATCGGGCTACTCCTTTGAGGAGAATAGCGACTTGCAATCTCCAACCATCGTCTAGCCCTCTCATCACGTTTTACTTTTTGTATTTCGGCTTGACGGTCCTTGTTAGAGGACATAAATCAACTTTTTGGTCCCTAAAAACCCTAGATTCGAGAACCACCACTTATTGGCAGCTCCCGACAGACGTACCACTCATGGGACCTGAAATGGGCCGGCACTGGCTATGGCACTAGCCGGACCTCATGCTCATGATAGACAAACACCCCCGCATGGCCTCGTGGCTAAAGGACAATCTGTCTTAAAGCCTAATCTATGTGTTTATAGTTTTATAGTCGAACATTTTCCTTTTTATAAACTCCTCAGAGGGAGAACCCATACACATTGGTAATAAATACTACGATAATCACATACATGGGAGGCAACCTCTCGGTAGAAACACCGTGGCCCCACTAGAGCTCTCCTACATCGTAGGGATTATCCCCTTGATGCGCTACTCAACATATTAAACAAATGAACAAACTCCACTCTTCATTTTCAAATCCAGGAGATATACCACGTTTCCTCACTAAATGATTCCACAAGAACCGAAGGTCTATCCTACGGCTTAGGATGCCTTTTCACACTCAACGTGGTCATTGTCATTGAAAACAAGTACTATGCATCCAGGGTTTTTATTCTGACACCATGGTTCCATGCACATGCAAAGTGAATAATCCTAAAGTGCTCAAACATCAATTTCAAATCAACAACGTGCTTATGCACAATCAGGCTTTTCTAATGCTTATTCTCTAACACATTGCAGCGATGAAAGGATAGCACCGAGACTACACTTGTGCTACTATCCTCTTAATCAAAAGTACACAGACTCTATGTCATGATGTGCATCAGAAAATCAGCAACAATTAGCACGCAAATCACACCATTCAAACCTCCCGACCCCCTAAGTTTAGGTATTGCTTTCGTTGCATAGGTGTAGAGGTTCATTTTGTCATATTTTGATATAGAAAAAGCAATAAATCACAAACTTTGACAAAGAGATAGGGAAACCTAAGGTTAAACCTCATGCTTTACCATTACCACACATCCACAACCAATTCTTATATTTTTTCTTATTTTTCCAAGACGTATTTCTATTTTTTTCTTATTTTTCTCATTTTCTTAATTTATTTGGTAATAAAATATACTATTTTCTAGTTTTTCTTATTCTAATCACTTCAGCATACTAGCATTCAATTTATCTTCCATAATCGCCCCATGGGAACACTTTTTACCCACCCGAAACAGAAAAACTACCATTTTACCGCTTAAAGACCGCATTTCTGGTTTACGGGAATTAAATAAAGCATGTAAATCATTGCAAAACCAAAATTTCCTAATGAACAGCAATTACGCATAATACAAACAGCCCACAAATAAAGTTTCATCCAATAAGAACATAATTATCATCATAAACTATAAAAAATCCTTCATTTTCTTCATAAAAATGGTCATACCGTGTTTTTATGTAACCCAAGACGCCTTGAATGAGAGCATAATCAGCAAACGGAGCCTCCATTGCTCTCAATCCAATGTTGCACTTCAATCTTCAGCATCTCCATCACCATTTCCTTCATTCTCCTTTCCCAGTTCCTTCATCATGATGGTACACATGAACAGCCCATAGAGAAGAGAGAGAGGGAGGAGAGAGAAAGACTAGAATATGTTCTCTTAATCCACACAGCCATTGCTCGCGCGAAGGGAGGTGATAGAACTAGCAAAGAGAGAGAAATGGAGGGGTAACGTCGATTGCAGGGGTTGTATTCAACCTCCATGATTGATCATGAGGAATCTTGGCGCAAAAATCGGCCGTTGCCTACACGCCATCACGCCATGTTTTCCTCACGTTTTTTCATCCTATGTTTCATAAAATTTGAGGAGGGGGGAGGGAGGGGGTCAAGGCTCCAAAGGGCACTCCTTTTGGTCCTCTCAAATGTCCACCTTTTCATATCTTGCCAATTTTGTGGCCCCGTCCTCGTCTTGGCTCCGATTCAAGCTCTGAAAAATCCTGGGCATCCGGCTTAACATCCCGCACTGACTGGCAACTCGTGATATCCTACATGGTAGTTGGAAAACTTATTAAAAATCCACAAGTGTCGCTCGGATGCGTTTTAAAAGCCGTCTTTCACTTGGTGCTTAAAATCGTCAGCTGGAGCCGCCACCTTCGATGTTAAATAAATTTTCCCTAAATTCCAAAATTTTTAGCAAATTTTAGGCACATCCTGGGCTCAAAACTCTGCTCCCACTTTTCATTGACTTCATATCCCTTGATAGGTACATCATCAAGAAATGGAAGAGGAAGTTGTGGATGGCATTCATCATATGGGCTATGGAGTTTGTTGCACCTTGTGGTAGAGTGCACATGCGGACCAATCCAAGAGGTGTCTTCATTCTGGTAATGTCTCAGTTTTCTAATGAAAGCTGAAAAATGTCATATCCTAAATATAGGTCATTGGTAGAATAAATTGCTCTACCTGCAAAAGCTTCAACAAGCTCGTCAACAATTCGACCCGAACCAACATTTCGGATTGCGATAGAATTAACAGGTTGTAGATCTTGAATGAATTGTAAGGATCCATTTTTCTTCGGCACGATAAACCATCGATATGAGTAAGGTGCCGAAGAAGGTTCTAAAATCTTCATTTTAATCTTTTCATTTAGAATTTCCAATAATTTGGGCAAATGCGCCCTTGGAACGGGAATGGGCTTGAGGTTCCAAGGCACATGTGGGATCGTAAAAATGACCATAGGAGCCACAATATTTGGATCCACATAGCCTATTTCAATTGGCTGAAATGCAAAAGATTTTCCATGTCTCATTAGCATTTGCATAAAAGAGTGTTTTTCATCTGGCAAAAGAAAAAAAATTTCACCTATTTTCAGCTCTTCTATACTTCTAGATGTGAACTTGTGACCAATGTTGGAAGGATCACGAAGACTTGGCTGATTTGCTGCCCTATCAGCTACCCCTTCACTTTTAGGAGGTAGTGGGACTACCAGAGGCTTGACTTTCTTATCCACCGTCTTATATTTTGTCTACACTTGCGTTTCAGCCTTGTTGAGTAAACCAATGTCTTCCTACTCAACAAATTCTTGAATTGTTTGATAAAAATCCAATGTATATACTTCTATGCCAGACTTATTTTTAGCCTGATTTTCTGCATAATCAGTTGCATATATTTTAGCCAATGTGTCAGTAGTAATTAGTTTAAAAAATGCCTGAAATATCTCCATTTTCAGCCATCATGTCATAAGTTTTGATTGATCTTCTCTTCTTCTCTTTTCTTCAATCAAAACTAGAAATTGGGATATGCTTCGAGAGTCTCCTTTGGCTCCAAATGTAAGGGAATTCAAAGACCTGGATTTTCATTAAGCGCTGCTGTAATGCGGGGCTATAATAGTGTTGTTCAGAGGATATACTCGCCTCTTGATGGAATGAAGCATGTATTTATTAGTGGTTATTCTCAGTTTACAGCAAACAGTTCATGTTGGTTTAAGCCTATGGAAGCTATGTGCAAGGCTGAACGCATATATACAAAACGGGCTACTAAGGAATTGAGAGTAGTGGGGCTATTAGCTAAAAATAAAGGCATTTTAGACATCTTTTATGGACTGAATATTAATGACACTATGGCTGAAATTTCAGCAACTTTACATGCAGAAAATGAGGCTGAGAACAAAGTGCTTTCATTATGTTCTCTGGACAGGTATGCTGTTATAGCATTGTTTGCTCAGTATAGGAAGGATTACAATGGCCTAAAGCACTTGTGGAGACAAAGTATAAGATAGTTGACAAAAAGGTGAAACCAATTGCTTTGCCACTTCCACTAGAAAGTGAGGGTTTGTATGAAAAAGTGTCAAGGCAGCCAAGCTTACGGGATCCTAAAGATATAGGTCATGAGTTTACATCTGAAACATTATAGGTATTGAAAGTTGGTGCACAATGGTTTCTTTTGCATGCTGAAAGAGACTGTTTTATATGGATGTTGGCTAGGCATGGAAAGGCATTTGCATTTCAACCAAGTGAAATACGTTGTGTGGATCCAAATGTTATCTCTCTTATGGTAATATTTACATGCCACATGTACCATGGAACTTGAGGCATGCAACTAGTCAATAAAGTAACCATAAGAAATGTGGATGCAGATCCGGTGGCTAATGAATTTGTAGAGGCTTTTGCAGGTAGAGCGATCTATTCTTCTAGTGATCTTTACTCGGGGTATGATCAGTTTTAGCTTGCGATTGAAAGCATGGATATCACAACCACGAAGACTCCTTTGGGATTAGTTCGGATGTGTACTCCCAGCAGGGTGCAACAAACTCAGTGGCACATATGACATGCTATGAATAGGGTACTCAAGGATTTCATATCACAATTGACAATGTTCTTCTTAGATGATGTTCCAATCAAAGCGTGTTTAGTGGATGAAAAGAATGAAGAGATGGATGCTCATGGATGCAGAGAGTTTGTTGCAGACCATATTGTGGATTGTGAGAGGATTTTTACACATCTATAAGTCTAGGTGCATTTAACTCTTTCTAGACAAAAGTCTGTCTTTGGAGTTGAAGATGTTTTGATTATTGGGCAATTGTGTGGGCCCTTTGGGTAAAGACCATCACCAGCAAAAATAGATGGGATTGATAGAATGCAAGATGTATGCACAAATGTATTAGAGGTGCAATGATTCTTGGGTGCATGTGTGTTCTGTAGAATATGGCCTCCCCACTTTGCACATGTAGCTGATGCTCTATATCAGCTTCTGAGAAAAGGTCAGAGATTTCATTGGAAAAGAAAGCCTCAGAAAGTAATGAAGAAATTGAAGCAACTCTTAAAATCTACTCCTACATTGAGAAAGATTGACTATTCACCTGGAAAGTGTTGAATAGTGCGCAAGGGAGACGAGGAACGGAGGAAGAGAGAGGAGAAGAGAGAGGAAGGACGCACGAGCTTCTGCAGATGCACGTGCTTCTGCAGATGCTTGTGCTTCAGCCGATGCACGTGGAGCACGTGGAGTACCTGCATATGGAGTACCTGTATGTGGAGTACCTGCATGTGGAGTCTGGGAAGTAGTGCCAGGCAAAGACGCCAGAGGCATCCCAAACATGACACTGAACACCTCGTCCGCTGTGGGAGAGCGGCCAAGGTGTCTGGTCATCTCTCCCATGAAGTCTTCCCTACTAGGAAAACCTCCAAAAAATGCATTGACCCCCCTGCCAAAGAAGGCCAATGTATCATTCATGCAATCCACATCTGGGTCATTGCTAGATGAACCAGGATACGAAATCTGCAAAAAAAACACAGGAAAAAGATAAATTTATTTGCATACAAAACATCATATACTACCTAGATTTTCAAAGAGCTTTCTTTAGACATTGAGCATAACACTTAAGTACTAATGCTTCTCTTAAACAAGAAAATTGATAAATAAAAACATGGGATTGGTCACATTCATCATTGCAAAAATATATTGTTTACTATCAGAATTGGGAGACCTAGCACGTGTATCCCCACATCTACATTGCAGGTTAGACGCGCCCTCAGACGCGCTCCAGAGTAAACCTTCTGTCCAGCGTGTCTATCTGCGCATCTAAGATGCAGCACAGACGCATTGTCACACGTGCATCCCAGGTCAATACGCGTGTAGACTACAGGTCAACCTTCTCTGCAGCGTGTGTATCATTGCGTGTACACTGCAGAGCACACGCGCTCTAAGACCCGCCCTCAGACACTCTGAGAGGAAACATTTTTCGCGTCTATGTCTGCGTCTACACTGAGATGTAGACGCGCTATCAGACGCGCTCGGTCGGCCGATTTTAGGCCGACGACCGCCATTGATGATTTACAAAATGCAATACATAATGGATTCACAAATCCTAAATACACAAAAAGAGAAGAGAGAGGAAGAGAGAAACAAAGAGAGAGAGAGAGAGAGAGAGAGAGGCTCACCTTGGGTGTTTGGTGTGGCTGGTGGTGGCGCTTCTTCTTTCTCCTTCTTCCTCTCCTTGGTAAGTTACCCTCCCTTGATGCTTGCTTGCTGCTTCTTCTTGTTCTCCTCTTTCTTGTTCTCTCTTTCTTCCTCTCCTTGGCTTTCCTTTTTCCCTTCTTGTGTGTTTGAAATGAAAGAAGAGGTGAGTCACGAGGAGGTGAGGCATGAAGAGACTGCATGTCGGCTAAACTCAAACTTCAGAACCACAAAAAACGCAGGAAAGGAAAGGCGCAGTTTGAAAAGAAATGATTTAAGTATGGTTTGAATTTTGACGTGTGCGTCTATTTTCGCATGTATATGTGCGTCTATTGTTCAGATAGATGCGAGAATAGACACAAAAATAGACGCCAATATAGACGCGTAGTTAAACGCGGATATAGACGTGCATTTGGGCTTTATCATAATTTTTTGTTTTTAAGATAAGTTTTGATAGTGAATTCTTATCATAAGTTTTAATGTATTTATGATGATTTTTGTGTATTTAAAATTGAGATCTTATGTAAACATATGAATGACAAATATTTTGATGTTGTCATGAATTAGGTTTAATCATGTCGACATCGTCATCACCTAGTGCGGTGCAAGCTGGTGAGTCAATGAGCACATCCTCAAGTGAATATCTTGCTGAAGTGGATCCCTCTCAACCACGACTATGGAAAGATGATGAAGACTTGAGGATGACCTCTATAGTACCTCAAGGAAAAGGAATGAGTAAAGTGCTAACAAAAGAAGAACTTCGTAAGTTAAATAGTTTTTGTGTGCTCAATAGTGATGTAATGAGTAAATGGGGAACACTATATAATGAAGCAAGGGCAAGAAGAAAAAGCGAAAGACAAGAATTTCGCACTAGATATGGACGTAATGTCTCATTTCCAGATCATATAAATGCGCTCCCACGTCATATTGATATAGATTGGTTACATGAGGAAATGGAGAGAATCGAAAAAGAGGAGGAAATTAATATATCTTAAGAAGAGTGGGAATACGCACGAGGTTGTTTATCAAATGTGAGACATACTATCAATTAATTTGTTTCTATAAGTATTATTTTATATAAATAATTGACATGTTTGATCTTTTATCTTTTACTACTAGTGCACATTATTCAATCCACTTTGGTGTGAGGGTAAACGTCTTTGAACTCAACGTATAGATTAAAAGAGAAATACCCAAGATTGTGGTGTCCTTGCTCACTTCGAGGATGCCAATGGTACCATGGAAGGTTATTGTGGCTTGATCCAAGATATTCTAAAGCTTGACTTCAGACGATTCTTTATATATGTACTAGATGTGAAGTGGTTTAAAGAAGTGGTAACAAATGGTGAGCATTGCACAATCAGATGTCATCCAAGTGGTTTTGTAATCATTGACTCTATAAAATTTCACCAAAACAAGAATGACACATTAGTACTACCTCAACAATGCGAGCAGGTATATATGCAAAGGCTAATTTTTTTATATGTATACTTGTGATACATCTACACAATATAATAAGTACTTAAGTTTTTTGCTTTTGTTTTTCAAATACAGGTTGTGTATCATCCAATGGTAAACAATAACTGATGGTGGTATGTCATCCCTATATCTAATCGTTCAAAACCAATATATGGTAATATTACCGACATGGAGATAGCAAATGACAATCCAACAATTAATGATGATGTGCATGATGACACCATAATGGATGATATGTGTGATATAGTACAAGATGAACCTCGCGATGATGTTCAAGGAAATGCAGAAGAAGACAATAATGTGATTGTCGATGATATTGATGAAGTTATTGAGCAATATAGCAACACATCTGATAATGGGATAGACTTATTTGTTTCGTTACCTCTTGGTAACATAGACCTAGAAGTAGATAGTTTAGCAAGGGCTGATCTCATTGAAGATGAGATGGATCATTCACTATAACATACTTAATTTGCTTAATGATTCAATGTGTATTCCTAATTCTATGGTTTTTATCATGCGCACACGTGCATACTCAAGAATCAATAGTCAATTTTAAAGCTAAATTGAATTTTCCATAATAAAAAGGAAGTATCTTTTATCATCTTCAAGTACGCAGAGAAATTACGAGATACATATTGTAATGCTTGCTACTAATTGTAAGGTTTCTGTCGCTTGCCGCTTATTACTTATATCAGGCTTGTCAACTGGAGGAACTGCCATTCATTAAATAGCAATGAAAAAGTAATTATTAACTCTATTTTTTTAATTCAATGATTCAATGTGTATTCTTAATTCTATGGTTTTTATCATGCGCACATGTGCATGCTCAAGAATCAATTTCAGGTGGTTAAATAATTACTAACTTTGGTTTTTTAATTATGTGAATTGCTAATTTTAGGTGGTTAAATAATTGTGCATCTGCTAGCGCGTCTATATTAGCATCTATTTGCACGGATATATAGACGCAAAATTCACGTCTATTTACACGCACGTTTACACGCACTTATAGACGCTCTGATAGAAGCGCCCGACTTTGCGTGTCTAACATGTGCGTCTATGCCTCGTTTTTGTTGTAGTGTGAGGGTTAGTGCAATCATCCCTTGTACAAATCTGTGAATATCTTACTAAACTGGACCCCTCTTTACCACGACTATGGAAAGATAATGAAGATTTGAGGATGACCTCTATAATACCTCAAGGAAAAGGAAGAAGCAAAGTGCTAATGAAAGAGAAACTTTGTAAGTTAAATGTATTTTGTGTGCTTAACAACGAAGTAATGAGAAAATGGGTGACACTATATAAAGAAGTAAGGGCAAGAAGAGTAAGCAAAAGGCAAGAATTTCGTGCTAGACATGGACGTAATGTCCCATATCCAGAACATTTAAGTGAGCTTCCATGTCATATTGATATAGATTGGCTACATAAAGAAATGGAGAAGATGGAAAAAGAGGAGGCGATG
This sequence comes from Lygodium microphyllum, assembly GCF_053477565.2. Lineage (NCBI taxonomy): Eukaryota > Viridiplantae > Streptophyta > Polypodiopsida > Schizaeales > Lygodiaceae > Lygodium > Lygodium microphyllum. Next base: position 43,250,584 of record NC_141162.1, read on the forward strand.
GATATATCGCAAGAGGAGTGGAAATATGCACGAGGTTGCTTATCAAAGGTGACACATACTTATAATTAAATTATCTTTAGTTATATATGATATAATAAGTTCACATGTTTCATCTTTAACTAAATCATTAATATGATCTCAACAATGTACTACTAGTGCACATTGTTCAATGCTATTTGGTATAAAGGCAAACATTTTTGAACTCGACGTATAGATGATAAGAGAAATACCTAGGATTGTGGTGTCCCACTACAACAAAAAGACCTCATAGATGCACTTTTAGACGCGATTTTTGAATATAGAGAAAATCTTACGGGCGCGTCTATCCGCCCGTCTATTTGCGCGTCTACCATTTTACATCTATAATCGCATGTATCAATGAATTTGCACGCAAAAATAGACGTGTAATAGACGCACATATACACACGGATATAGACACGCTAGTAGACGCGCTTTTACAAGCACTGGTAGACGCGAACGGAAAACAAAAAATCTTTTTTTTAAGATATTTAATTTCTTTTTTAAATTTGAATTATGAAGCGTGTGTATAAGCGCGTGTAATCTGCACTGTAGATGTGTGTATAAACGCGGATTTTCTGCAATTTAGACGCGCGGATAGACGCGCAAAACAAAACTGGAAAAAAAAAACCAGAGAGCATGTGGTTGCAAAGCATGCTCTCTGGTTTTTTTTCCCCCTCCCATACATCAGATTGTGCATTTGGAAAAAAGACAATGTATCTTACGGGCACGAGAATTGAAAATAAAAGTCCATGTATTCATTATAGATCAAAAGCATTTACATGGAAAGTTTAAGTGCTTGTGACCTAAAGCGTGCCCGCAAGCAGTAGGCTCAAAGATGGATCATACATATACAAGAAAACAAGGCCTCATGAGGAGGTATGGTGCTCCTCTACGAATCTGAAGAAGAAACATCTTCGCTACTAGTACCACCATGGCTATTAGCGTCGCTATTCCCCTCCTCACTATGCTCCACATCCGAGTTCGCCTACACACACAAAAGATCAAGGTTGCTTACATAGACATAGTGGAGAAAAAGTTATAATTAGCTATACTTTTAATAGGAAAGTAAGAAAAACATACCTCCTCTGGCTGTCGAATCCTCATGGCCCGGTTGTATTGGTCCTCAGTGATGAGACCCTCCTGATAGAAGTGAAGCTATGTGGCTGTGCAGTTATGGCCTCGATGGTAACCTACCTCTCTAGGAGTAGGTATCCTACCAACGATAGTAGTCTGCAAAACAATTATGATATATACAAACAATTATGAGTCACAATATATTAGAATAAATTATATAAAGAATTGAAAGAAATATAAATTTTAAAAAACTAGAAATCAAAATATACTTACAAACTCTGTCTCCCACGGCTCTCTGCCGCCCGATCCATAATGCGACGATCCCATGGTTTCCATTTGGATTCGTCGCGCCTCTGCGTGCTGGCAACTCTTCACTTTCTTTGCTGCTTTCTTCTTGGCTTTCTTCCACTCTATGCGGCTGCACATAGGTGGTTGGCTATAGGCTCCACGCCCCTCCTCCTACCTCCGCAGTGAGTCCCTGGCCCGTGTCATGAGGTGGGATCTTTTGTTGTGAAGCATATCCCTCACTTTTGTGCATCCCCAATCATCCGAGAATCGCTGACCCTCACAATTTGGGTACCTCCTATGGACTGCCCTAAACACCTCCTGCCACAAGCAGCTTTTCTAATTTTTGAAGGCAATGAAACAATCTTTATACGTCGCATGCACGACGCTCCTCATGTACGCCACTACTACATCCCTTCCTTCATCATCATGAAAGATGCCGCCAGCATCTGTAACTCTATAGTACTGGCGTACAATCTCCTCTACGTGATCTACTGGTGAGCGTGATCGCTCGCCACCTCCTAGGCAACCCCTACACAAGCCTCGTCCTCCCCCTTGACTCTCCCTCCTCCCTCTCTGTCGACTACCCTCTGCCTCACTGGACGCACGTGCTTCTGCAGATGCTTGTGCTTCAGTCGATGCACGTATAGGTGCTACACGTGGAGTATCTGCATTTGGAGTACCTGCATGTGGAGTTTGGAAAGTAGTGCCAGGCAAAGACGTCAGAGGCGTTCCAGACATGACACTGAACACCTCGTCCGCCGTGGGAGAGCGGCCAAGGTATCTGGTCATCTCTCCCATGAAGTCTTTCCTACTAAGAAAACCTCCAAAAAATGCATTGATCCCCCTACCAAACGAAGCCAATGTATCATTCATGCGATCCAAATTCGGGTCATTGCTAGATGAACCAGGATACGACATCTGCAAAAAAAACACAGAAAAAAGACAAAGTTATTTGCATACAAAAAATCATATATTACCTATATTTTCAACGAGATTTCTTTAGACATTGAGCATAAAACTTAAGTGCTAATGCTTCTCATAAACAAGAAAACTGATAAACACAAACATGGGATTGGTCACATTCATCATTGCAAAAATATATTGTTTACTATCAAAGCTGGGAGAGCTGATGCGTGTATCCCCGCATCTAAATTGCAGGTTAGACACACCCTCAAACGTGCTCCCAAAGTCAATCTTGTGTCCAGCGCATCTATATTCGCATCTAAGATGTAGCACAGACATTATCAGACACAAATTCCAGGTCAATCTGCGCGCACGTGTATCCTCACTTGTAGATTGACCTGCACACGCAGCACAAGCGCTCTAAGATGCGCCCTCAGACGCTATGAGAGGAAACATTTTTCACGTCTATATCTGTGTCTACACTGAAATGTAGATGCGCTATCATACGCGCTCGGTTGGCTAATTTTAGCCCGACGACTGCCATTGATGATTTACAAAATGCAATATATAATGGAATCAGAAATCCTAAATACACAGACAGAGCAGAGAGAGAAAGAGAGAAACAAAGAGAGAGAGAGAGAGAGAGAGAGAGAGAGAGACTCACCTTGGGTGTTTGGTGTGGCGGGTGGTGGCGCTTCTTCCTTCTCCTTCTTCCTCTCCTTGGTAAGTTACCCTCCCTTGATGCTTGCTTGCTTGCTTGCTATTTCTTCTTGTTCTCCTCTCTCTTGTTCTCTCTTTCTTCCTCTCCTTGGCTTTCCTTTTTCCCTTCTTGTGTGTTTGAAATGAAAGAAGAGGTGAGTCATGAGGAGGTGAGGCATGAAGAGACTAGGTGACGCATGAAGAGACTGCATGTCGGCTAAACTCAAGCTTCAGAACCGCAAAAAATGTAGGAAAGGAAAGGCGCAGTTTGAAAAGAAATGATTTAAGTATGGTTTGAATTTTGACGTGTGCGTCTATTTTTGTGTGTATATGTGCGTCTATTGTTCAGATAGACACGAGTATAGACACGAACATAGACGCGAAAATAGACGCTAATATAGACACGTATGTAAACGCGGATATAGATGCACATTTAGGCTTTATCATAATTTTTTGTTTTTAAGATAAGTTTTAATAGTGAATTCTTATCATAAGTTTTAATGTATTTATGATGATTTTTGTGTATTTAAAATTAAGATCTTATGTAAACATATGAATGACAAATATTTTAATTTGATGTTGTCATGAATTAGGTTTAATCATGTTGTTATCATCACCTAGTGCGGTGCATGCTGATGAGTCAATGAGCACATCCTCAAGTGAGGATGAAACATTGCGTCTTCATAATCGAGATGCATGGCTAGGACGAAAAATTAAATGCATGTGTGATCGTTGTCGAGGGTGTATTTTTCGAGCACGTCGAATTGCAATGTCACACCTAAGCTTGTATGGAGAATGGGATCGAGAAAAATCACCGGTATTCATTGTTTTTTTTACCACTAAGATTGCTAGTCTATGTTATGGAAATTATATATCAACGTACATGAAACTCCCTTTTGTGGTTGATCAGGATGCAGTGCCACATCCTTAGATGCTCCCTCTCGGGAGTCGAGAGGCTGCAAAACGTCGACGCGAGGAGGCAGAGTCTTCAAGAAGAGTAGAGACTGAGGACCATAATAGTAGCCCTCATGAAATGCCCCATCAAGTCGTAGAGGATGAGATTTTGGACAACATGGTACACCATCTATTTTCGCAACCGGTTCAGGGAGAAGGTCACTCTACGAAGCCAGATGATTCACTATATGTAGCATCATCTACTCCATTTTATGAAGGTTGTACGTACTCCGTTCTTCGTGTGTCTCTCGAGATACTTAACTTGCAAACAATTTATGGATGGAGTAATGTCAGTTTAGATGTATTATTGAAGTAGGTATCAATTCATTTTGGCTTATGAATCTTAATATTAATTGTTCTATTTTCAAATCAGACAGAAATATATGTTGGTGGTTTTTTAACTCACTTTTAAAAATATATGTAGGTTATTATCACAAATGTTTCTAAAAGGAAAAAAATTGCCAACTAAGAGAGAGCAAGCAAGACATTACTTGACATCTCTGGGAGGCCTCGATTATGTCAAGATCCATGGATGTGTCAATGATTGTGTCTTATTTCGTGGGATTCATGAGTTCGCATGAGAGTGCCTTGTTTGTGGCGAATCAAGATACGAAGTGGAGATGAAGTCAATGGATGTGCCTCGTAAGGTTTTGCGACATTTTCCGATTGTTCCACGTATAAAACTTATGTTCAAGTGCAAGTCTATTAGAAAGCTCATGTCATGGCATGCTAGTCATCGTTCAAGTGATGAAAAATGGAGGATCCTTGCAGACACACCAGCATGGCAACATATAGATAATTTGTGGCCCGTTTTCAAAGAAAAGCCAAGAAATTTGAGATTTGGTTTAGGTATGGATGGAATCAATCCATTTGGCATCAAAAGCACATCATACAGTGTATGGCCAGTGGAATCAATCCATTTGGCATCAAAATCACTCAAGATAAATCACCTCTTGGACCCCATGCACATATTCAAAAATGTTGTATCTATATTATGGGATCACTTGATAGGGGCTCGTGATTCAGTTAATGTAAGGGAGGATTTACGTAACACTGGTCGCATGAGATGAGCCTGGCCACGCATTGGACCCAGAGGAAAGATTGAGATACCCCATGCACCTTGGATGTTGTCAAAGAATGAGGAAAAAATAGTGAAGGAACAAATATATAGCTTTCAAACACCCACAGGATGTATGAGATGTCTCAAGGGAGCCTTCATAAAGAAAAAGAAAAGAGGTATGGAGCAACTATTTGGTTTGAAGTCCAACGATTGGCACAAAATGATTCAAGTAAGGGTATCTCTAACCATGAATATAGTAATTAGTGGAATAACTATGTGTAAAATTTGGGATATGATGACTTTTTCCTCAACCAATCATTTGATCTATGAATATTGTTTACATTCACTTCGTACTTCCTACTAGCATATCCCATTGTGTATCCAAAGATGTACGTGATATCATTTACAAGATGGAGAGCTTGTGAGGTGTGTATATGTTGTACTTTTTCATTATATATCTTTGAATTTCTACACAAAAATAAACAATTCTCAAATACATCTTGACAGATACGTGAGCTCGAAGGAAATTGATCCAAACACATTGCAAGATTCTCGAGTATTATCTGTTGAGGTGGTTTGTTTGGTGGAGGAAATTTTTCCTCGATTCATTTTGACTACTCAATTACATTTACTCATACATTTGATTGATGAGATCGCACTTTGTGGGGCAGTTCATGTAAGGTGGATGTTTTTTCTTGAGCGCTTCATGAAAACCTTGAAAATTTTTGTGAGGCAAAAAGCACGGCCTGAGGGAAGCATGGCTGAGGGTTGGTTAGTGCAATCATCCCTTGTTTATATCTCTGAATATATTGTTGAAGTGGATCCCTCTCAACCACGACTATGGAAAGATGATGAAGACTTGAGGATGACCTCTATAGTACCTCAAGGAAAAGGAATGAGTAAAGTGCTAACAAAAGAAGAACTTCGTAAGTTAAATAGTTTTTGTGTGCTCAATAGTGATGTAATGAGCAAATGGGTGACACTATATAATGAAGTAAGGGCAATAAGAAAAAGTGAAAGACAAGCATTTCACACTAGATATGGACGTAATGTCTCATTTTCAGATCATCTAAATGCGCTCCCACGTCATATTGATATAGATTGGTTACATGAGGAAATGGACAGAATGGAAAAATATGAGGAAATTAAAGAGAAATACCCAAGATTGTGGTGTCCTTGCTCACTTCGAGGATGCCAATGGTACCATGGAAGGTTATTGTGGCTTGATCCAAGATATTCTGAAGCTTCACTTCAGACGATTCTTTATATATGTACTAGATGTGAAGTGGTTTAAAGAAGTAGTAACAAATGGTGAGCATTGCACAATCAAACGTCATCCAAGTGGTTTTGTAATCATTGACTCTACAAAATTTCACCAAAACAAGACTGACACATTAGTACTACCTCAACAATGTGAGCAGGTACATATGCAAAGGCTAATTTTTTTATATGTATACATGTGATACATATACACAATATAATAAGTACTTAAGTTTCTTGCTTTTGTTTTTCAAATACAGGTTGTGTATCATCCAATGGTAAACAATAACCGATGGTGGTATGTCATCCCTATATCTAATCGTTTAAAACCAATATATGGTAATATTACCGACATGGAGATAGCAAATGACAATCCAACAATTAATGATGATGTGCATGATGACACCATAATGGATGATATGCGTGATATAGTACAAGATGAACCTCGCAAGGATGTTCAAGGAAACGCAGAAGAAGACAATAATGTGATTGTCGATGATATTGATGAAGTTATTGAGCAATATAGCAACACATCTGATAGTGGGATAGACTTATTTGTTTCGTTACCTCTTGGTAACATAGACCTAGAAGTAGATAGTTTAGCAAGGGCTGATCTCATTGAAGATGAGATGGATCATTCACTGTAACATACTTAATTTGCTAAATGATTCAATGTGTATTCCTAATTCTATGGTTTTTATCATGCGCACACGTGCATACTCAAGAATCAATAGTCAATTTTAAAGCTAAATTGAATTTTCATAATAAAAAGAAAGTATTTTTTATCATCTTCAAGTAGAGAAATTACAAGATACATATTGCAATGCTTGCTACTAATTGCAAGGTTTCTGTGGCTTGTCGCTAATTACTTATATCAGGCTTGTCAATTGAAGGAACTGCCATTCATTAGAGAGCAATGAAAAAGTAATTATTAATTCTATTTGTTAAATTCAATGATTCAATGTGTATTCTTAATTCTATGGTTTTTATCATGCGCACACGTGCATGCTCAAGAATCAATTTCAGGTGGTTAAATAATTATTAACTTTGGTTTTTTAATTATGTGAATTGCAATTTTAGGTGGTTAAATAATTGTGCATCTGCTGGCGCGTCTATATTGGTGTCTATTTACGCGGATATATAGACGCCAAATTCGCATTTATTTACACGCACGTTTACAGACACTTATAGAGGCAATGATAAAAGCGCCCGACTTTGCGTGTCTATGCCTCGTTTCTGTTGTAGTGTCCTTGCAAACTTTCAGGATACCAATGACACCATGGAAGGTTATTGTGTCTTGATCCAAGATATTTTGAAGCTTGACTTTAGGCGACTTTTTATATATGTATTAGATGTGAAGTGGTTTAAAGAAGTAGTAACAACAGGTGAGCATTGCACAATATTTAGACGTCATCCAAGGGCTTTGTAGTGATTGACTTTACAAAATTACACCAAGGCAAGAATGACACATTCGTACTACCTCAACAATGTGAGCAGGTATATTAGAAGCTATTTATTTTCATATATATTACTTCTTGATACATTCTCAAAATACAATAAATATCTAAGTTGCTTACTTTTTGTTTTTTAAATGCAGGTTGTGTATCACCCAATGGTAAACAATAACCGATGGTGACACATCATCCCCATACCTAATCGTTCAAAACCAATATATGGCAATGCTGCCAATATAGAGATAGTTGATAACAATCCAACAATCAATGATGAGGCACATGATGATGCCATGATTGGTGATATACATGAGACATGCAAGATGATCCCCGCGAGGATGTTCAAGGAAGCGCAGAAGAGGATAACAATATGGTTGTAGATGATGATGAAGAAATTGAGCATAGCAATACATCTGATAGTGGGATAGACTTATTTGTTTCATTGCCTATTGGTAACATAGACCTAGAGGTAGATAGTCTAGCAAGGGCCAATCTCATTGAAGATGAGATTGATCATTCATTGTAATATATATAATTAGCTTTGAATGGTTGCAGATGATGATGAAGAAATTGAGCATAGCAATACATCTGACAGTGGGATAGACTTATTTGTTTCATTGCCTATTGGTAACATAGACCTAGCGGTAGATAGTCTAGCAAGGGCCGATCTCATTGAAGATGAGATTGATCATTCATTGTAATATATATAATTAGCTTTGAATGATTGGATGTATATTTATAATACTCAGAAAGAAGTAAAGTTGGTAATGTATTCAAAAAAATACTAGCTGTTAAGATATTTGGTCATATTTAGGGACTTTATGAGAAATGAAAAATATGTGCATTTATTTTTGCATCTATAAGAGCGTTTAAAAACGTGGGTATATAGACACATTATTCGCATCTATATACTAGCGCCAATTGATGCACTAATAAATGCACTGATAAATGGGCCCGCTATTTCGCGTATACAATGTGCGTCTATAGGGCCTTTCTCTTGTAGTGTTAGCTCGGTTGGTATTAAGAGTGACCTAGAAAAGATAAAGGCTATAGTTGCTATGAGTCTTCCACGCACTCCAAAAGAGGTACACAACTTTCTATCATCAATGGGATATTATTGGTGATTTATCAAAGCATTGGCAGAAAGAAGGTTGCCATTGATGAAGTTGTTGTATTTTAATTTCTTATTTAATTGGAGTGAAGCTTATCAAGTATCCTTTGAGGATGTGAACCAGAAACTAGCCAAAACGCCAATCTTAAAAGCACCTAAAAGAGGTGAAGTTCTTTATATATTTTCTATAGCAACAATGCATAGTATTAGATGTTGTTTATCCCGAATTTGAAAAGACAAATGGTATCATCCAATAGCCTTTGCTAGCCAAAAATGGGGGATATCTAAAGTTATCTATACTTATATGGAGAAATTGTGCCTTGGAATGATTTTCATGACAAAGAAATTTAGGCACTATATTCTCTATGAGAAGGTGGTGTTTTCCACAAAGATAGAAGAACATAGATTATTAATGAACAAGTTGTAGCCGCCTAACTGTTTAATAAAGTGGTTCATCACTTTGTAGGAGTTCGATTATGAGATTAGGGGTAAGACACCAAAGCTGCAGGGTATTCTGGAATGTTTTATGGATTTTTAGTATGTTTACCATTGGAAATAGGGCCGCCCATTGTGAGATTTGCTCTCTATCATTCATTGGGTGAGGTAGAAGCATTGCAAGAAAGATTTATTTCTCTTGTGCATCTTGATGAATTTCGATTGTAGGATTTATTACATCAATAGGTAGGAAGAAGAGAGTGAAAGCACTTCACAACATTCAAGCTAAGAAATATAAATTTGTGAAGGGTCAGTTGGTGTTGTACTATGATGCTCCTCATGAGGTATTTCTTGGTAAACTAGAATCTGAATGGGATGGGCCGTATAAAATTATACATATAGGAGAGAATGACTCTATAGTCCTTTTAGTAGAATTACAGGGGGTAAAGTTTAAAAATAAAGTTAACTTTAATAAGTTGAATCCTTACTTCGTGTAAGGGTTGACATCGGGATGACTCGGTGCTTGTGCAGGACCTTCATGATTCATCTTAAACTTGCAGTAGGTATCAAGACAATCGGTATCTAGAGCAATGTTACCACCAATACATTGAGGGGCATTCCCTTTGTCTGTGCTTATGTGGTATATCACACCGATATGTATAGGGACTCCCTCTAAGGAGTGTGGGAAGGGTTATCTATTGAATTACAATCCATACAAGCAAGAAGTCCTACATTAGATGTTAGGGTAGTTTACCCCTTAGTCAACGCTCCTGGCCACGAGGCCAGGTGGGGTGGTTTGGGTGTGTAATAGAGCGCCAACTAGTACCATAGAGCTAATGTCGCACCGCTCGTTTTAGGTCCCAACACCTTTTTTCCTCTACAACCTATCTTGGTGAATATTTTATGTAAATTTCAAAACATCTAGGTTAAGATCATGCTTGATGTTAAAAATGATGCTTGATCATTCTTGTTTTTTACAATGTATCTATAAAGTCTATGAATGCAAGCCAAACACTCCATGTTCTTATGCAAGGTTTTTATGTTTTGAAAAGAATTGTGCCTAAAACCCCTTGAAGTGTAAGGGAAATGTACAGCAATATAAGCAAGTTCTTATCTTTTATCTCTCCCTCACTCTCAAAACTAATCAATCCCCACTTACCAATTCACTCAAAAAAACATGGCCACATATGTTGAGCCACAATGAAACCCTTACTTACAAATAAACGTGTCCTTCTTAACCCTCACTCTCCCATCCTCCCAACATCTCACTCCTAGTTCCTCACTTGTGAAGAAATCACCCCAATGTGCATGTGCATCATAAAGTGTGTGCTTAATGAATGGTGCATCTCTTATGTGCTCATGAAAACTAAACTTTGCTAGATATAGATCTAGCAATCCTCTGGTTTTGCTCTACCATTGATGGTGCATGGTGCATGTAGTGCCTCTTCCCCCCATGCATGAAAATTATTCAAGACAAAAGGGTGTTTGAGGCCCCAATGCATGTCATAACAAAATGTGTCATGCCTATGCTCCTAGCCCAAATTGGAAGTGATACAAAGTGTGGGAAAAGAACCACATAATTGATAATTGATTTTCTCCATGTTCATGGCATTCTCATGTAGCTACAATAGTCACTCATCCAACCAAACAACTTCACAAAACGTTTCACAAGAAGAAAAACCCTAGAAGAAACCTATTTCCTGCACCAAGAAAACTCAAAAAGAGACCTTAAAGAAAATGAAACTAGCTATGAAATACTTGCCTAAACCTACCTAATGTCTTCATTCTCTTCTAGAGGCTACTACATTTCTCCCAAAAATTTTGACATATTTTATCCCTTCCCGCTAGCCCACAAGCATTCATGCGCTAGTGGTCTTCACAAAGTGTGGATATATCATTCATCCATCACTCCTCATCATGTTTTGCTTCATGAGGCAAGTGATTAATACAATCTTCCAAACAAAGTGTCATAAGTCAATAAACATATTTCATCACTTGAAATCCATTCGCTCAACATTGATAAACCTTTCTATTCAAGCTCTCTAAAGGGTACATTCCACTAGAATATACTTCCCTTACCTAAAATGGGCCCTGACTCGCATCTTGTTTAAAACTTTCATTGAAACTTCTTGTCTAATTTATTGCTATATTGCAAGACTAAGTCTCATTTCTTTATATTCTTATCCTTTATCATTTGATTATAGCTCTATAAATTCTTCATTTGTGTTCACTCGTAGAAATCAAAAGCTTCTTATCTATCTATTTAACCTCTTTGCAATTCAAACAATCTCTCTTTCCAAACATTTGTTTCTCTCTTATCACTATGTTTCTCAAGAAATTTCAAAGAAATAATTTCAATTTTAGTAGAAAAAGAGCCTTTGTAGCACAAAGACCAACGTGAAAGTTGAGAAACTCATACTCTCTCTCTCTTCAATATGTGATATGTCCACAAAGTAGAAGTTCCAAGTCCCATGTCTTCGCATAACTCTGTGTGATCTTTGATAGCATGCAAATCAACTTGTGGTTGAGACTTTCATTCAATCCATTGCATTGTGGGTACTAAGGGATGAGAACCTTCTTCTAATCTATATTTTTTCACCTAAATAATCAATCAATTCACTTTGAAAACTAGGCCTAGACAGAAGTACTGTTTTGAACGGGCTGGCTCATTATTAGACAAAATCTCAAGCAGCATGCCAAATTCGCAGCAAAGTTTTCATGAACAAACTTACCATTATCAACCTCTTTTATACTCTTAGTAGCCTTAGCTTCTACCCAAGAAAAAAGATAATCAATAGATCTTAGAGTATAAACCTCTCCTTTTGATGTATGAGGTAGTAGACCTATAACATTGATACGCCATTTTTCAAAAAATGTCATATGCAAGTAAGGTTTTCCTCAATTTGGGCTTCAACACTCTCTTTCCCATTCTTTGATATTCATGGCAAGTGCCACACCAATTGTTTACATCCTTATGAATACTAGACCACATATATCCTTCATTCAAGATCCTTTGCAAAGTGACCTTATATGTAGAATTTCCCTCACATGATTACTAGACTCTAAAATGTGGCAAAATTACACCTACTAAATGAACCTTCCAAAGGATTAAATTTCTCCCCTTTGCAAAAAGAAAGTCTCTAGTCTCATAAATCCATATTTTCTTTTGTTAGCCTCCAATGTTGGCATTTTTTTCTATCAAAAGGAATTCCAATCAAATGCAATATCTTTTCGCTCATCGGAAATGTCTTCCCCTTTGAGAATTCCATCTCTGATATGATTAAATAATTGTGAAAGAATAGATGGGGGTTCAATCTTTGTAGATTTTTTACCTCTTCATCTTCATTACAGGTTGCAAACTTCATGGTACTTTTCAACAAATCTTTCCATACACTATGACTTGTATATAATAAACATTAAGAAATTATCCCATTCTATGGCTAAGACCTTGTGAGGAATGACCTTGCTGCATAAGACCTCATCGAAAAGTATAAGAGTCTCTTTGACTATCCATCCCTAGTAGGAACATTCTTGTCTACATGCTTAGGGTACTCTACAAGGTAGTTTGTGCACTCTCCAAGTACTCATTCCTCTAACATGAAACCCTTTAGTTGTGCTCTTTGGTGAACAAGGCCCTTTAAAACTCCCATGAATCTCTCAACCCAAAACATCCAAAAAGTGCCAACAACACTTGCAATATCTATCTCTTGCACTATATTGATGAGTATATGGACTTGAATATCAAAAAAAGAAGTTGGTAGCTCCATCTATACGAAGCAAAGGATCTCAATGTACTAATTTTTGTTTGTAGTATTGACCTCATATCAATCTCCTTAGATGTGATCCATTTGTAAAAGAAATAAGTGAATAGTGTGAAACCTTTATTAAAAGTTTATGTGTAACCATGTGCAAGTGACATACATGCTTCTACAACCAATAGGAAATGTCTTGAATACCACTTGTTAGGAAGCCATCAACAAGAAGAGGAATCACATGCTGGTACTTGCATTCTTTGCTCCCCAATCCATGAGTCTTGCTTAATCTGAGGTCCAAAACATATGTTGTATACCGGATGTGTATGGAAAATGTAAAGGTACATTGTGAGGATTCTTTTCACTTGTATCTGTATAAGGAAGTGTTTCACATTTTGGGCATCTCTCCTTGCACTCATATTCACCTCTACACAAAATATTATCATTCGTACATGCATGCATTGTGTTGTGGTTGAGTCCAAGCTTGGTCATCATCTCTTGATGTAGGAAGGACATTGTTTGCTTGAAAAAACTTTTAAGATAGTAACCTATAGCCTTTCAAAAAAACACCACATTTAGATTTAAGTATTAAAACATTTCAAAAAAATCAGTTTTGAGATAGTTACCTGCAACCTTTCAAACAAACACCACATTATTTCGATTTAAGTATTAAAATATTTCAAAATAATGCAATTAACATTGAAAATCAAGAATTCACTTACATTAATAGTGCTAAAACTGATGCATTATGCGAAGCATAATGATTTTGGAGGTTAAGAATAAGCAGAGTTGTGCTTAGCCATGTCAATTTTGGGCCTTCCTAGATTTGATCGGAGCAATTCAGCCCTAAGAAAACTTTATTTATTATGCATGCCACTTTCTCCATACCAATCATTAATAAAGTCATCCATACCATCATCATCATCAATGACATCATCCTTGCCCTCAAGTAGCGAGTAATATAGTTTCTTCAATTTGGCATAACTACTTGGATCATTCATGTAGAGGAGTGGCATGTGCTCAATTGATATACGAGAGATGCCATGAGAGAGCAGATGTACATCATTTCCAAAATCACAATTTGAAACCTATGACATCGCCATGATTGTGAGATTTCAACATTGCATGAAACAAATGTACCCCACTATAAGAATCCAAAACAATAAACATGAGAATAGAGAATAGTAAACGTAGGCTAATTTTGGTGTGCAAATGTTGGTACATGAGCATAAACACCCCAGGAAGACTCATATGAGTAGCACTAATGTCACAACCTTTGATGTAACCCTCAAGATCTATCACACCAACATTAAATCCATTCCTTGTAATACATAAATCTACGAGTGGCTCTTTTCCATGTCCCATCATAGTAGCATGACCTCCATGGGTTTCTTTTTGTATGGATACAGATAGCAAGTATGCTATGGTCCTTGAAAATAAGAAACCTTTGGGATTTCATGAGGATTCATGGACATTCTTTTGATAAGAGATGTGGTTATGAATGACATTTTTGCACTAGAGTGTATGCTTTTGTCACTCCAATAAGTTACTTTGCAATCTAAATGTCTTATGAATTTACAATTATATGTAATCACATCTAATGTAGCTTTCATATTATTTTGATTTCTTCTCAATTGATTTAGCAAGTAGCATAGTCTAGATTGCAACATCTCGCTTGGGTCACATGAGGAGACATGGCTTCATATCCACTTTTGTAAGTATATGCTTACAAATTCTCATCGTATGGAAATGCTAGCCATAGAATCTACAAAATGATAAAAAATTATAGTTTTGGATCTATTTTTGTATAGAACAAAGACTATGATCATGCCCCACTCAAACAAACATCCAGATTGCCACATATCAAGACACAAAGCTCTACAAAGAACACTTCCATTGGTAGACCCTTTTCTCAATATTGTTTGTAACATTTAAATATATTTTAAGCTAAATGATTTTTAAAATACTTTTTAATTGTCAACTGATTAAACTTCACTCTTATTAATATAGGAGTTTTGTGGAAAGAATAGGACATGGTGACGACAATGACAACAACTATGGCAGTGGTTGCTAGTAGTTGCTATCCCTTGGCGGATTTTGTTCATATTGTATACATACAACCATACAACTTTCTATTAGACTATATATATATATATATATATAGTGCATGCTGACATTGTGTAAATATAGATTTACATTCACATATTCATTCTACCTTAGCTATTCTTGTCCACTTGAGTTTTTTTATTCAAGCTTCATTTTTGAAATGGTGAATATTAATTAATTTTTTCTAAAACATACCATAATAATCCATACTTTTGTTTTTATTTGATCATCACGGTTTGGTCATTGATTACCTTTTGTTGTACTACATGTAGAACTCCTCTAAGTGTATATTGTATGTTTCTTACTGTGTATTGAGAGAGAGAGAGCTTGTGGAGAGAGAGAGAGAGAGAGAGAGAGAGAGAGAGAGAGAGAGAGAGAGAGAGAGAGAGAGAGAGAGAGAGAGAGAAATCAAAGCTTGAGAGAGAGTGGAAGAGATAGAGCTTTGATTTATAAATTTCTATTCCTTTTTTTATAACCAATGAATTGTATAAGCAACACGTGAATGTAAGGCATGACATAAGTGACACTCATTAAAAAAATTTATTTATGTCACTTAAGCAATGCTTGTTGTTGCTTAAGTGACATAGTAAACAACACTTAGTTGTCTCTTAAGCGTTGCAAACATTGCTTATATGACATGACCATAGTGACACCCATAACAACATGTGATGCATTGCCTAAATGGAAAAAATTGATGTGGCTATGGCCATCCCCTCTGCTAGTCAGTATGAACTAGAGGATGGATCCAAAATTCTCAAGATGACTTGGTAACTCGGCTCTAGGATTTCTTCATTATGACTTGGTAACTAGGCTCTAGGATTGTCTTCAAAAGACAAGAAGAAACCTAGAAGACCCTAAAATAAAAGTGAGAATGAGAAGCTCTCAAGATCTAAGTATGTATAAAAACTTATGGATGAATAACTTTATGTATCAAAATGTTATGTATTCAAGTTTGGATTATACTGTTTGATTGAAATATGTTGGGAATTTCTACTTGTGAAACATATAATGGGAAACATTTTAACTTTATCAAAAAAATTTAAGATATAATTATGCTTTGGGAAGGAGATGATTTCCTAGTTGAAAGACTAGCCTTGTTTTTTTTTTAAATTTTGAGAACTCCCTAAAGGAGATCTATACTCAGTCTGAGAGATTATAAGACAATTTATTAATTCACATGTAGATCACCTCCATGATCACAGTGTTGAAAGAGATGCAAGGAAAAAGACTTAGAGGGGTACTCCTTGGTATATTAGCTAAAGATCGAACAGTAAGAAGGCCATCATGGAAGGCAAGGTTTAATCCTATGATAGTATATTAGTCAAGGAGGCTTTAGAAACCCTATATTAGGGTTAGGATGGAGATAGAGAACTTAAATGGCCTAATACATATGAACGTTAGAAGACACTATTCTAGATAAAGGGTGGATTATATTTATTGTGTTCATAAAAGTTAGATAGAGGTACTTTAGAAACAAATTCTAGTATTTATAAATAAATGTGTTCTCATGGATCCAATTAAGGAAGTTATTTGTATATGTTAAAGGAACATGATAGTAATTCAAAAACCAAGCAAACACAGTCATGAATGGGAAAGGGGAGGGCGAATCCCTAATGTGTTTATCATATGATAGAGTCGTCTTAATTAGTCAAGAGATTTCCCACAAGAATACATTTGATTGAAAATGTCTAAGAAGAGTCAAATAGTGATTGACTTAGAGCATCCTCTTAAAGCTTGACCTAGTATTGTTTTAGGGACTAGAGTGAGACTTTATGCTACGAATAGAGGGGCCTATGCATCTAGCTCCTCCTTGTTTCGCTCACTCTTTAAACAAAGTGAGATATCAGTTGGTTTCCATTTAGGTTGTATTGTGTAAGCAACTACCTGTGCTAGAAACTATGTTTAGAGACCTTAGAGTCAATTAGGAACATTCGTTGTAAGTGAATCCTCCTCACAATAAGATGGGGCTTCCCATGCTAGTATAGACTCAAGTGACCCTAGGCCACCAAGTTTAGATATTCCCTAGGAGTCTTAAATGGAGTCGCTTGCGTATATCTCTTAATGGACTACCAAATTGTGCGATCAAGATTTTGTTACTTAGGCACATCACAGTTTAAAAATATAGTACACATATGAAAACCAAAGAAATAAAGCTCCATGCAATGACATAGATTTTACCTATAAATACTTGTTCAATAATGAATCCAAATATACCCATCGAAAAAGGAAGATGAAAATGAGTTGTTTTATCTTATCCCTAATTAGTTTTTGGATGAAAAATATAGATCATAGTACACATAGAGTACAAATGAAAATTTGGAGTAGATATTAAGAACTTGTTTAAGAGATGACTTGTCAAAGATTTAGTTGTGCATTTAGTTTACTTATAGTGTCTTTTACAATCCAAGGAAGTTTGGTTGTGAAATCTCATATACATGATATTAGTGCTTTTTGACTTATACATTTTCTTATTTAGGGGACATTTTTGTCACAACCTGGTGTGATTCTCAATTGTTTTCAAGGTTTCTTCTTCATATTTTTTGGTTACTATCCCTCCAATACATGATTCAACAATATACCATATTACAACATCAGTGCATCCTTCTTATGATCTTATGATAGATTGCATGACCACAAGAGGATTAGAATTACATTAATGTGCATAATTTTGAAGCCTAATGCAATTATGTGGACAAGATATGCAGAAGCTTTTGCAAGTGTGTTAATGCAAGATACACATACATGAACAACTCATGATCAAATACAATCTATAATAATACACGGGTCCGGATGGCCAATTATCTTTAGAAAGTGGAGAGGCAAGTGACCTCTATAATATCAAAGCCCTTTAGAAAGTTTGAAAAGCATGCACTACAGTTATACAATGCATGTGCCCCACTATAAGTGCATATCTTAAAAGTGATGGTGCAACTAACACACAATGGGAGAGCAGTGAAGGCAAATCACCTTTAGGAAACCACAACTATGTTATCACAAGGTTATACTTAAATAGCGTGCCACACTAATGATACTTACGGATACCATCTAAGCTTCACTCAGCCTGTCTACGTTGATAAAAAAACTTCACAGATTTTGTGGAGCACACATATAGGGGAAATGTTTGCATGTGCAAACTTCAGACTAGTAAGATGTTTACAAAAAAATTAAAAATAACTGCAGTAAGGTCCTTTCAGAATCACCCAAATCTCAAAATTTTTACTAGACCGTCTCCCGTTCTTGTCCGTCTACTATCCTACCGACACACGTTCAACACGGGGAACTTGATTCCTGCCCGCCGATCGAAGCTGGCCGGCGACTGGTGATGCATGA
The DNA here is from genome assembly GCF_053477565.2 of Lygodium microphyllum. Classification (NCBI taxonomy): domain Eukaryota; kingdom Viridiplantae; phylum Streptophyta; class Polypodiopsida; order Schizaeales; family Lygodiaceae; genus Lygodium; species Lygodium microphyllum. The sequence continues at coordinate 43,269,028 of NC_141162.1, forward strand.
ACGTCAGCTGTAGGCAGCTGATATCTGCACACAGGGCAAGAGTTGCTCCAGAAAGAGAGCCAAGGTAGGATACATGCTTTGTGGAAGAGGTGCAGGCAGGGAAGTTGAGTTAAGTCAACGGAAAGGACGGTAGCGGCCGGCTGCGCATCCAAGCAAATTGAGCACATTGTACGTACATCTGCGATGCCTCTTAAGAAATTCCAAGGCGCTGCCACGGGAGGGTCATCTCCTAGCATCCATGTGGACATCTCACCCCAAACCCAGGTTTTCCTTCCTAATTTTGATTTGATATTGTTGTAATTCAATCATGCAAGGTTAATTGTTAGAAATAGGATATATTTTTGTCCTAGATGCTCACAACAGAGGAACTTAGTCATCAATACTTTTAAATGAAACATGCAAATTAAAGAAAGCATAAACACATTTCTAGCAAATAGTTTTATGCATTGAAATGAATTATAAACTAGATTATTATCCATTGGAATAGAATACTTTGTTTAAGCCTAGATGTATAAACTACGTATCGCACTATTAACCCATATCCTCTTCGCAATGAATCATCATGGAAAGTGTAAGCATGAATTGATTCTTACGATGCATAAACTCCAGGAAAATGTCGTTTGTCAACTGCATAAATTATCAAGAAAAAGGTTGCTTATTTAGCATGAATTTTGTTCGCAAAGTATAGGAAGATTAGTTGGAATTAACCTAACCTATGCCTAACCTCAAATCAATAAGTTTAGGGTTGAAAAATCAATTTATGCATAGACAACAAGTCATGTAGAAATGATCCCGTAATTATTTTCTAGAGTTAAACAAATTGGCATAAACCTAAAACACCTAAACTGTGGAGTATTCGTTTGGAATGAGTTAAATTCCATGAAATGCCTATACCTTAAATACTTGCCCACATTCACTGAATGTAGGGACAATAAATTGTAATCGTAAAGTGAACTAGGGCTTGTCCCTAAGAATCTTACAAAGATGAAACTTGGAAACCCTAGGTCTAATGACGTCAGCCTAAAGAACCTGAAATAGATTGTTCGTGACTCCATAGTCTCATAGTTCGATGCAGCACTTGCGCAACAAGTGCGGAGACATATGATCTTGTGATTGGATCACAAGGGAATGGCCAAGTTCTCGCAATGAAGTTGGCATGTCCTTACGCAAGTTATCTTGCAAGAGGATGAATAATCATCCTAATTTAGTGGTCTTTCTTGAGTAAAGAAGATTGATTAGAAACTAAAGACCAGCCGATAAAGGGAAGTAACCAATGAACTTAAGGTTTGACCAAGTTGGGTTAATAGGGTACGCCCTAACCCATGATATAGGGGATCTTGCCAAGTTGCAAGTCATTCCGGATCAAGTGCTGGATGCATTCGAAAGGAAGGATTCATTCCTTAGTAGTTTGCCAACAAAAACGATCAATGGAAATGTTTGTGCTTGCTACAGATTTTAGAGCACTGTTTGGCTTTGTTTGATCAATGACTAAAAAGATAAATGGATATCTATACTTGAGGTTGAAGGCCTGAAGGGAGAGGCAGCTTCAATTACCCCCGACTGCCTGCTTGACCCTAACCAAGGGGGTTGTTGACCATGCCGGAAAAATGGACCAAACCTGCCGTGAGAGGTCTCTCCGTTGAGCGCTACTTGGAGCAGGAGGACGCTTGGGTGCCAGGGGGCTCTGGTGATAAATCCCTCACCTTTCGAGCCCTACACAAGAGGCTAACATGACTCAAGATTGGATCTCGAGGCCCGTATACCAGTCTATGTGCGAAAACTTGGATTAGTGATCCCTATGGATTGCTGGATAGCCTTCGGGCGGATTGTGGATAAGCCTACGGGCTGGACTCTTTATATTTCAAAGATAAATATGATAACCTGTTAATAAGGAACTTGTCTAATATTGCTTTTCTATGTCAAGTGATAAGATTATGTGAAAGAACCAGTGCCTAACAGGTTAATTAAAGAAGCTGATTGCTACATGTCCAACTAATGTGTTAGGTAATTAAATAACTAAAACAACCCGAGGAAAGTGTGGAGGATGGGCCATAGGGTCCTATGGATGGTGGTCCCGGTTGGCAGGTAACTTTTCTCAAATCACGATGGACAGCATGAAGATTGTCAAAGAACACAAAGAACAAAAGTCTTGACCTAGAGTTATGATTGAATCTGATTTACATTGTTTTAGAGGAACGGAATGGGACTATGCCTTATGGCAGATAGATTTGGCTTTGCATCCCTCTCGTTTCCCATTCTCCTTGAACCAAGTGCAGCGTGAATCCGCTTCGAACTTGGCATTTCTGCGTAAAGTAGTTCGCTTGGGTCTGATGCTAGTTGCCGTTAGGAAATGATAAATAAGAAAAAACCCTAATTCAGGTTGATCCTAAGTGGGAATGGCCGGAATACTTCCGCTACGTGGCAAATGTGGAAAGCCCTAGATCGCAAACCCCATAACATTGCATGGGAGTGCCGGGCAGAGCTTTCTAGACATCCTTTCCCATGGACTGCTAAGATGTGTCCTGAAGATACAAGTGGACACGTTACATACGGTGTCTTTTAAATCCTTTACCAATTCTTTGTGAGTGTTACCTCTCAAATCCATAGTCTGAGGTAACTCATGAATCCTTGAAATATCTTTCTTATTCATGGCCCCTTTTAAAGATTGATTCTCTTCTCACTCTCTTGAATATTAATGCATGATATGATAGAGCCATATTTCTTTGCAAAATCTAGTCTTATTTTCTTTAATCTCTCACACAAGCTAGTTATATTTTTTAATGGTCTCTTCCTCTCTTTCAATCCTATTGGAGTTTCCTTCAAGTGTGCTAGATTGTTTTGTAATGACTTATTAGTATTTTCTATAATTTTAATCTTATTTTTTAGCTTAGAAATGCTTGTCTATGCAATTAATAATGCTTTTCTCATTTTGCGCACTTGAGCCATATATAGGATACACATCATAACCTTATACAATAGCCAAGCATCATGCCCCATTTTAACCTTCCCCAACATATCATACGTAGTCATGAATATTAAAACATTTAGGCAATTCACCTCTGAAAGGCTCCTTGGGATAAATATTTATATCCACCTACAAATCTTTATGTTTCTCTCATTGTGTTCACAATTTGTTAGCCTGCATCTCATTTGTTAGTACTTGATGATGTATACTTCTCCAAGATGTATAAATTGGATCAAGTTGAATGGTAATTAAGTACTTATATGTGCTTGCTTTTGTATTATTGAAGAGATATTGCTAAACATTTTAGCAGATCAACCACAAATGAATCTCACAGTGATAAGAAAGTGAGCACAAAGAAGAGAATGGTGAAAGAATGATTGGTGTGTTTCAAAAGAAAATGTGGGAGTAGACAAACGTGATTTTGGTACATATATCTCAAAAATATAAAATCTCCCAAGTTTTAACACAAGAATAGTAAAAAAGGTGCTGATATAAATTAAAAGATAAAGGTAATTAATGGCTGATACATTTAGTGAGCAAAATATTCTCTCATTAATCACATTTGAGCAACCAAATCTGGTAGTTTTATTCTCCCAGTCTCAACTAATTAGCAATCTTTTTTAAGTTTTTTTTTCCTAATGTGTCTAACAACTTCAACCAAATTTTGAATGTGAAGGTTGATAATAAAAAATATTATGCATGGAAGTTGAGGATAAAAAATTTCTTGATGAGCAAAACTGTTTGGATTTATGTTGAAGGAGACATGATAATGGTTCTTAAAGTTCCTATGTAAAATACCACTGTATAATAAGTAAAGACTAAGAGAGATTAGGAGTAGACATAGAGTAAAGTCATGCTATTTGTCAGTATCACAAATAGCATGATGGGTGATTTGTAAGAATCTAATATGTATGCTATTGCATGGAAGAATTTGACAAGACTGATGAAAGTAAATACGAAGACTAGAAAGTACCAACTCAAGTCAAAGTTGAACCAAGTGAAAAGAGGAAGTTTATAAATTCATGATTATGCCTTGAATGTCAAGAGCATTATGGAATCTCTTGGATGTATTAGTGTGATAATTGACTTTGATGATGTTGTGAATACATACTTAGATGTGCTTGTAGATAAATATAAGACAACATCTCTAAAAACTAATTTAGAAAGAAGACTGAAATTAGAAATAGAAGAAATCAACAAGGCAATTATGCATCTAGTAGAAACAATAATGATGATAAAAGTGAGCATTTGTTTGTTATATAGCACTTTATGAATACTATGACTATTGGATGGTTCATCTAATAATGAAGTATGGTATGTAGACTCATGTGCCACTAACCACATGAGTTCTCACGGAGAGTGGTTTATAGACATGCACAGTCTAGAGTCTCAAGGCTATGTGATTGTAGGTTTGGTTCACATCTAATGGATGTTATGTAGAAGATATCAAAAATGATTGCAAAAGAGAAAGATGTTCGTAGATTGTTTACTCTTGATGTAAGTATGCATGAAATGGATACTACCATGTTTGCAGAAGATTCAAGTGTTATGGTTGATGTTGAAATTTGGCATAAGAGAATTGGTCATGTGAATTCTCTTTTAGAGTTCCTGTAGCATAGCTTTCCATGCGTCCATAGTTCGAGATGTGCTCAAAGCTTCAACTCAAAGGAAAAGTTCTCTTGCAAGAAGCATGTCATCCACAAGAGGAGATATGATCACTAACCATGAACTCATTGCTAGAAATTTATCAAATTCCCTACATCCTCCAACTCAAACACCCTTAGTTCCTTACTCTCAAAAGCAAACAAAGAGAGGAGTGGTTTGATGGATTGAGGAGGACATGGCAAAAGTAATTGTAGCACACAAGGAAGGCATCTCCATGCATGAGTGTGGAAGACAATTTGGTATGAGATTGATTGCTCTTTAAGATTGGATTGATGGCTACAACACAAATGCAAGGGCCCTCCAACTATTTTGACAACTAGAAAAGGGAAGCACCCTTTAGATTGGGTATTTCATTGTAACACGCAAACGAGCCAGCATCACTACCTTATTTTAAGCTTAAGGAGGTTGCTAAATTATGTAAGACAAGAAAGAGCACTTTCACAAATGGCATTCGAAGTAAGAAATGGTGGGATAACTTTCAGTATAGGCATTGTAATCTCACGTTTTGGGTGAGAGATAGACTAGATAAATAAAGAGAAATCAACTTTCACCCCAAGGTCATGAAGAGTACATTCCATGACACTCTCCAACTATTGTACAACCAACATAACTATCCTCATGATAAGATTGCATGGAGAATGGATATGTGTTTAAAGGTAGAAATTATTATGATGGATTTGAGATACAACAAATTAAAAAAAGATAGGTGAACATGTCAGAAGGATAAACCCTTGCATCCACATGTTACACCTCAAGAAATTGAGTTTGAGAAGGGGGAGGATGAGCTTGATCGTGATCTTGGAACACCTTCAACTGTTGAGATTGAGGGTGAGGCTAGGTTGGTGCCCTCTTGTTAGGCATGGGATGCGTTTGATGATGAGGATGATGAAGTAGATAAGGATATAGACTTAGATTATGAGAATGCAAGGGCAAAAGAAACTTGGGCATGGCATGGTATCCATGACATGGATCAAACACTTCTGTTGAGTGTTGAAATGACTTGTTTTTTGGCTGATTTTTGTGGTTTTTGAGAGCTAAATGGTTGATTTTATGAGATGATTGATTGATTTGGAAGTGGTTTGAGAGTGTTTTGGATGATATTGATTGTTTTTTGGAAGTTCATGATGATTGTTGGTGGTTCTATGATGTTCTGATAGGTTCTGATAGGTTCTGTATACCTTCTATTTTGTTCTGTTTTGGTCTGTTTTGTTCTGATTGTCTTCTGTAAGGAGGGATGGAGTATTGATTGATAAAGATTGAGATATTGTGAAAGCTTATTGAATGGTTTTTGAGAGTTTAGAATGGTTTGAGAGTAAGTTATGTGGTTTTGATGACCTTCTGTAACCTTTTGTAGGTCTTCTGTAGAGCCTCTGTCTCCGTTCTGTTCTGTTCTGGTACTGTTCTGTGACTGTTATGTATGCTTCTGTATGTGTTCTGATGGATGAGAGTATAGCTTGGGAAAGTTTTCTAGCCTTGGAAAGAGGTGAATACAAGTGCAAAAGAGCTGAAAGAAGTGGAAGAAGTAGCTGCTAAAGACTCAAGTGAAGACTAGAGTGAAGTGACAGTAGTGAGCTATGAAAGGACACTGTAGTGGCTCTGGTGACTCTTCATATCAGACATACCTCTTGGGAGGGGTATCCACGACCTAAGAGGGATTATTGAGAGTAATTTTGAGAGATTGTAATGAGGATATGATGTATTATTGATGGAGAGAGAGAGAGAGAGTCAGAGATAACCAATTCTACTGAAACAGAGTGATTGTATGTGAGAGATTGAAAGAGAAGACTATGAAGATATTGAAGATGAATACTATGTGATGTATTTCCATTCAAAGATGGTGTATTCCTTTGCTTTCTTTGTTCTATTGATGGATTTTATGAAGATATTGAAGAATATGGTTGATTCTATCAAAACCGTGGGAGATCTACATAATGCTGCATGAAGATTTGTTGTGCCTGGTATTCTTTTCTTCATTGTGATCATATGAAACATGATAAACAAGCTTGTTGATGTTACAAGATAGATTTTCTTGCAAGAGAATTCCCTTTTCCTTGGTGTTCCTCTTGGGGCTCCATGTTTTTGGTGCGCAGCCGGGGAAACTTGCCATCAACAAGCACCAGAAGAGGCTGAAAATGAAGGAATTGGCATTGCCAAGAAGAGAAGAATTCAATGGATGTTTGTAAAGTTCCTTCTTCCACTGAGGAGTTGGAATTTCTCATAATCAAAGCCACTTTCCACAAGAAGTTCATCCCACAATGGCGGAAACACATCACCATCATGATGCATGCTCTATGTGGTGGACAGTTTCCTCTTCCTGTTGAAGCAGCAGAAACTTGCATCTTGGTGGTAAACTGTTTGGAAAAAAACTGAAGAGCAGAAACAGAGAGAATGACCATCCATGGAATATTTGGCATTTATTGAAAAGTTTCCAGACAACATCAAGTGGGAGATTGTGAAGAAGCTTCAGAGTCTTGGTCTGTAGAGGTTCACAGGGACAAGAAGGAAAAGAGTTGGAATTTGTTCGTGGACGCTCAACAGCAAGATACATGGGATGCTTGGTGTACTGATAATCTTCTGTTTGTTCAATTAGCAACCCATTGGAAGTTGGTAGACAGAGTGTTTTTCACAACATACATTGTTGAAACCATCAGAAGCTGGCATTACTATGATGATGGCACTACCACAATGCTCAGACGTATGCATTTTGACACCTTCAGAACCGAATACCTTCCCCTGTGCAGTGGCATGAAAGCAGAATTCAGGGACATTGAAAAGAAAGAAGTAGAAGAAATGTTGGCAAGAGAGTCCTCCAGAGACTGAAGCCTTCTGTTAACTCTCTGTGGAGCACTAACAACATAGTGGAGCCAACCCCCTGATGAATGACGCAATAAAGAGGCAAGCATTAGAACGAGTCCAGAGGTATGTGAGAAGAGAGAAAGCAAAAATCAGAACCGAGAACGAGCTAGCAGCAGAAGCCGCCTTTGACGCCCTTGCGGAACTCTTTACAGAAGTCCCAATGGCACATCAAGCCCTTCCTCCTCCTGTTGGAGGTCCACTTCCAAGCCAGATCCGTCCTGGAAATATTGATGACAGGCCAACGAATGTAGTCCCATTGCCAATTTTTAAGGGAGAGTACAATGAAGACCCCGATCTTCATGTAGCAGAGTTTATGGTAGCGTGTGTGGCTAACAATGCCAGAACCCCTGAGCATTGGTTAGCAATATTCCCCGCCACTTTCAAGGGCGCGGCGTTTCAGTGGTATGAGAGACAAGCAGCATGAACTTTTGGCACATGGGACGACCTGAAGTTGGCCTTCCTCACTAAATTCAGGTGTAAAGGTTTTGAAGAGCGGATACGAGAGGAATTTATGAACCTAAGTCAATCCTCTGGAGAAAGAGTAGAAGCTTATGTCTCACGAATGGAATCCATCCTGAAGAGATGGACTAACCATAATCTAGATGATGGCATTCAGAAGGGGGTGTTTCTCAGAGGATTACAACCAGAAGTCCATAAGTTTGTGGAGCTGCAAAGACCAGCCACACTGCAAGCTGCAACAGAAGGTGCAAGACTGTACGATGAAGTGGAAGCTAGACTAGCGATGAATACAGGAAGAGGAGTCCTACCTCCTCTGATGCCAGGAATGATGTATCCACCAAATGCAGTTCCAGGGACTGTTCCCTATCCCTACCAACAGATGTCCCCGGTATCACAGTACAGTGTACCAAATCCACAGTGGCCACAATCCATGCCTCAAATGATGGTTCAGCCACAACAACAATGGTCCCAACCAATTTCCTCATTATCAAATCAGCAGCAACAATGGAACCCTACCAACTGGAGCCAACAGCCAACAGTTCAAACAGGAGCTCTGAATCAGAACCAGAACAAAGACCCCTCTGTACCAGCCCAGCCCGTTTATGCAGTGATTACAGAGACTCCTCAAAACCCTACTGCCAGTACGTCCGGAGGAGAAAGCTTGAAGGATTATTTATCCAACTCAGTTGCAAACATCAAAAAGGAGTTAATGGATGTGATCACAGAGCAACTACAGACATTGAAAGTGAATACCGCTAGCCTATTCAATGTTGCAGGAGCGGGAAGAGATGTGATGCGGTCAAACACTTGGTGTGGTAAGTTTCATCAAGCAGGCCATTTAGCCACTGAATGTACACGAAAACCAACTATTCCTGGGGCCTTCTGTTCCTACTGTTTGCGGAAGAACCATACAGAGGACATTTGCTCTTTGAAGGAGATGCATGATAGGAGAAGGAAGGAAGAAGACGCAAGATTCAACTTGTTGGAATCCAAAATGACAACACAAGATATTGGACCCAAGCCTAGAGAGTTTGGTCCTAATTTCGGACCCAGAAGATTTCCTTCCCAAAGTTACAGAGGAAGACAGTCTGGCGGTGGTCAGAGATCAGAAGTGGAATGTTACAGATGTGGAGAAAAGGGACACATCTCACCAAATTGTCCAAATCCCAGAAGGTCAGTGGATTACAAGCCCTTATGCAGTCGATGCAAAGGAGAAGGCCACACTGCAAAAGACTGTCCAAGCCCATCCCCAGTGAAAAACAGTGCTACTGATAGTCCGTCCAAGGCCCAAGAGCCTACCTCCAATTTGGTGGAATTGGAAGTTGCTGCCATCACGCGTGCAAAGCAGAAGGAACCACCTGTCCAGAAAGAAAATAACCCTCCTGCCAGAACAGTGTAGTTCAATCTTCCACCAGAAGAACAGAACAGAACAGAGCCTAACACTGCCGTACAGAGCACTACAGTGCCACAGAGAGTTACAGAGACAGTTACAGAGACAGGACCAGAGGTCCAGGATACAGAAGAGGAGGAAGTGCCACAAATGAAAGAAAAAGTTCCCATGATGCCCCTGTTGGAAGAAAGAGGGAAAATGAAAATGGGTGTTGCCCCATTCCCTAACTGGTTAGAGAAGCCAATCGATCCTATTAAGGAATACGATCTAGTCAGAGATCTAGATACCTTTAAATCAAACCTCACATTCTGACAATTATTGATGTTGTCTCCCAGTTGCCGAAAAAGGTTCAAAAGTATACTAACAAGAAGATGTGGTTTAAGGATTGCTCCCTCAATAGCAACAAAGTCCAACAAGGCTCCAGAGCCTGTAAAAGAAGTGGATGTGGCTAATGCTTTCCTAGATCCGGGTACTCCAGAGACTGGCATATGGATAGAAGGTTGCTTCATTTCAAATGCACTGATTGATGGTGGTTCATCAGTAAACATTATGACGGATGTTACAATGAAGGATCTAGGCTTACAAGGTGTGCAACCAACCCAATGGCTCATCAGACTGGCAGATCAGAGTAGAATCAAGCCTTTGGGCATTCTCCCATATGTGAAGACTACAGTGGCTGGAAAAGATTATTGGCTAACCTATCTGGTGGTGAAGCCAAACTCTTATGGTACATCCTATCCTCTGTTACTGGGCAGACCATGGCTTTTTGAAGCCCGAGCAAGGACGGATTGGTTCAAAGGAACTTTGACCTTGGGTAGAGGACCCAACAAAGTGGTGCTGAAACTGTATGGTTCTCAAAAAGGACATGGATCCACCTCCTTGGAATTATCTTCTGACTCCCCTAATGAGGCTACGGGTGGAACATCAGCAGACGAAGATGCTGTCAAACAGATCCTTCCCAAGAAAACAGTGGCACATTCCTTAACAGTGGATACTGTAAGCCGACTTCCAAAAGACGCAAAGCCATTATCAATGGGTGAATACTTCCTGCCTGAACCAGGAATGACTTCTGAAATCACTTCTGACAGTGAGATAGAAGCATGGATGTACTGCTCTCCCTGTTACATGGCCATAGCAAAAGCAGAGATAGAGGCAGGAGAGGAAACAGAGAATCTTTTCTTCTGTTACAAAGCGCCTACAGAAACAGAAGCAGAGACAGAAGCAGAAACAGAAGCAGAAGCAGAAGCAGAGACAGAGACAGAGACAGAAGAGGATGAATATGATATGGACGAAGAAGGTTATGAAAGTGAGCCAGAAGAATCTATCCCACCTGAAGAGGATACATTTGAGGAAGAAGTTCCAAAAGCATCAGACGCCGATGAGCTCATGCTATGGGACAAAATGGTGATGGTACCATTTGGTTTGGTAAATGGATCTTCTCATATGCAAAACCTTTATAAGAAATGGATTAAGGAAAACAAGCCATCTTTCAATAGTGGCTCATGCCGTCTTCACCCATCCTTGCCGAATAAAGATGATGATGATGCACCGTGCCAACAAGCACCAGTCCCACAAACCCAACAGGCATCAGAGGGTCCCTGTTATGTGACGTTCCTGGATGTGTCATCAGAAGAGGAGTCTTCAAGCCAAGAGGTAATTAATTTTGAAACCAAACCCGAAACGGCTCTAATCCCATTCCAACGTCTTAAGGAGCAACCTAAGTCTCCACCAAAAGAAGAAGTTGGTTATAGTGGGACATTAGAAGAGGACACCACTCCCTTGAAGGAGTCAAATCTGTATCCAGAAGCAGTCCGCGAGACCTTCATCCGTGAAGTAGAAGGTGAAAGGCAGTTAACCTTTGTGGATGCAAAAGGCACTGAATGCCACTTGAAGGTGGGTAGCAGCCTCCCAGAAGAGGAGTTGTCAACCTTGTACAACTTGTTGAAAGAAAATTTGGACGTGTTTGCGTGGTCCTACAAAGACCTAAAGGGGATTGATCCCACAATATGTCAACATCATATTGACTTGGAGCCTGATGCCAAGCCAGTATGGCAACGACAGAGGCGAATGAATCCGAATTATTCCACATTTGTGAAAGCGGAGCTGCTGAAGCTTCTGGAAGCCGAGTTCATCTATCCAGTGGCAAATAGTGAATGGGTCTCACCCATCGTGGTTGTACCCAAGAAGAATGGCAAATTGCGAATATGTGTGGATTTTCGAAAGCTTAATTCCAAGACGAAGAAGGATCACTTTCCTATCCCTTTCACAGACCAACTATTGGACACAGTGGCAGGACATGAGCTTTATTCTCTTCTGGATGGATTCAGCGGATACAACCAAGTCCAAATCGCAGAAGAAGACCAATCCAAAACAACCTTCACCACAGAATGGGGGACCTACGCTTACCGAGTGATGCCATTTGGGCTCTGCAATGCCCCTGCTACTTTCCAGCGAGTCATGATGGCTGCATTTCAAAATCATCTGCAAGACTTTATTGAGGTATATTTGGATGACTTCTGTGTCTATAGTTTGATCTGTGAACACTGGGAACACCTAGAACAATGCTTTGACCGATGCCGGGAGTATGGGATTTCCCTCAACCCCAAAAAATGCATATTTGGGGTCTCTTCTAGAGTCCTGTTGGGCCACATTGTCTTTGCACAAGGGATATCAACAAACCCTGCAAAGATTGAAAAGATCGCAGCTCTGACAGCACCCACCAACCTCAAACAGTTGAGGGGATTCTTAGGCCATGTGGGTTACTACAGAAGGTTCATAGCCCACTTTGCAACAAAGGAAACCTCCTTGCACAAGCTTCTGAGGAAAGATGCAGAGGTTACTTGGACGGAAGAATGTGACAGAGCCTTCCACACTCTGAAGCAGTGTCTGATAGAGGCACCCATTCTGCAACCTCCTGATTGGACGAAAGAGTTCCATGTACACACTGATGCATCAATTGAAGGTTTAGGTGATGTCCTCTGCCAGAAGGGCTCCTCAAAGTTGGATCAACCGATCTATTACGCAAGCCGAAAAGTCACTGATAGGGAACGGAACTATACAGTGACAGAGCTGGAGTGCTTAGCAATGGTGTTCGCCCTGGAAAAGTTTCGCCATTACCTCTTATCCACCCACTTTAAATTTTATGTGGATCATGAGGCCCTATCCTTCCTGATGAACAAAGTAGATGTGAAAGGACGAATGATGAGATGACTCCTTTTATTCCAGGAGTTCGACTTTGAGGTGATTACTAAGCCTGGTCGTTCCCATGTTTTGGCTGATCATCTGTCGCGTATCCCACAAACTGCAGACGAGGAGCAAGATGATCCAGACCTCCCTGATGCTTCCCTATTCTTGGTAGAAACTGTAACTCCCTGGTATGCAGACATTGCCAATCTGCTGGCAACCCAACGGTACCCTCCTGGTATTTCTAGTCGGGAAAGGAAGAAGCTCATGTTAGAATCAGCCCCCTACACCCTGCTAGGTGGTGCACTGTACAAGAAAGGCAAAGATGAAGTGCTCAGAAGATGTGTTGCAGGAGATGAGACTGGGACTGTTCTGAAGGCTTGCCACGACGAGCCATGTGGAGGTCACTTTGCAGGAGAAGCTACAGCCAGGAAGGCTCTGCTAGCAGGATATTGGTGGCCTACCATTCACAAGGATGCCTATGATTACTGTAAAAGATGTGATGCTTGTCGAAGAATGGGGAAACCCACGAAGACAAGTGCCATGCCATTGCAACCTATCCTTCCGTTGAAGCCGTTTGAGAAGTGGGGCATTGACTTCGTAGGTCCGATCGATCCTCCTACCAGAAGGAAACAGAACCGATACATCCTCGTATGTACGGATTATGTTACAAAGTGGTGCAAAGCTAAAGCCCTAAAGCGGGACGATGGTAACAGCGTGGCCCTGTTCATGTATGAGAATATCATCACCCGTTTTGGTAGTCCCTTAGAGCTGGTAAGTGACAGAGGTACTCATTTTCTCAACAAAGTCATGGAAGAGTTGACAGAGTTGTATAAGATCCGCCATCGCAAGTCCACTCCTTATTACCCCAGAGCCAACGGCCAAGTCGAAGTCACCAATCGCATCCTCTGCTCGATTCTGACAAGAACGATTGCCGCACATCGTCGTGATTGGGACGATCGACTTACAGAGGCCCTCTGGGCGTACAGAACCTCCCATAAAGCAACAATAGGACAGACACCATTCCAGCTGGTGTATGGTACAGAAGCTGTTTTTCCTGTTGAACTGGAACTACCCTCTTTGAGACTGTCTATCAAAGAGCGTTTGGGGGACGATGATTCACTGCAACGCCGTCTCCTGCACCTAGAATGTTTGGACGAAATTCGTAGGATGGCTCTACAGTGCATGGAAGCCACGCAAGCTCGACGTAAGGCTTACCATGACAGCTTCATCAAGCACAAGGAGTTTAAAGAAGGTGATTTGGTTCTAGCCTATGATTCACGCTTTGGCAAGTTTCCTGGCAAGCTCCAACAACGGTGGATGGGCCCCTATAAGGTACTTGCCGTCAACCCTAATGGCTCTGTCCAAGTGCAGACCGTTGATGCCTCTGATGATCCCTTTCTGATCAATGGATATCGCCTGAAGAAGTACTTCCCTCCTTGGGGATCTTGACAATTACGGACACTTGATCCTTTCCCTCGTTGGCGCGGCATTATACTTCTTATGATGCTATTTTTGATAGCCATTCTTCAGTCAGTCCTGATGAAGTGGACGCAACCCTCTGTCTCCTCAAACCCCCCTTCCAGCCTTGATCTCTTATCCTCTATTTTCCACCAGCATCAGTGGCGAGGTTGGTTCTGACAAATGGTAGTTCTACCATTCCCTTGCTCAATTTGAAGGAAAAAAAAAAGAAAGAAAAAAAAAACAAAACATATCGGTCATGGGAGAAAAGGACTTAGGTTCCTGTCATGCCGACCTATTCTTCGAGAAAAGGTGGAAACACCCTCGGGAATAGGGGAAAACAAATGAAAAAAAAACAAATCTGTTATGAGAGAAAAGGAAGCAATTCCCTGTCATAGCAGGCCTCGTTCCAAGAAAAGGTGGTCAACACCCTTGGGCGAGAAGCTGATTGTGGAAAAGGTGGTAACACCCAGCAGTCCAGAAAGTGGATTCATTAATTGATATTTCCAGGATCCAATTCCGAAGCTGCCTCCCTTGGTACGCTGTGTCCTGGGTCTCTCTGCAAAGTGACTAATTGTCCTCTAGTAGACGACATATTCATGTCCAATAAAACGTTCGATTTGATAGCTACCTCCCTGGGTACGCCTCTTCAACAACTGATGGCGCGATCTTCATCGACAAACAATCGAGTGATGTGAGCTTTCATCCTAACCGGATGGGGAAGTGAGTATGGGTTGCCCTCTGTAACTATCAACAACGAGTGAGACAGAGGGTGGGTTGAGAGACCAGTCTTTTCCCTTCAAATCAAATGAGCGATGAGTAGTGTGAATGAAGTGTTGCACGCATGGGATGGGCCTCTCAATGCACAAAGCACGATTTGTTTCTGTGCACTGCACTATAAGGCTCCCTGGCCTTCCTTCTTGCACCGTATGCCGGCACAGGGCGGGATGCATTGTTGTACCATCAAATGCGCATAAGGCATACAACCTTTGCACAAGTGCTTGTGAGGATTACATCAACGGGTTTCAGGAAAAGGCTACCCTCTTATATCTATCAACAGAGAGTGAGACAGAGGGTGGGTTGAGTGTGACTGGAGTTTCTTCAATCAATTACCGAGAGATGAGATTGAGGGACGTTACGACACTTGGAGTCAGCTACCTCCCTGGGTACTGCCACGTGGTCCCTGCCATGACGGACGTGTGCCGAGAAGATGTCTTGGTCCCTCCAACGCCAACAACCACACTGGGCGTGCCATCAACACTCAACCTTGATTTTTGACGAAACGGGCCAAGTTTTTCTAACCCTACACTTTGGTTTCTTCGTGACGGTCATGTTTTAAGTGTGGGGACATTAGTGAATGATCCGTGGCATGGTCCTAGGTCCCTGTTGCTCGGTTAACCCTATCCATTAAGGTCTTAAGTGTGGGGACGCGTCCCTACGCGTCTACATTGCATACCCTTCTGAATATGCCTTACCCTGCTCATGCATGTATGCCATGACTTGCTTTTACTCTGATGGGGTCCCTTCCCACCCACCCATTCATTTTCCACCCACCCTTGGGGCTGTTCCCTTGCAGTTTTCCTTCATTCCTTGATTTTGAGATCCTACTATGTGAATGCACCCTACGTTCACCAAAGTCCAAATCCAACCTTATAGTCCTGTTCCTCCCATTGAATTGACCATTTTTCCTTTTTCCCTATCCCTATTCCGGTGCACGGTTTTTGAGTTATTAAATTTTGAAGCATTTTTCGCAAATTAGTCGGTTTTCCATGTGAACGTGCTTTGCTTGCTCCGGAAGCATGCTCTGACATCATAGCCCTAATAATCACTTTTCCCTTGACATTTTTCATTTTTCCTCCGCATCATTCCGATACACGGTTTGTCCGTTATTAATTTTCCGGTTTTTTACGCATTTTTCGTGCGTCTTTTTGACCTTTTTCAATGTGACTCTGCCCTATTTGCATCGGAATTTCAATTTGATTTTACAACCGTGCCCCTTGTGTCTTCCCTCACCTTTTTTCTTTTTCCTCCACCCTTTTTCGGCTTTCGGATTTTTACTTATTAATTTTTCAATGCGTTTTCGGGCGTATTTTTGGAGTTTTTTGCATGTAAACCCCTCCTACTTCCACCGGAACTGCGCTTTAACATGATAACCATGTGCCATTCCATCCTGCGGACATTTTTCCTTCTTACTACGTGTCATTCCGGCGCACGGTTTGTCCGATATTAATTTCCGATCCCATTTTCAGGTTTGTTTTTTGGGTTTTTCCCATGTGAACGCATCTTATCTCCGTCGTAATTATGTTTTGATGAGATAGGATTGTCGGGCACATCTTTCTGCACAGTTTTTGTTTTTTCTGCACCTCATTCCGATACACGGATTTCCCACTATTAATTTTTAATTGCATTTTCTGGTTCATTTTTTGTGTTTTTTGCACGTGACCGCCCTTTACCCTTCCCGAACCCTCCGTCGTCTATTTTCCCTGTCTTTCGCCTATCGCCCTGCCCACTTTTTGTTTTTACGCTATTTCGTTTTGATATCCGGATTGGGAGTTATTAATTTTTCTTTATTTTTACGTCTATTCGCGCGCCCGTTTTGCGCGTGCACGCGCCCTTTTTCGATTTTACGAGTTTCCACGTGCCCAGGTCGTGTCTGCATGACCCATCCCGTCATCCCAGCGCCATTTCAATCCCGTCACGGCAAATTTTTTTACCCCGCCCCGCGCTCGTGCGCGGGACGGGGATACGTATCCCCTTTTTGGACCCTGCCCACCCCCCATGGGCACCTACCACCCTATGACCCTACCCAACCCCTGGACACCCTCCCTCCATGGGCACCCTCCCCTACCCTCTTGACCCCTACCCAACCCATGGCCCCCCATGGGTCCCCTCCCCTATTCCCCCGCCCATTGCCCCTGCCCACCCACCCTGCCCACCCCTTCCCCCCCTGCCCACCCAACCCCCAACCACCTCCTTCCCCATCTCCCTTCTCCCTGCGTACCCCCCCCTCTCCCTCCTCCTCCATTTCCTCTCCCTTCCTCCTCCCACCCTCCTCCTCCATTTCTCCCCTCCTCCTCCACCTCTCCTACCCTTCTCCTCCTCTCCTACCCTTCTTCCCCTCCCGCCGCCACCTGTGGGCCGCCCTGGCCGTCGTGCAGCCGCCGTTGTGCCGTCCTCTGTGCCCCTCCCTGCTTTGCCCGTGGTGCCCTGCGCCCTGGCGTCCATCCTCTGACGACGCCCTGCCGACGGCGCCATCCGTGCACCCTCCTCCTCGCCGCCTACACGCCGCCCTCTGGCCCGTCACCTCCCCCGTGGGCCACCCGTCGTAGGCCGCCTGACGCCCGCCGCCTCCTGCCCTGCACTGCCGCTGACGTCGCCGACGCACTGCTGCTGACGCCGCCTGGACTACTGTCGACGCCGCTCCATGCCCCTCGCCCGATCGACCGCCGCCGCCTCCCGTTGGACAGCACCTCCCGCCCGATCGGCCATTGCCGCCGCTGCTGCAACGCCACTGCCGCCCGTCGCCGGCCGTGCCGCCATATTCTTCCCCCTCCTCCTCTCCCTCCTCCTCCTAACTAACCTAGGTTAGTTATCCTAACTGGCATGCAATTCATTAACTTCATTAGGTTAATTAACTTTAATTCAATTAAACTAACCCTAGTTAACTAGGTTAAACTAACCCTAACCTAGTTAACTCACCCTAACCCTAGTTAGTTGTCACTAACCCTAACCCCACCCCCTAACCAACTAACCCTAGTTAGTTGTCACTAACCCTAACCCCACCCCCTAACCAACTAACCCTAGTTAGTTGTCACTACCACTAACCCTAACCCTAACCCTAACTAGGATCCCACTAACACTAACCCTAACCCTAACTAGGATCCCACTAACCCTAACCCTAACCCTAACCCTGACCCACATTAGGTTTCCTAACCTCCTTTAGGTTAGTTTCTACTAACTGGACTTATCTGACTTATCCAACCTGACTAACCTCACTTGACTTGACTTGGGCAGACTACCATGACTTACCCAGACTAACCAAACTTAACTGACTTACTTCTAACTGATTTATCTGATTAACATGATTTATATGATTTAATTAATTTCTAAATTAATTTTCCCATCAAAATAATTCATAAATTTTTCTAAAAATTCCCTTTGCTTTTTTCCAATTTTTGGGAGTTTGTCTGCTGGAAATTTCCAACCCTAACATTTCTGCAAATTAAATATTTCCTAATTTATTTCCCAAATTGCCAATAAATGTAGAAAATTCATTTAAAAATAGTAAAAAATTTCTAAACAAATTCTAAAAAATTCTAAAAAATTTCCCTCACCCCCCTTGACCATTTTTCATTTATTTTTCATTTTAAAAAATTCTCATACATGGTACCCCTATTGTTTAAAAAAAAAACAAAAAAAAAAAACAAAAGAACAACACACTAACACACCAACAACCGGAAATTAACCTTACACCTCTCTATTTTATTTGCATACACTCCATTGTGGATATTTCCTTCATATTCCTGTGTTGTTTATATTAATTTTCCTATTATTATTATTATTCTTTTTTTTAAAACACCAACAAAAACAAACCAACAAACTACACAAATAAAAACCAATAAAACACATCCACAACCCATAATAACCACCCAAAAAAAATAACCAACCATAAATAATCACAATTTAAAAAAATTAAAAAACCCAACAAAAAAAAAGAAAATCAACACATCCACTAAGGTGTTGTCTTTGTTGTTTCATCAGTGGTCTTTACTTTTCCTTTACTGGATTCACTTCTTTTGGGGGACTCTTCGGTGCGTATTTCTGCATTACATACACACCCCTTCCAGGTATTTATTTTATGTGTTTTATTTATTTTCATTTTTCCCTTAATCACAAATTAATTGTTAAAATGAACTCTTTATTCACCCACAGTTCCACGCGCATTCGCACTCAACACACACATACTTTTTAATTAAAATAAACCCACCGTTCACTTAGCATGCGCTACGTGCGCTACAGAGGCACTTTAATTTTTATTTAAAATGAACCAGCCGTCACATGAGCACGCGCTGGCAAAAAAGCGCTCCACATCACCTTAATTTGTAATCAATGAACTTGCATTTAGAGACCCAGTCGGGTATCGCAGTCCGAGATTCGAATAAAAGCACCGTTTTAACCTAATAATTGGTATTTTAATTTATAATAAGGAACCGTCGTTTTCTTGCTAAGGTTTATCACCTAATAAAAATTCACCCATTCTTAATAATTTATTAAAATCAACCCTTCATTAAATTATTTCCCCCTCACTGCACTTAATTCCCCTTTTTAATGAACCGTTTCGTGGGATGGGTATGCGCAGTCATTAGAGTTGTTTTCCTGGTCCAGTCCTGGTTTATCATCGATGTAGTATTGATATGTATCAGATATGGTATTGTTTTGGTTTACTGTCTTTGTTACGGTTACGGGTACGGTATGCAGTTTTTTTTCTTTTATTGCCTGTTACGGGATTCTGGGTGTTTGTCTGATGCATCGCATGAAGCTTTCGGTCGCATTTGTCTCAAGGTCATGTCAAATTTTTTCTAGGATGTGGTTTGCTTGGGGTGAGTTGGTCGAGTCACGTTTTCTTGTTTGGTTATTCTCTTATCCTTGGTTTTTTTGTCTGTTGCTTTGCAGGCATTCTCCTTGATTGCCTGTGTTTGTGGTGTGTGTGTAACCATCTGAATGGCGCCTTCTCATGCTCCTCCCCCTATCCAGTACGTCCCACTAGTTAGTAGGGATTACTCTTCCCTACTTACTTTTGAGCCTCTCACGAAGGCGGGCCTTGCTGCTTTTGTGGCTACTTCTTTTCCCCTGCTTCCAGAGGATCCGTCGTTATGTGATGAGTTTCTGGCCTCTTACAGCAAGAAGACAGGACTAGTCCAAGGAATTTCTATGACTTTGACACCTCGAGGCTTAGGGAAGGCTCTGTCTCTTCCCTTCAAAGGTAAACCTTTTGTGACCACTCGTCAGCTCTTCTCTAATGAAGAGATTCTAAAGCTGTTGCAAAAGCAGACAAGAAAAATACTGGATGTTAAGAAGGTGATAAACTCTTCAGGAGTTTCCTTTTCTATGATCACTGATCCCGTATAGAAGACGATCTGTCAGTTTCTTCAGGACATGTTTATGCCTGCCAAAACGCCATCCCAATATTTGTCCAAAGAGCTTTTTACAGCTTCCAGGATGGTGTTGAAAGGAGTTGCTATTGATTGGAGCACTTACCTCCTCACTAAAATGGATCAGCATTTCGTTAAAGTCACCAGGGGTAATGTTACCAATGTCACATATGGATCATATTTGTCTGCCTTCTTAACCTATTCAGGTTTACAGAAGACTCTGCCTCCACCTCCTCCATCAGATCCAGTACCTCCTCCTCCACCTTCAGATGAGTCAGAACCCATTGACATAGAGGATGATGATTCTTCGCCTCCCCTGGTCATACAACGCAAACGCTTGAAGAGGGTAGCGGATAAAGCTCCTTCCGTACTTCCTTCAGTGCCTATTCCTGCTACTTCTGGCAGTGAACTCCCTAGGTATCTCACTTGTACTAACCTATTCAGAGCACATCGCGAAGGATCCTTGGAGATATCAGTTCCCTCCCTGAATAATCTAGTCTCAGGAGATGCGATTCCTTTCCTCTGTAAGGATATTCAGAGTTCCATTGAGTTGTCAGTGACAGCCTATGTTCAACAGCTGTACATGTCTTTTTATGAGGAACTCATGCAGTCTAAGGACCAGTTGCATAAGGCAACATCTGAGTTAGCTTCTGCTAAGGATACTCTAGCAGATTTATTTAAGCAAATGGAACAGCAAACCCAACTGGTTGCCACCCAAAGCGATGAGATTTCTTCTTTGAAGACCCAGTTACTAGAGGCTCAATCACAGGTTACTAGCCTTTCAGAGGAGAAGGAGAGGATGTCCAGAGATGCACAGGAGTTCCAAGCTATCTTAGATGACAAACTTTCAGCTTTACAGATTGCTACTGACACAGTGGCCAACCAAGCCTCCCAACTCAAGCAGTTGCAAGATCAACTTGCAAAGTCCCACTCTGTTCCTCCAAGCCCTAATGTTCCATTGATTCCTTCTCTTTCACAACAGGACTTGGCTGCCCTTCAAAGATAGGCTACTTTGTGCCCTCTATTCCAAGATAAAGTGGAAAGATTGCAGTCCCGAATGGACTTGTTATGGTCTACCTTTGAGCAGTTTCAGGAATACGTTTTACCATACCATTCTTTCTTTGTCCACTACCACTTATAGAAGTTGGTCTTCTACATGAAGCTTTCCACGATGGATTTACCTTTTCCAGAGGATGGCTGGAGTGGGGCTTGGTCTGCTGAGTTGTTGACAGAGGTAGTCAGGATGGTGTTTGAGGATTCTGTCACGCCAGATACCATGTTGATGTCGTACATGTATCTACGAGGAGGCTTGTTAATTCCAGATGAGGTGGATATGGCATGGTATGTGGGGGATGTGGTCTTACAGGCTGTTTTGTATGTCAATCATTTGGAGTTGCGCATAGCTGACATGTTTCAAAGTTATTCTTCCAAAGTGGCTGATTGTCATGATAATTCGTGGCATCCCATGATTGATTCGGTGGTCCTAAATCAAAGACAAAACACAGCTCCTACCTTTGCCCAGAGTACTAATCAACTGAGGATGGATCTCTTAGCCTATCTTTCAAAACATAATCCATTTGATGCTACCTTCTTTGATGCCTATCATCGACGATCTCTCTTAGGACCTTCTGTTCCTACCCTCCTCTATTACCAACAAATGGCTCACCGCTATGCTATATATCTTTCCCTTTGTCAATCTAATTCCACAATTATTTTACCCATTCTTTTCCAATCTTCATCTTTCCCTCAAATTCCCATTTTTACATATTGTTCCTTTATTGAGGATAGGGTATTTTCCCCTTCTCCACCCTGTCCTTCTCCCTCCATTAATGTACCCTCCACATTTCCTATTTATCAGTTAACACCGTTCCTTAGTGATTCCTTACAAATTTCTGCCACTCCTTCTTTAACCTTTTCTTCTTTTTATGATTTTTCCTATCCTTCCCTTCATCCACTCTTCCTTATTCCACTACCCTCTCCTAACACTTCTATATCTCAACCACCTCAGTTGGTTAGTGACTGTGACGGGTTTGATAATCAGATTTCTAGAAGAAGGGGATGGAGTTCGGATGATTGCCTTACAGGACCGCAGATCAATTGGCCAGTAATTCCAGGAGAATGGATAGCTTCCAGTCAAGCTTATCAGAACTATGTTCATTTTGCTCAGCAGTATTCACAGTCTGCAGATCCTTCAGTGAGATTAATTGCTCACTTTGCTTGGTACCTGGCATATATGCATAGGCACTCTCATAATGATTCCAAGCCTATTCCAAAGTTGTGCATGAATGTCAATGTAAGCAATGATTCCCAACAGCTGGATATATTGTATTTTCATGCCCTTTGTTTGCCTAGCAGATACCTGGTTCTGTTGGAAAGGATGTGCTGTCTCCAATTTTTTCAAAATCCTCCTAAAAACTTTGTAGATGAATCCTTATCTATGGATCGTTTCTGACAACATCAATCTTTTAAGAGGGATCATCTTCATTGATACCTTTCCAATGTATGGTGGAAGCTTTTTAATGAAAAACTCTCTTTTTGAAGGAGTCATTCAGATGGTTGTGTTGTGTATTAGTGTTTGTGTTGTGAGTTCATTTATGTCCAACGAACGTGGTGGTTTCCTATTGGATTTCATGTGCGAGCTACGTTTTGGAGAATTGTGGTGATGGGTTCGTGGTTGGAGACTTGACGCAGATGCAGATGAAGAAGAAGAAAACTTTTATATCCTTTACAAATTTGTTGTGATTTTTAGTTTACTAAGAGGTGTTAATGTATAAAGGGTTTTCCTTTCTTTGTATTTTTATATCAGAAACAGGTTATAAGTTGGGGTCGTGGTGGATGGATTCTTTTTGAGAAGATATTGAAGATCAAAGTTGAGATTTTAAATGCACTTGTATTCCCTTTTTCCTGGGTCACGAGGACGCTTCCTTATTAAGTGTGGGGATATGTTGAGTGTTGAAATGACTTGTTTTTTGGCTGATTTTTGTGGTTTTTGAGAGCTGAATGGTTGATTTTATGAGATGATTGATTGATTTGGAAGTGGTTTGAGAGTGTTTTGGATGATATTGATTGTGTTTTGGAAGTTCATGATGATTGTTGGTGGTTCTATGATGTTCTGATAGGTTCTGATAGGTTCTGTATACCTTCTGTTTTGTTCTGTTTTGGTCTGTTTTGTTCTGATTGTCTTCTATAAGGAGGGATGGAGTATTGATTGATAAAGATTGAGATATTGTGAAAGCTTATTGAATGGTTTGTGAGAGTTTGGAATGGTTTGAGAGTAAGTTATGTGGTTTTGATGACCTTCTGTAACCTTCTGTAGGTCTTCTGTAGAGCCTCTGTCTCTGTTCTGTTCTGTTCTGGTACTATTCTGTGACTGTTCTGTATGCTTCTGTATGTGTTCTGATGGATGAGAGTATAGCTTGGGAAAGTTTTCTAGCCTTGGAAAGAGGTGAATACAAGTGCAAAAGAGCTGAAAGAAGTGGAAGAAGTAGCTGCTAAAGACTCAAGTGAAGACTAGAGTGAAGTGACAGTAGTGAGCTATGAAAGGACACTGTAGTGGCTCTGGTGACTCTTCATATCAGACATACCTCTTGGGAGGGGTATCCACGACCTAAGAGGGATTATTGAGAGTAATTTTGAGAGATTGTAGTGAGGATATGATGTATTATTGATGGAGAGAGAGAGAGAGAGTCAGAGATAGCCAATTCTACTGAAACAGAGTGATTGTATGTGAGAGATTGAAAGAGAAGACTATGAAGATATTGAAGATGAATACTATGTGATGTATTTCCATTCAAAGATGGTGTATTCCTTTGCTTTCTTTGTTCTATTGATGGATTTTATGAAGATATTGAAGAATATGGTTGATTCTATCAAAACCGTGGGAGATCTACATGATGCTGCATGAAGATTTGTTGTGCCTGGTGTTCTTTTCTTCATTGTGATCATATGAAACATGATGAACAAGCTTGTTGATGTTATAAGATAGATTTTCTTGCAAGAGAATTCCCTTTTCCTTGGTGTTCCTCTTGGGGCTCCAACTTCTACTTTAGATCCAAGTATGCATGTCATTATCAGAATCTGCTACCAATG
This sequence comes from Lygodium microphyllum, assembly GCF_053477565.2. NCBI lineage: Eukaryota > Viridiplantae > Streptophyta > Polypodiopsida > Schizaeales > Lygodiaceae > Lygodium > Lygodium microphyllum. Next base: position 43,293,248 of record NC_141162.1, read on the forward strand.
AGAGTGTGTGTAGTAAAGCAAGAAGACACAAAGATTCATTTACCTTACCATTGCTATCACTCTCATGACTGACTACATTGACTTCCTCTATCTTGATATTACTCTTCTTTGCAAGTTGGACTACATTGACTTCCTCTATCTTGATATTACTCTTCTTTGCAAGTTGGGTGTCCTTTCTCTTATCCTTGCTATCATCAATCTTCTTATTCTTGCCTTTCTCTTTCTTCCACTTATAGCAATCATGCTTAAAGTGACCTTTCTTACCTCAATGATGGTACTCTACACCCTTTCCAGGAGAAATATTGCATCCTTTATTTTAAAAATTTTCCTTCTATTGAGAATGCCTCTAATGTGCAATAATGCGCTGAAGACTTGTTGGCTACATTGTTCTATATACATAGCTCTTCAATAAGCAAAGAGCTCTCCACATCAGAGTATATCAACAATGCATTAGAGTTGCTCACGATTGTCCTAGATGTATCCCAACTTTCAGGAAAAGTGCATAGCAAGATAGTGGCTTTGAACTCATCATTGATATTAAACTTCAAAGCAACTAGCAACCTCAAAATCAAGTTGAACTTATTGAAGTGTGAAAAGATAGCTATACCCTCCTTCATGTGAAGATCCATCAACTCCTTTAACTAGTACCATTTTTTTTAGCATAAAACTCCTCAAGTCTCATCCACAATATACTATAGGAAGAATCCAACATCTCTATGCTCAACAATAAAAAGTCTACAAACTGAAAGCTCAATCGTAGAGCATGCAAGCTCATCAGAATTATCCCAATCTTCTGGCTATATGTTTGCTGGTAGTATCCCCTTAGTCTTAATAAGCTTCACCTATCTATTCTACACGAAGATGTTGTAGCACTACTTTTGCCATATGGCAAAGTTATGTGCATGCAACTATCACTATTGCCAATCATCATTGCATCCCAAAATGATAGGAAATTTCACCAAAGACAAGCCTAAATTGTTACACAACTGACCAAGAAGAGATGCAAAATCCAATAGAAAGTTATTTTCAACTTTTGTTATTCACTAATAATTACTGATGATATTCCAACATAGCCAAGGCATTTAAGATTAGTAGCATAGATGAATGCATCACTGAATAGCATATGATAGCTCTAAGCATAAATTGTTTACAAATGGTACCTACTATTCACAATGTACAACATTATTATTTTTTGAATAAATCGATCTATTTCAACCCAAATATGAGGCATGAAGCATGCACAATCACTACTCAAGAAAATGATATTATGTTAGTACCAACTTAGTACTAGAGAGCCTTGTCGGAAGCATAAAACTCAACCAAAATCTCTTATAGGTATGGTACGTGTAACTTGCAATTTTTTACAACCAAATACAATGTTGGAAAGCTCTAAATCAAGCTCAAAACATCCCCAAAGTCATCTCTAGATGTTTAATAGCCATGATATAAATGAAGCACTAGAGAGATAGTCCAAACACATTAGACATAACATAAACCTTTATGAAGTGTATTCAGTCGTGTGTATTACATCACATATATCTCTATCAAAACAGAAAAATTGAAGTGCTTGAATTAGCCTGGAGACATTTCACAGCATGAGCATAACACCCCCAAAGTATCCAATACCAATCATAACCATTCAGACATCAAATGAGTATAACCAAGGAGCATGAACCATCAAGACAAGCGATTGCCCAGTTTTACACAGCTTGCAGACTATTCTTCATAGTCCAAAGTTGAAGATATGGTGGGATGAAGATATGGTGGGGTGAAGATATGGTGGTCAATCACAATGTCAAGTGTCAATGGTCAATTCCAAGGTTCATTGCCACTTATCAAGGGTGTAATGAGGAAAGATAAGTCACTATTGAGCTAGAATAGAAGCAAAAGAGGAATGAACTATCAGAGCAAAGATCTAAATAGCTAGCATGATTTTGCATCTACTATTTTATAGGTTTGGGTAGTAGCAAGTAATGCTTTGTAAGCCTCACAATCAAGGCTATACGAAGGCTAAGATAAGCATAGACCAAGTCTGGAGCGAGCCCTTCAAATCTTCATTATGCAAACTTAGGTGGAACCGACATGTGGATTGAGTTGAAAACTCATTGTCCTAAGCTTAACACAAGCTCAAGAAGTTCTACAAAAGCACCCACAAACTCCTAATCCAACCCTCATACCATTTTGAAGTGCACAGATCCACATAGCTTCAATGGAGTTTTCAATGTCAATGGAGATACAAGTTGAGTGAGAGAGAAGCAGACATGATATGTGGGTATAATGATAGTACCACTTAGGTTTTTTCAAATAGATATATGAATATGGTACAGCTCTGACGGGTACATTCACACTTGTTGGGGATGCGGTCATGGTGGCTCTTTATTCCCAACACATTGATAAATGAATTATACAAGAATATTCATTCTGTATAGCTAGAAGGGTGGCAAGGTTGCGTGCCCTACCATCTATTTTTTCTCCCCCTCTATAACCTTTTGTATTTGTGTCAAAAAGTTACTTTGTAAAATTGTTGCTATTTTCATTACTCATATGCATGTAGCGATGCAAATAGCAGCACAAATAGTGACACATATAACAACGCTAATAGCAATGGATCTCTCATGTCACTAATAGCGATGTGAATAACGATGACGGGGGAAAAATTTTCCATGAATAATTGTCTCTTTAAATGTATATGTGGTAGTGACTATTAATCGTTATCCTCATATTGTCCACATAAAACTCCAATGGCATGACTTCTATTTTTCTCATTGTCTTTGTCATCTTTTACTAGTCAGGTATTAGAATCTTTAATACCAACCATCATATGCTCGACGGATTCCATTTATGCCTAAATTACTAAAAGAATTAGAGAAATTTCTTAGTAGTGCTTTTGCGAAAGAGTATGTCGATGTTGTAAGGACTAATCACCTCAAGCTGAAGAGGTCATTTTTTTAGGAATACCTTTAGAACTACCTTTTAGCTCCTCAAGTTGAAGAGGCATCATCCATTCCTTGCTCATGGACAAGATATTGCAAGAGGCATCATGCATGGGTTGGCCTTTGCCTAAACCACCCTTCTTTCCTTCTTTTACACTCTTTAATGATTTGCTTCTTTCTACCTTTCATACCCTCGTGTAAGTTGGACATGAAGCCAATCCTTCCTTTAAATGTCATGATGTAGCCTTGTATATTTAATTATCCCACTCTCTTTCTTATTCCAAACCATACTTTGTATGTGTATTTGCACTACCTTTGAGTATGTGTTGCAGTCCTGATGGGACCTAAAACGGGCCGGCACTAGCTCATGCACTAGCCGGACCTCTATCATGCACTCAACAACCCCACGGCCTCGTGGCCAGGAGCATGGATGACACATACATCATCTTCCTAAACATCTTGTGTTTGTATCACGTCTTGTAGTCCGACTCTAACCCAATTAACACTCCTTAGAGGGAGTCCCAGCACATTGCCAAATAACACAAAGCACAAACATAGGAGGTCCTCCAATGGCTGAATGCTGCTACCTCACTGCGACTCTCCTATACCTTGGGGATTGGCCCCTCGATGCGTCGCTAAACATATATAACATACGAACACAAACTTCTTTCTTTTATGATTCACGTATTTCCAGGAGATATACCATGCTTCCTCACTTTACTTTCCCTTAGACCCAACGCCTAGCCTACAGCTTGGGCAACCTTACTCACTCAAAGTTGGTCATATTCCTCTAAAAAGCAATTGCTATGCATCCAAGAGGTATTGTCTGATACTTTTTAAATTTCATGCTTCATGCAAATTGTGAATGTCTACGTGCTCAAACAATTAAGAAAATCAACATTGGTGCTTAGTGCAAAAGCATTCTTTCAATGAATTTCACTATTGCTCGTATGCAGTGTTGCATAAACCTAGCACCGAGAAACCCTCGTGCTACTAGGTTCTTAATCTTTAAACATCGTGCAATCTATATGGTATGCATAAAAAACCAGCGAGCTTTTCATCATTTCATTCAACTTTTACACGCTTTTCATACGCTCCAACCCCTCACCTGTTTAGGTTATGCATGGGGCATAGGTTTAGGGTTCATTTTCCATATTTTTATTGCATAAAAAGCTATAAAACTCACTAAAACATAGAGGTAGGGCTGAACTAAGGCTAAACCTCATACTTCAGACACCCCATATATCCACAAACATGAATCTTATTTTTCCTTAATTTTCGGCACTCAAAATCTATTTTTCCCTTATTTTTCCTATTTTTCTTGTATTTTTTCCAATATTTAATGACTCAAAATTCAAAATGGGTTATGGGTTGTGGCCCTTAGGTTCATTTGCAGCAAAAATACAAGTTTAGTTTGTGTATCTGATGATATTTTTCATTGATATCTCAAAAACACCCAATTTCCCCATATTTTACATATTTACGGGTTTTTCACTACTAATTTCATCCACAACACTTATGATTTTCTGATTTTCTGAGCACACACAGTTGAAAGACATTGAAGACAACATTATAATGCATTATCATCTCATGGGAACAAGAATGCATGAAGCAAATTGCATAAAAACACAATTTTCCTTTGTAAAAATGAGATTACCGTTTATTTGCGGGTTGCAGGTTTTTATTTGCCATATCTCGGGATTGATTTCCAGCCACCATTACTGCTCATGACAGTCCACATTCAGCAATCTTCAATCTTATTGCACTATGGAGCAATCCGGTCTTCATTGGACAAGCATCCATCATCCATTCTTCTTCTTCCTCTTCACCACATGAGTCTACCTTTAGGGGAGAGAGAGGGAGGAGAGAGAAAGACTGAAATCAAAGATCTTCATAGAGACCACCATTTGACGGGCGAGAGGCAGCGATAGAGTCAATATCCAGGAGGGAAGCAAGGGCAATGATCAGTGATGGGGGTTGTTTGCAGCAGCCATGCTCCATTGATCAACAATGGGGCGCATTTTTCGGCGCCATGTTTCCTCACGTGTTCTTCATCTCTCTCTCTCCACGATTCTTCCCCGTCCGGACTCGGAATTGAGCTCTGAAAAATCTTGGGCGTCCGGATCGGCATCCCGCATTGGTTGGTAACTCGTGTCAACCCGCACGATTGTTTGAAAAACTATGAAAAATCAACAAGTGTCGCTCGGGTGCCTTTAAAGCACTCTGGTGCTTAAAATCATCTTAGATCGAGCCGCCACCTTTGACGTTGAGGGGTAGTTCACGCGAAGAAAGAAATTTAGAACGTTACATTCTCTCCCCCTTAGAGGAATCGAGATGTCCTCATCTCGAGATAAACTGGGGATATTGATGGTTGAGTGTGCCTTCATCTACCCAAGTGGCATCCTCTTTGGGATAATCTTTCCACTGGATGAGGCATTCTCTCAAGGTTCTGGATCTTAATTGTCTCTCCCTAACATCTAAGATCCTGTTAGGCCTTAGTTCAAGGACTCCTTGACTAGGCATTACAACTTGTTGGTCATCAAGTACATGGTTAGAATTAGGTACATACTTCTTCAATACGCTGATATGGAATACATTATGAACCTTTAGGTTCTCATGGAGTTGCAGTTTATAAGCATTAGGTCCTAGGCACTTGAGGATCTTGTACGGTCCACAATACCTTGGACTTAGTTTCTTGCAATCTCCTAAATATAGGGAACTCTGTTTAGGGCGTACGCGAATGAAGACCATGTCTCCTTCTTCGAAGACTCTATCTTGACGTTTCAAATCTGCGTATGCCTTCTCTCTATCCTTGGTAGCTTGGATGTCCTGTCTTATTGACTTTATTTGGTCATCCATCTCTTCCAACATCTACCTTGAAGCTTCAACCCTTAAGGTTGGATCTGAGAAGTTTAGGGGACTTCGATAGTCATGACCATACAATGCTTGGAAAGGGATCATCTGAATGCTTTGTTGGTAAGAAGCATTGTAGGCAAATTCAACCAAAGCCAAGTATTGAATCCACCTCTTCCGCTCACGACAGCAGTATGCCCTAAGCATATCCTCGATGACTTGGTTTACTCACTCTGTTTGGCCATTCGTTTGGGGATGGTAAGCGGTGCTAAAGCAGAGTTGAGTCCTAATGGCTTCAAAGATAGCTCTCCAAAAGTGTGATGTGAAGAGAGAATCACGATCACTAATGAATATTCTTTTGGGTAACCCATGTATCTTGAATATCTCCTTGATAAACAATCTTGCAATGTCTGAGGCTTTACAGTTTGTCTTTACTGGAATAAGATGTGCAACCTTAGTAAGCATGTCAACCACAGCCATGATGGAGTTGTATCCTCCCTGGACTTGGGGTAGGCCTACAACAAAATCCATACTGATGAATTCCCATTTCATTTGGGAAATGTTAAGCGGTTGCAGTTTCCCTGGCATCTTGACATGTTTGGCTTTGATATGTTGACAAGACAAACACTCGGTGACATATTTGAGAATGTCACCTTTAAGCCTCTCCCAATGGTAGCTCTTCCTAACTGCATTAAGAGTCTTGGCATAGCCAGAATGTCCTACAAAAGGGGAATTATGAGCTTCCCAAAATATCTTTTGCTTAAGTGATTGGCTTGCTGGTATACACAGCCTTGTTCTATAGTAGACAAGTCCACTATTAATAGAAAATTCATGATACTTAGCCTGCAACTTTTGGTTCTGATCCTTGATAGAGATCTCCCTTAGCATTGTTTGGTAGGTCGAATCATGGCATGCATCCTCTCTAGCTAGCTCAAGTATTGGGTTGTTTGGCATAGATACTTTTGTAGCTAGAGATCTGGCTGTTGATGGATTCTGTAGGATTAGAGAATTAAGGAATGCCTTATGACTAAGTGCATCGGCAACTACATTCTCTTTTCCAGGTCGGTACTTCATTTCAAAGTCTTATTCCTCCAACACTTCAATCCATCGACGTTGCCTCATGTTGAGCTCGTTCTGGGTAAAGATCCATTTGAGACTCTTATGGTCAGTTACTAGAGTAAACTTGTTACCCAACAGGTAGTGTCTCCAAAGCTTTAAAGCATGGATGATAGCTAGCAATTCCAGATCATGCGTAGCATAATTCTTTTCATGACTCTTCAATTTCCTTCAAGAGTATGCTGCTGGATGACCTTCCTGCATAAGTACACACCCCAAGGCAAGTATGCTAGCATCAGTTACTACCTCGAACTCTTTATTCAGGTCTGGAAGTTTTAGAATAGGTGCTAATACCAAACTTTTCTTCAATTTGTTGAAGCTATTTTGTTCGAGAGTTGACCATGCAATGGTTGTTTGCTTCATTAGTAAGTCCGTCAAAGGTGCTGCAATCAAAGCATAGTTTTTTATGAAGACCCTATACCATCCTGCCAATCCAAGAAAGCTGCGTATCTCTTTGACAAATGTTGGTATTGGCCATTCTAGCACATCTCTGACCTTGGCTGGGTCCACTGAGATTCCTTCTGTTGATACTATGAATCCCATATATTCAATTTGACGTTTGAAGAATGCACACTTCTTCATCTTAGCATACAGCTTATCTCAAGGACAATCCAAAGTTGGGGTTCATGATCTTCTTCGTGCTTGGAATAGACTAAAGTGTCATCAAAGAAGACGAGCACAAAGTCATCAAGATATGGCCTAAAGATATCCTACATTAACCTGTTGAAGGTGGCAGGTGCATTCGTAAGCCCGAATGACATAACTAGGAACTCAAAGTGCCCATATCTTGTATTGAAGGCCGTCTTGGGGATATCTTCTTTCTTGATCCTTATCTAATAGTAACCTGACCTGAGATCAATTTTGGAGAATATCTTTGCACCCTGAAGATGATCAAGAAGCTCATCGATTCTAGGGATAGGGTAGTTATTCTTGACCGTTGATTGATTCAATCCTCGGTAATCAATACATAGTCGAAGTGTCCCATCTTTCTTTTTCTGGAACAGTACTGGAGCTCCCCACGGTGAACTGCTAGGACGGATATAGCCCTACTCTAGCAATTGCTTGAGTTGTTCCTTCAACTCAATTGCTTCTGGTATGGACATTCTATAAGGTCTCTTTGCAATTGGCGCAGCTCTTAGTACTAACCTAATCTCATGATCCACTTCTCTTTAAGACGGAAGTTCTGTGAACTCTTCAGGAAATACGTCCACGTATTCCTTTAGCCAAGAAGGTCCTTCATTAGACTCTTGCTTCTGATCTAACTTGTTGAGTTTGATCAAGTAGACAGATAATCCTTTTCTGACTCCTTTTATGATTTGAGATACTTTGGCCAATTGGATTCTTGGCACTCCAGCCTCACCTTGAGTTGTGACTAATTCCCTTTCAGAGTTTCGAAAGGAAACTTGACCCTTTCCACAATGAATGTGGGTGTCATTAGGCTTAAGCCAATCCATTCCGAGTAGACACTCATGGATACATAAATTCATGACTCTGAATTTGATCGAAGTCTTCTTTCCTCCCAGAAAGAATTCCACCTTAGCAATTTGCCTGGTACACGTAACCTCACGACCATTTGCCAATTCCACAAGCAAGGTAGGGGCTTCTACTGTGGCTATTCCTAATCTTTTTGCACATGCTGGTGAGATAAAGGAATGTGTACTTTCACAATCAATCAAGGTCTTGAAACTTTTACCTTTGATAGTCCAACGGTGTCTGAATCACTGAGAATTGGCGATTCGGGCCTTTCTTGTGTAGAGTGGCATGGACTATCGCCCTTTCAAACTCTGCTTCCATGGTCAGATCTTCTTCTTCTTCTTCTTCTTCGCACATTTTCCTATTGGAAATGCAGGCAGTTCTTCCTCTGCCTCGGGTAGCGGCTCCTTGACCACGGCATGTTCCTTGGAAAAGCGCTTGGCGATGTCCTCCACCAAGCTTGGGACATTGCCTCTTAAAGTGACTGGGTTCGTTGCAGTGGAAACAATGGAGGTTTCGGCCATTGCCTTGAGTAGGAACAAAGCTGTTGACGTTGTTAGTCCTTGCTTTCTTTCTTTGTCCCTGATTATGACCTTGAACTCGCTTAATCTGAGGTCCAAATGCTCCTCTGTTTGGATCATTATAAGAGCAAGTTTTGTTACCCCTTGGTCTAGACTGTACCTCTTGAATTATAGGTGCCACTCGAATGAGTGCGTCCTAAAGATCTGATGGACGCATGGATTTGAGACGGGTATTTATTGGTGAATTTAAACCAGCACAAAATTTGGACACCTGCTGTGTCATGTCCATCTGCGGTGCATACTTAAGAAGTGAGAAAAATTTAGAATAGTATGCATCAAGCGTGAGCCCCAGCTGTTTTAGCCATAGAACTCATTCATTTTCTACGTGCGATATGCAGGTGGTAGGTATCTTCCTTGCACGGCTTTCTTCAGCTTCTCCCAGGTGACGGATCCCTCCGCAATCCCTTGATCCCTGCACCATTGCTTCCACCAAAGCCTGGCTTCGTCGGTGAGCTTTAGCTTGGTGAGCATAGCCTGATTGGCGGGTGCGGTACCGATTGCTTCGAAGTAATCCTCCATGGATTCAATGCAAATTTCAGCATCAGCTTGGACGGACCTACCTCTCCTGTCAAACTCTGGCGGCTTAATCTACTTGAGAAGAAACTTCTTCTCTTGGATTACAGTAGTACTTGATATAGGAGGTAAACCAGGAACCTGTACCTGGGGTTGTGCCTGGATAAAGGTTTCTTAACATTATTATACAATAATCGTTATTGATTTATATTATATTTTCAATTCTGCTATCATGTAGGCAATGTAGCTACTTAACTTTTTATCAATTCTCATGCACAATCAGACATTGATAAAAAGAAATCTTATTTGTATTTATATGGGCATAGCCCGTTTGGAATACAACATTTCTTGTGATGATAAGCCAACTGTTACATTTAGTTTGGGGAGAACAATGTTATATTACATTTATCTACTGGAACTGTATAATAGTATGGTTTCGGGTCATGGATCTTCAGGAATCAGTACATCATTGGAAGTTCAGGGTATCCTTTCCATTGGAATCCATTCTTCTCATGGCGGCCCAACACTTTGATCTTGTTGGTGGGGATTACACGGGTTACTTCCTCATATACATATGAGTTCATCTCAACCCTCCGACCTTGGATATGTAAAGTTGAGTTTACGTAAGCTTCCACAAAAATGAACAGCTTCACAACTTTCAGGTCTTCTAACCACTTGATCCTCTTTAGGTTGGTTTGTAGGTAAGCAAACCGGTGGGCGGCTATATAGTAGATTCCTGAGGCACCCATCTTTGTTCCATGTACAAAGGTGATGGATTATAGAGTTGCTCTAGGATGTTCATCATCTCAACCCTTTGTCGGTAATGCAGAGAATGCATTGCAGTCATAAACATGATTCGAAATACTAAGAACTTATTCCACGCTTCGTAATTCTGCAAGACAGCATTGAAAGTAAGGAAATGTTTGGAACAGCAACATTTGCTTTACTTCAACTTATTTAAGATTTCATAAAAACAATTCCGTTGTTGATCGGCTCTAATTCAAACTGTAACGTGTCCACTTGTATCTTCAGGACACGTCTTAGTAGTCCATCACAAAGGATGTCTAGAAAGCTCCGCCCAGCACTCCCATGGAATGTTACGGGTTTTGCAATCTAGGGTTTTTCACGTCTGCCACGTAGCGGAAGTATTCCGGCCGTTCCCACTTAAGATCGACTTGAATTAGGGTTTTTCCTTATTGGTCATTTCCTAATGGCAACTAGCGTCGGACCCAAGCAAACTACTTTACACAGAAACGCCAGGTTCAAAGCGGATTCACACTGCACTTGGTTCAAGGAGAATGGGAAATGAGAGAGATACAAAGCTCAACCTCTCTGCCATAAGGCATAGTCCCATTCCGTTCCCTTAAAACAACGTAAATCGGGTTCAATCATAACTCTAGGTCAACGATTTTGTTGTTCGTGTTCTTTGACGATCTTCCTGCTGTCCATCATGATTTGAGAAAAGTTCCCGGCCAACTGGGACTACCCATCCGTAGGACGGACCTATGGCCCATCCTCCGCACTTTACTCGGGTTGTTTTAGTTATTTAATTACCTAACACATTAATTGGACATGTAGCAATCAGCTTCTTTAATTAACCTGTTAGGCACTGGTTCTTTCATGTAATCTTATCACTTGATATAGAAAAGCAATATGAGACAAGTTCCTTATTAATAGGTTATCATATTTATCTCTGAAATACAAAGAGTCCAGCCCATAGGCTTATCCACAATTCGCCCGCAGGCTATCTGGCAATCCACAAGGATCACTAATTCAAGTTTTCGCCTGTAGACTAGTATGCCGGCCTCGAGATCCAATCCCGAGTCATGTTAGCCTCTTGTGTAGGGCCCAGAAGGCAAGGGATTTACGGCCAGAGCCCCCCTGGCACCAAAGCGTCCTCCTACTCCAAGTAACGCTCAACGGAGAGACCTCTCATGGCGGGTTCAGTCCATTTTCCTGGTGCGGTCAACAACCCCCTTGGTTAGGGTCAGACAGGTATTGGGGGTATCCGAAGCTGCCTCTCCCTTCACGCCTTTAACCTAAAGTATAGATATCCATTTATCTTTTTATTAATTAATCAAACAAAGCCAAACAGTGCTCTAAAATCTATAGCAAGCATAAACATTTCCATCGATTGTTTTTGTTGGCAAACTGCTAAGGAATGAATCCTTCCTTTCAAATGCATCCAGCACTTGATCTGGTATGACTTGCAACTTGGCAAGATCCCCTATATCCTAGGTTAAGGGGTACCCTATTAACCCAACTTGGTCAAACCTTAAGTTCATTGGTTACTTCAGTTTATCGGCTGGTCTTTAGTTTCCAATCAATCTTCTTTACTCAAGAAAGACCACTAAATTAGGATGATTATTCATCCTCTTGCAAGATAACTTGCATAAGGACATGTCAACTTCATTGCGAGAACTTGGCCATTTCCCTGTGATCCAATCACAAGATCATATGACTCCGCACTTATTATGCAAGTGTTGCATCGAACTATGAGACTATGGAGTCACGAACAATCTGTTTCAGATTCTTTAGGCTGACATCGTTAGACCTAGGGTTTCCAGGTTTCATCTTTGTAAGATTCTTAGGGACAAGCCCTAGTTTACTTTACGATTACAATTCACTGTCCCTACATTCAGTGAATGTGGGCAAGTATTTAAGGTATAGTCATTTCTTGGAATTTAACTCATTCCAAACGAATACTCTGCGGTTTAGGTGTTTTAGGTTTATGCCAATTTTTTTAACTCTAGAAAATAATTACGGGATCATTTCTACATGATTTGTTGTCTATGCGTAAATTGATTTTTTAACCCTAAACTTATCGATTTGAGGTTAGGCATAGGTTAGGTTAATTCCAACTAATCTTCCTATACTTTGCGAAAAAAATTCATGCTAAATAAGCAACCTTTTTCTTGATAATTTATGCAGTTGACAAACGACATTTTCCTAGAGTTTATGCATCGTAAGAATCAATTCATGCTTGCACTTTCCATGATGATTCATTGTGAAGAGGATATGGGTTAATAGTGCGATACGTAGTTTATACATCCAGGCTTAAACAAAGTATTCTATTCCAATGGATAGTAATCTAGTTTATAATTCATTTCAATGCATAAAGCTATTTGCTAGAAATGCGTTTATGCTTTCTTTAATTTGCATGTTTCATTTAAAATTATTGATGACTAAGTTCCTCCGTTGTGAGCATCTAGGACAAAAATATATCTTATTTCTAACAATTAACCTTGCACGATTGAATTACAACAATATCAAATCAAAATTAGGAAGGAAAACCTGGGCTTGGGGTGAGATGTCCACGTGGATGCCAGGAGATGACCCTCCCGTAGCAGCGCCTTGGACTTTCTTAGGAGGCATCACAATTGTAGTCTTTCGGATGTGGAAGTAGCTTTACAATTCCTCTTTGGAATTCCACCGTCGCTCCCTTGCACCATCCGTCGAAGTTATCTTTAGAAGGCTTCCTCCTTGAAGTCGGGAATTCGTAAGGGGTGTTTCAGAATCTTTCACGACTAAGACCCATTAAGCCATGGCCGGGAAGGCTTAATGGCCTTTGTAAGGACTCGCAGGAACGGGGAATAACAAGGTGCGGAATCCCTTACGATGTTGTTTTTTTTTAGTGGAAAGGGAGGTATTAAAAGACCCTGAACACTCTCTTTCCTTTAGCGAGTGGGGAAAAAAAACAAAGCCCAAGGGTATTTTGCATAGGCCTAGAAAAGGGCTAAGGGGTTTAAACACGAGGGGGTGTGTGGTTTCAAGATGCCCAAGGGAAGGGCTTAAGGGTTAAAACACGGGGGAGGAAAAGGGTTTTAAAGCCTAAGGGAAAGGCTTAGGGGATAAAACACGGGGGGGGGGGGGGGGGGGGGGGGGGGGGGGGGGAGGGGAGGGATAAGACCTTTAAGGTCTGAGCTCTTTTTTTTGGGGGAAAAGGGGCTTATAAAGCTTTAAAAACTGAGGGGGGGGAGGGTTCCAAAGTCCAAGGGAAAGGGGGCTTATAGGGGGTTAAAACCGGGGGGGGAGGTTTCAAAAGGCACAAGAAGGGGGGTGAAAGGGGGCTTGTCTAGTCCTTTAGAAGCTTCCCCCCCCTAGGAAGCTTCTAAAACTTCCACCACATGGGAGGAGGGAAAGCTTCAACGGCGGATTTAGACGGTGTCTCGACAGCTAGGGGGGTAACGCGGACTAGGATGTCAGGGCCCGACGGCATTGCATCAATCTTCCCTCCTCCTTCCACACAAGCTATCAGAGTGGCGCAGTGGCTGATCTCAGGCCGCCTCATCACCATGCTGTGGACGAGGGCTCGGCTGTCGTGCAGCCAACGGGAGCCGCCGCCTTCATTTTCACCATCGGCAGACGACTCTCACACCCCCCCACTTAATCTTCTGGAAGTTCAGAAGCTTCCAAGGGGGGCCTCCTTAACCCCCCTTCCTGTGCCTCATCAAATCCCCTCCCCCCGGGTTTAAAATCCTCTTAAGCCCCCTTTCTTTTGGGCTTATCACCCCCCGCCCCCCCGTGTTTAAAATCCTCACACGCCCCTAGGCCCTTTCCCATGAATGTTGGAAAACCACCCTTTTCCCCTCGTGCTTAATCCCTTAAACCCCTTTCCCTTCACCTTGAAGTCCCCCCCCCTCCCCCCCCGAGGTTTTTTTACCTTTATCAGCCCCCTTTTTCCCCTGGAAGAACTAAGGCCTTAAAGGTCTTATTACCCCCGTGTTTTATCTCTTGAAAACCCTTTCACCCCCCTGTGTCATAAAACCTTAGAAGGGCCCTTCTTGTGCCTCTTATTACCCCCCCTCGTGTTTAAAGGTCTATAAGCCCCCTTTTCCCCCTAATAAGAGTGGGGCTTAGAGGTCCTATTATTACCCCCCTCGTGCTTTTAATCTCTCTTAAGCCCTTTCCTTGGGCTTTCACTACAACAAAAAGGCCTCATAGACGCACATTTAGACGCGATTTTTGAATACAAAGAAAAACTTACGGGCACGTCTATCCGCCCGTCTATTTGCATGTCTATCATTCCGCGTCTATAATTGCATGTATCAACGAGTTTACACGCACAAATAGACGCGCAATAGATGCACATATACACGCGCATATAGACACGCTGGTAGACGCACTTTTACAAGCACTGATAGACGCGAACGGAAAACAAAAAATGTCATTTTTTAAAAAAAGATATTTAATTTTTTTTAAATTTGAATTATGAAGCGCGTGTATAAGCGCATGTAGTCTGCATTATAGACGCGCTAATAAACGCGAATTATCTGCAATTTAGACGCACTGATAGACGCGCAACATAGAACTGGAAAAAAAAAACCAGAGAGCTGAGTTTTTTTTTTTCCCCTCCCATACATTAGATTGTGTATTTGGGAAAAAGACAATGTATCTTACGGGCACGAGAATTGAAAGTAAAAGTCCATGTATTCATTACAAGGGAAGTTTTGAGTGCTTGCGACCTAAAGCGTGGCCGCAAGCAGTAGGCTCAAAGAGATATCATACAAGAAAAGAAGGCCTCATGAGGAGGTATGGTGCTCCTCTACGAATCTGAAGAGGAAACATCCTCGCTAGTACCACCATGGCTACTAGCGTTGCTATCCCCCTCCTCGCTATGCTCCACATCCGGGTTCGCCTACACACACAAAAGATCAGGGTTGCTTACATAGACAAGGTGGAGAAAAAGTTATAATTAGTTATACTTTTAATAAGAAAGTAAGAAAAACATACCTCCTCTGGCTGTCGAATCCTCATGTCCTGGTTGTATTGGTCCTCAGTGATGAGACCCTCCTCATAAAAGTGAAGCCATGTCGTTGCGCGATTATGGCCTCGATGGTAACCTACCTCTCTAGGGATAGGTGTCCTACCAATGATGGTAATCTGCAAAAGATTTAGAGATATACAAACAATTAGACGTCGCAATATATTAGACTAAAATATATAAAGAATTGAAAGAAATATAAATTTAAAAAAACTAAAAATCAAAATATACTTACAAACTCTGCCTCCCACGACTCTCTGCCGCCCGATCCGTAATGCGACGATCCCATGGTTTCCATTTGGATCCGTCATGCCTCTGCGGTGCTGGCGACTCTTCACTTTCTCAGCTGCTTTCTTCTTGGCTTTCTTCCACTCTATGCGGTGGCACATAGGTGGTTGGCTGTAGGCTCCACGCCCCTCCTCCAGCCTTCGCAGTGAGTCCCTGGCCCGTGTCATGAGGTGGGATCTTTTGTTGTGAAGCATATCCCTCACTTTTGTACGTCCCCAATCATCCGAGAATCGTTAACCCTCAGGATTTGGGTACCTCCTATGAACTACCCTCAACACCTCCTGCCACAAGCCGCTTTTCTGATTTTTGAAGGCAATGAAAAAATCTTTATACGTCGCATGCACGACGCTCCTCATGTACGCCATTACATCCCTTCCCTCATCATCATGAAAGATGCCACCAGCATCTGTAACTCTATAGTACTGGCATACAACCTCCTCTACATGATCTACTGGTGAGGGTGATCGCTCGCCACCTCTTAGGCAACCCCCACACAACCCTTGTCCTCCCCCTCGACTCTCCCTACTCCCTCTCTGTCGACTGCCCTGTGCCTCGCTGGATGCACGAGTTTCTGCAGATGCACGTGCTTCTGCAGATGCTTGTGCTTCAGCCAATGCACGTGGAGCACGTGGAGTACCTGCAAATGGAGTACCTGCATATGGAGTACCTACATATGGAGTACCTGTATGTGGAGTACTTGCATGTGGAGTCTGGGAAGTAGTGCCAGGCAAAGACGCCAGAGGCATCCCAGACATGATACTGAACACCTCGTCCGCTGTGGGAGAGCGGCCAAGGTGTCTGATCATCTCTCCCATGAAGTCTTCCCTACTAAGAAAACCTCCAAAAAGTGCATTGATCCCCCTGCCAAAGGAGGCCAATGTATCATTCATGCGATCCACATCTGGGTCATTGCTAGATGAACCAGGATACGACATCTGCAAAAAAAACACAGAAAAAAGACAAATTTATTTGCATACAAAAAATCATATATTACCTACATTTTCAAAGAGCTTTCTTTAGACATTGAGCATAACACTTAAGTGTTAATGCTTCTCTTAAACAAGAAAACTGATAAACACAAACATGGGATTGGTCACATTCATCATTGCAAAAATATATTGTTTAATATTAGAACTGGGAGACCTGGCGCATGTATTCTCGCGTCTACATTGCAGGTTAGACGTACTCTCAGACGCGCTCCAGAGTGAACCTTCTATCCAGCGCGTCTATCTACGCATCTAACATGCAGCACTGATGCGCTACCAGACGCGCATCCCAGGTTAATTTCTGTCCAGCGCATCTAGCAGCATGTGTATCATCGTGTCTGGCAGCATGTGTATCCCCGCGTGTAGACTGCAGGTCAACCTTCTGTGCAGCGCATGTATCATCGCGTGTACACCGCAGAGCACACGCGCCAGCATATGCGCTCTAACACACGCCCTCAGACGCTCTGAGAGGAAACATTTTTTCGTGTCTATGTCTGTGTCTACACTGAGATGTAGACGCGCTAGTAGACGCACTCGGTCGGCCAATTTTAGGCCGACGACCGCCATTGACGATTTACAAAATGCAATACATAATGGAATCACAAATCCTAAATACACAGACAGAGCAGAGAGAGGAAGAGAGAAACAAAGAGAGAGAGAGAGAGAGAGAGAGAGAGAGAGAGAGAGAGAGAGAGAGAGACTCACCTTGGGTGTTTAGTGTGGCGGGTGGTGGAGCTTCTCCTTCTCCTTCTTTCTCTCCTTGGTAAGTTACCCTCCCTTGATGCTTGTTTGCTTGCTTTCTGCTTCTTCTTGTTCTCTCTTTCTTCCTCTCCTTGGCTTTCCTTTTTCCCTTCTTGTGTGTTTGAAATGAAAGAAGAGGTGAGTCATGAGGAGGTGAGGCATGAAGAGACTAGGTGAGGCATGAAGAGACTGCATATCGGCTAAACTCAAGCTTCAGAACCGCAAAAAAATGCAAGAAAGGAAATGCGCAGTTTGAAAATAAATGATTTAAGTATGGTTTGAATTTTGAGGTGTGCGTCTATTTTCGCGTATATAATCGTGTCTATTGTTTAGGTAGACGTGAGTATAGATATGAATATAGACGCGTAGTTAAACGTGGATATAGACGCGCATTTGGGATTTATATCATAATTTTTTGTTTTTAAGATAAGTTTTGATAGTGAATTCTTATCATAAGTTTTAATGTATTTATGATGATTTTTGTGTATTTAAAATTAAGATCTTATGTAAACATATGAATGATAACAAATATTTTGATGTTGTCATGAATTAGGTTTAATCATGTCGACGTGGTCATCACCTAGTGCGGTGCAAGCTGGTGAGTCAATGAGCACATCCTCAAGTGAGGATGAAACATTGTGTCTTCATAATCGAGATGCATGGCTACGATGAAAAATTAAATGCATGTGTGGTCGTTGTCAAGGGTGTATTTTTCGAGCACGTCGAATTGCAATGTCACACCTCAGCTTGTATGGAGAATGGGACCGAGAAAAATCACCAGTATTCATAGTTTTTTTTTACCACTAAGATTGCTAGTCTATGTTACGGGAATTATATATCAACGTACATGAAACTCACTTTTGTGGTTGAGCAGGATGCGGTGTCACATCCTCAGATACTCCCTCCTGGGCGTCGAGAGGCTGCGAAACATCGACGCGAGGAGGCAGAGTCTTCAAGAAGAGTAGAGACTGACGACCATGATAGTAGCCCTCATGAAATGCCCCATCAGGTCGTAGAGGATGAGATTTTGGACAACATGGTACACCATCTATTTTCGCAACCAGTTCAGGGAGAAGGTCACTCTACGAAGCCAGATGATCCACTATATGTAGCATCATCTACTCCGTTGTATGAAGGTTATACGTACTCCATTCTTCGTGCGTCCCTCGAGATACTTAACTTGCAAACAATTTATGGATGGAGTAATGTCAGTTTGGATGCATTATTGAAGTAGGTATCAATTCAGTTTGGCTTATATATGAATCATAATATTAATTGTTAATTCTATTTTGAAATCAGACAGAAATATATGTTGGTGGTTTTTTAACTCACTTTTAAAAATATATGTAGGTTATTATCACAAATGCTTCCAAAAGGAAACAAATTTCCAACTAAGAGAGAGCAAGCAAGACATTACTTGACATCTCTGGGAGGCCTCGATTATGTCAAGATCCATGCATGTGTCAATGATTGTGTCTTATTTCATGGGATTCATGAGTTCGCACGAGAGTGCCCTGTTTGTGGCGAATCAACATACGAAGTGGAGATGAAGTCAATGGATGTGCCTCGTAAGGTTTTGCGACATTTTC
The DNA here is from genome assembly GCF_053477565.2 of Lygodium microphyllum. NCBI lineage: Eukaryota > Viridiplantae > Streptophyta > Polypodiopsida > Schizaeales > Lygodiaceae > Lygodium > Lygodium microphyllum. The sequence continues at coordinate 43,312,085 of NC_141162.1, forward strand.
CGATTGTTCCACGTATAAAACTTATGTTCAAGTGTAAGTCTATTGGAAAGCTCATGTCAGCTACATGAGCTTGGCAGGTAGTGCTTGGAAAACAAACTTGCACTTCCTTTTGTCCTTTGTCCACTATGGTAGTCACAAGCAAGGTTTTCTGGGGGTAAATGGATACACCACACAAGTTTATATTTAAAAATTAATATAGAACATACTTTTCAAGGTAAATAAATTTGAAAATCTAGGAGCATCATCGAGCTATGTTTTAGTGTGAGAAAAGATTTTTAGGCTTCTGAAGCATCAATCGATGGTTCAAATCCCCACTCCTCTAAGGTTGCCAAATTTGTAACTTGGGTTTTAGCATTTTTTACTTGTATTTTATATTAGGCTCAAAAATTTTTAATCACATGTGCCTCCCATTCACTTGTCGAAAACAACAAGGTGACTTGAAAGTTATTTATCTGCATCCAAATTAAGAAGAGATCAGTGAGATTTTAATGGAATTATCCATGTTCCATTTCACAAGAGCAAGTAGCAAACACAAGAAACTGGCGTATCAACTGGTAAGAAATTTTGCATCGTGTTTAATTTGGGAGGCTTGAGTTGGGTGAACCTTTGAGAATGCTATGGGGGAGGTCACTTGGGTAGACTGAAAGTGGACTGGTCAAAATCAACGAAGGAGATCTAACTAGAATTTTGAAAAATATAATTCGGTCACGATTGCCCAAACCCTAGAGATGCAAGTTCTAATTCGTGATTCACTACAAGCATCAGTCCGGGTCTAAAAATGTCTACTAAGCATGTCGATGTAGCCCAGTCGGCGAGTCCCAAGCGCAAAGACAGAAACAGGACTCCAGTCGAACGATTTGTACTTGTAGTTGGTCTATAAATGAGGCTTTTACCACTTATGTTTCGTCAACAGATTACTGTGTTTCTACAGCTAGTTTAAGTAATGGAACAGCCGCCGCCGTATTCGGCGTCTTTGATGAGGGCGAGGTCATCGATCATGTGATAATAAGGGACAACGGACCGCACTATTCGGCGTCTTTGATGACGTGCAGCCTGCAGGTTCCAACTAGAGCAACTGCTGCCGCGGCTCGGAGGCCGCCTGCAGGAGATCATAGACAGGGTGTATCGCGACCCTCCGACGGTACGCCGCATCCGTCTGATAACGACGATGCACTGTTCCAGAGCCCGAGCTGCCCGAGAGCGACGGAGACCTCATTCCGTTGGTGTATAATGCCGCGGCCATCATGTTTGAGACGCGTGCAGCTCGTCCGCCATCGGCGCCACGGCCGGCCTGCAGGTCTGTCATCAAGGCGCTTCCCTGTGTCGACCTGGGCGAATTCTTCAGGTTCGTGCAAATCAGGAGGTAGCTGCTCATCTGCCCAATGGTCAAGATCCGGAGGAAGCAGCTGATCACGATGTACCTGTCGTGTGCTCCGATTGCTTGGGTACCGACTTGACGTCCGCCTTCACTCGGCTCCCCTGCCGGAACTTTTTCCATAAAGCCTGCATCGTCCCTTGGCTCTCTACTTGTAGCAACTCTTGCCCTCTCTGTAGAGATCAATTGCCCACAACCGACGTAGCATTACCGGTTGGCAGCTCCGATCGAGCAAGAATCAAGATTGGCATTTGTACATATACGATGCTGTACGGTTAGTCGACGATAAGGGAAGCAAGTGTTGGCGATCCTGAATAGATGTACTAATGGAAATTTTCTGTATTGTGTAGTTCTCAAATGTAGACATGGAAAAGTTGCATGAACCTTTCATAAGAGGGTACGGCAACAAGGAACTGAGATTACATGATCAGCTTTAAGAATCATTAGCTTGTAAGGCGGCGTTGCATGTAGTAGTGCAACGTTGTGATTAGCTTATTTGCACCATCTAAACGTGTATACCCTTGTGCGAAGGGTGAGTCCAACTTAAGACATGTAATTTATAAGCTTGTACACGAGCTTTGCTTCCTTCATTTCACTTGCCTATCCACTTTCCTACAATATATAGTTGGCAATCAATGCACTCTTGAATTGTATACTGTTGTGGACTAAATTCCATCATGAGGGTTGTATTTGTGTTTGCATTCACACATTTATGGTTCTTATTCATACCATGACATTTGTATTGGACATGATTACATTTTAGAAGTCTAGTTGTAACCCTATCTACACCATTGCATTAGACTTCAAGCCCATGCAAATAAATGCAATTGCGATTGTGCAATAATATATCAAGGGAACAAAATTCAAACAAGAAATATCCTACAAAAGTAAGACACTTACTTTCATGGATGTGAAAAACTATTGCAAATTGCACTTGCTTTGTGAAACATCCAATTTACACCTACTTTTGTCATACAATAACTTATTGAACCACTAAGGGCATCAAAGTGTACCAACATAGCATACTATAAACACATGTCAACATCAAAGATTACAAGAAAAATCTATGCAAAACAACATTGCTCAAACGTGAGATTTACCTACTTTTAAGTTTAGATTGTGTAAATTGGACTAGAGATTTTATTATACAGAACTCATCCTCCATCTTGAAACTAGTTGATCCCTCCACCCCCCTTGTCATAGACAAGTCTAAAGCTCATAATTTGGGCTATAAGTCATTTATGTCATGTAAGGGCCTATCTTGGAAAGCCTATTATCGATAAACTTTCAGGCTGAATAGAATATATCATTAGTCTATTTAGGGATAACCAATTTGAATTGTGCTTTCCTAAAAGCATGTGTGAATTTTATGAATAGAATATATCCTTTGTCTATCCAAGTGATTATATTTCCCTTTAGATGTTATCCTTCTAAACATAACAACTTTAGAAACTCAAATGACAATATTCCCTTTGTCAAATCCATATGAGGTACTTTCATAGCTTTGAGTAACCCCTTGAAAGCTAATTGTGAATTCATAGGGTCAACCAAACCCTTAGCTTTTGAACATTTGTTGTCATGGTTTACTTGTCTTGTGTGTCAGTTGGCCATTTATCATGTTATGCTCTCTCTCTCTCTCTCTCTCTCTCTCTCTCTCTCTCTCTCTCTCTCTCCCCTTTACCTTGTTTTGATCTCTTTAATTGTTTGTAATGAGAGAAATAACAATTATTATCATCATGAAAGAAAATGCAAAAGATAAGTGGCTATAGCTAATCAAGTATCTTATGTGACCCAAGACTTCTGTAAATGGAATGCTAGCCATAAGATCTTGTTCCTTTAGTATAAACCTTAAAATAATAGGAATTGAGTTACCTTTGCAAAGGAATGCAAAGTGAAAGGCAATCTTGCATATGATATTTGAGCAATGCATCATTAACTTATGTATATGTACCTCATGAAGATTGCTAAATTCAAATATCGAGGCAATAAGTTATCAACACAATATCATTAATTTGTAATTATAAATGAATGATGTCTCCTCCATTGTGCATTACTCTAAGCTTTGTAAAGAACACAAGGACACTTACATATATGTACCTCATCAAGATTGGTGAATTCAAATACTGAGGCAATAAGTTATCAACACAATATCATTAATTTTTAATTGTAAATGAATGATTCCTTGTCCATTGTGCATTACTCTAAGCTTTGTAAAGAATACATGGACACTTAGAGATCTATGAAGCAATCCATAATGGTATGTTTGAAGGCATAGGAGCAATGCCATCGCGCTCTTCTTTAGTGGACAAAACCCAAGGAGCACGAGGTAGCTGCAATCGGCCATTAGCACTCGACTTTGGCCAAAGCATCTCCATCTTGCCTATCTCCTTAAAATATATTCATGCCCCTCTAGTGTCTCTCTTTCCTATGATGTGATCCCATAGTAAGCTGCCCACATTCTTGAAAATATGCATGGGATCCAACAAGTGGTTGATCTGCAAGTGGGCCCAATACGAAAACTCGTAGAAAACTGAGAACCATCGCATTTCGTTTTGAGATGACTCCATGTGGACCATTTTCAGCTCGTACCAACTTTGGGCATTCATACATATTGGAGGTCGTCCAAGAAAACTTTCCCTCAATTCATGACCCCCTAGCAAGAAAGAAGCATGTCCTTGATATACCATCTTCTTTATGGTTTGTGACCTTCAGAAGTCTAATTGTGGCCCACACAATGGACATGCATGATAACATGAGGTAACCAAACCTCTCCCAACACCTCTATCCAGTGAATAGAAACTTGAACGAGCTATAATAGATATTACCAATGAGAATGGAAGACTACTTACCTGAGCACTCCCCGAATCTCGAAAAGTCATGCATGGCCAACATGAGAATGGCTCGAATATTGGCAGACCTTTGACCATCATGCTTGATCATATCTTCCATGGTGACCCCCTCCTCCCATAAAATCTTAAGCTTATCAAATAATGGACAAAGATACACGTCCATATTTTTGACTTTGTAGAAGCCTAGAATGAGAAAGCTAAGGATGAGGTGTCCTTTCTTCATAGAAAGCCATGGAGGAATGTTCTAGTTGATAAGGAATACAAGCCACACACTTTAAGAAGTTGAGCACAGACCGAATGGGTTTATGCCATCCATAGCAAGACCAAGCTGAAGATTCATTGGCTCTTGGGCAAAGGCTAGAAAGGTAGAGTTAATGTGGCTCCATACGCATGAATCCGTTGATATTCGTTGAACTCCATCTGTGGATCTATTCTGTGCATGCCACGTCGTCAACCTCGCCATGCCGGACGTACGAAACATGTGATTTATGTGGGGGGATAAGAGAAAAGTATCTAAGAACTTTTTGAGAGATGTTTTTCCCTTGTAAGTCCTGTTGATACTTGTAAGCACCACACTTTGGACATGTCTCCATAGCCTCGTATTCTCCTCGAAACAGTATGCAATCGTTGATACATGCATGGATACTATTGTAGTCCATACCAAGCTTTCGTAAAACATGTCACGCATCATCATGAGACTCAAACATGGTATTTGTAAGTGGTAATATATGGTACTTCAATAACCTGAAAAAAGTCATAAAACACCTTGAAAAAACACAATTGTTTTTTATGATAGCGTTGAAAAGAAATCAACGAAGTATACGAAGGTACCTGAACAACTCGATCACACTCGTATAACTCCACCTCTATTTTTCTTGTACACTTATGAGTATAAGCAGTGTCTTCAGGTAAGATACTCGGCACCCATCATATAATGGTATGGATGCTTCCTCTCTAAGCAGATTAGATGTCTCGACATCCATGGGCATCAATGCATCGATCACTGCCTCCATCTTAGACTCCAAGATTGTAGGAAAGTCTGGAAGGCTACCTATCTCCTCTGGTATTGACGGTATAGATTGGGTAATACCTTCCAAGTGGTGGATTGGCTCAAGCACTCCATCCATCACATGCCCATGAACTCTTCTAACTAGCCGCAAAGGGTGCACTCTTCCTTGGGATGAGACGTCATCTCCCTGTAATAAATTTGCCGGCCATATCCAATGTTTTTGTATATGATATTCAATTAGTTTGCAAGTACAATGCATGATTGATATATATTTTTCTTATCGTTTGCAAGTACAATCTCAGATCGCCTGATCAATGATCTCTTAGTGAAACTTGCCGAAGCGTCGTACGTGTTCTATAGACAATCGACGTTTTCGTCTAATTGCCAGCTTACATTGAGAGCAAGGACATGGGACACACTAATTAAGATACGCCTTGCGATCTTGAACATCACAACCTTCATCATTTTCCATTTGGTCTACATTATGACAAACAATTTTTTTTTGTTATCATTCTTTTTTTCTTTCTTAAATTGTTTGAGAAGGGATTTCTTCTCTTGTAACTCAACAAAATTAATGTATGTAAAGTCTCCACCTACCTACGAATGAGCCTACAGTATGTAAAGTCTAATATACTATGCATGGAGACAAGGGAGTAGCTATCCTATGTCAGAGTGTCTCCCATCTCGTGGTATTGTACTGGACCTCGCCACCTTTTTTCCTTTGTGTATACCTTTAACAAAACCTCTCTCTCTCTCTACTACTACTACTACTACTACTACTAGCACTACCATTACTAGTACTCGCCTTCCCGAAGCATCGAACACACCCAAGATGCACCCTAAATAAAACCTCTCTCTCTCTCTCTCTCTCTCTCTCTCTCTCTCTCTACTACTACTACTACTACCACTACTACTACTAGTACTCACCTTCTCGAACACACAAAGGTGCACCTTTAACAAAACCTCTCTCTCTCTCTCTCTGTGTACTACTACCACCATCACCATCGCCACTACTACTACTACTAGAAATAAGAAAAGAAGAAGTTAAAGAACAAAAAAACACACACTTTTTTTTAAAAAAAACCATCCATTCTCCTCTCTCCTTCCTCTCTCTCTCTTTCTCTCTTTCTTTTTTATATTTCATATTTATTCCCCCTCTCTCTTGTTTCTTCTTTCTTTTTCTCTCTTTCTCTTCCTCTCTCATTTCCTTTAACAAAACATCTCTCTCTCTCTCTCTCTCTCTCTCTCTCTCTTTCTCTCTACTACTACTACCACTACCAAGAAAAGAAGAAGTTAAAGAACAAAATCTTACCCTCTCTTTGTTTTTTATCCATTCATTCTCCTCTCTCCCTCCCTCTCTCTCTCTTTCTCTCTTTCTTTATTATGTTTCATGTTTATTTCCCCTCTCTCTCGTTCCTTCTTTCTTTTTCTCTCTTCCTCTCCCTCTCTCATTTCCTTTAACAAAACATCTCTCTCTCTCTCTCTCTCTCTCTCTCTCTCTCTCTCTCTCTCTCTCTACTACTACTACTGCTGCTGCTGCTGTTGCTGCTGCTGCTGCTACTGCTACTACTACTACTACAAACAAGAAAAGAAGAATTTGAAAAACAAGATCTTACCCTCTCTTTGTTTTTTATCCATTCATTCTCATCTCTCCCTCCCTCTCTCTCTCTTTCTCTCTTTCTTTATTATGTTTCATGTTTTTTTCCTCTCTCTCTTATTCCTTCTTTCTTTTTCTCTCTTCCTCTCCCTCTCTCATTTCCTCTCTTTCTCTCAGTACACATCATTTTTAACAAAAACAAGAAAAAGAAAATGAGAAAAAACAAAAACAAACCAAGAGGAAACAATGCACTCACCGGAAAGGCCTAAGGATGGATTCAGTAGCTCCTCTTTGCGATAACGGCTCCTCTTTGCTATCCGTGCACTTCCTCCTCTTCTTTGCAAACTGTGGAAGCGACAATGAGAAAGTATCCTTCTCCCCCTTTCTCTCTTTCTCTCCCTCTCTCTCTCAAATGCAAGATGTAGTTTGCTCTCCCTTTTGCTCCCTCTTTCGCTCTTTTGCGCAAAATGTCGTGCTCGGGTTTTGACCCACTTTTTTTTCATCTGAGTATCGTCACCATTTACGTTGCTAGCGATGCCACTAATTTGTATCGGAAATGGCCATCACTATACTCCTATATCCTTGTAGTGTATGACCCTACTCGAAGAGTTTGAGAGAGTGTCTCCTCAGCTGGTTCCCCATTATTGGAATGTATTTGCAGTTAGCAAACTTTGCTTAGTGTGAAGAATACCTTTTCTTCAACTATGGTCCTAGTTTGGATACATCTATTAATCCGGTCGATTATGAGGCCTTTTATCCGAACATGCCCTATATGGCAGGGGATGGTTAGCACAGGTGATGCAAAGAGTGGCCGAGACCCATTTTTCTTTGTTATCTTAGACCCATAGGTTGATCAAATGCATTTATTTTAGGGTTGGGGCCCTATTTTCTCTTTTGAAATGGAGTATTTTGTTGCATATATGTAGTATACGAGCTATTTTGTTTGATTCCATTAGACCAAGAGGGCTGGTTTTTTTTAGGATTTTAATGCTTGATTTCCTTAGGCCAAGAGGGCCGAATTTTGTTGAGTTTAAATGCTTTATTTCTTTCAGCCAAGAGGGCCATTTTTTTTAGGTATGAAAGGTGATATTTCCTTAGGCCAAGAGGGCCATATGTGTGTTTGGTGCAAGTACGTTTAATAGTTTTTTATTTTAGTGATTACATCACATAGGTTGACGAAGTTGAGAGCGGAGTTCTGAGCCCACGATGTGTCTAAAATTTGTCAAAAAATTCGTAATTTAGGGGAAAAACAACATCGAAGGTGGCGGCTCTAGCTAGGACGATTTTAAGCACCAAGCGAAATACGACTCTTAAAAGGCGCGCGCGCGACACTTGTTGATTTTTGATAATTTTTTAGATTGCCATGCGGGTTGTCAGGAGTTGGCAACTAATGCGGGATGTCAAGCCGGATGCCGAGAAATTTACAGCACTCAAATCGGAGCCCGGACGGGGAAATGGCCACAAGATGGGCAAGATTTGAAAAGGTGGCGGGCCAAATGGGATGTGCATTTTGGAGTCTTTGACCCCCCCTTCAAAATTTTAAGCATACAAGATGAAAAAACGTGGAGAGAGAAGATGAAGAAGGTGGAGATGGAGGCGCCAACATCACACCGAAATTTGCGCCCTCTCTCATCATGGGGGTGATGGCAGATTACAAACACCCTATCCAACCGATGATACCCTTGATCTTCTCCCTCTTTGCTGGTCATATCACCTGTCTTCGCCCGTGAAATGGCTATGGGAATGAGAAGAACCAAATCTATTATTTCTCTCTCCTCCCTCTCTCTCCCTTAAGGGGTTGTTCTTGTGTGCAAGAGGAAAATGAAGAATGGTGAAGGAAAGCTTGTCCGGTCGGAACCGGATTGCTTTCGGATCAATGTAGACATGAAGATTGCTGATTTTAAAGATGCTGTACATTGAATGTGGGCTGACCCACAGTCCTGCACCAAAATCAAAATCTCAAGACATGAAGCCTAAGCGGTAATTGAATTTTTATGAAAAAAAATGAGTTTTTATGCCATTTGGTTGATGAAATATTGTTCCCATGGGCTGAATATGCATCATGATGTTGTTTTCTATGAGTTTTATCAGTTTATGATCTGGAAACCAGAAAATCATAAGTGATATGGTTGAAATTAATGTTATTAAACCCGTAAAGCACGTGTTTAAGGGGTAAAATGGGATTTTTTCCAAAATAAATGGAAAATATGAGAGCTAATATCAACAAAACCCTGAAATTTTATTGTCAAGGAACCTAAGGGCCACAGCCCATAATCAATCTTAATTTCTAGTCATTTTTTACTGAGAATAATAGAGGAAAAATATCAAAAAATGGTGAAAATGGATTTTAAATGGGAGAAAATTAAGAAACGATAAAAGGAAAATTCCAGAAAATTACATGTGTGTTTGTGCAATGTATAATGAAGGTAGAGCATGAGCTTGGCCCCGATTTACCCTCGTTTCTATGTTTTCGTCCATGTTTATGGCTTTCTTTATAAAGAAATACACATAAAATGACTCTTTCACCTATCAACGAATGCAAAACATTAAACGGTAGGGTAAGAGGGGAGGTTGAGCGTCAATGTATAAATTAAAATCTGATTTATGTGTTGCATCATGCCCATAGGACGTTGTTTTCAAATAAAGGGAAAGGCAGCATGAGAGTAAGGCTCAATGCCTTATCTCATTACATAAACGTTAGCATGGAGATCATGAAAAGATTGGTTTCGCACGATGCACAATGCTGATTCTCTGTTGTTTATGCACTAAACCATTCACATTATGCATATGCATAGTTCATGGTATCAAAGGAAAAGCTCCTGGACTGCATAGCAGTTGTTTTCTTAGGACTTTGACCCACGATTGAGAGTGTAAGGTTATCCCTTGCCATAGGATAGAGGGGTGGTTTCCTAAAGGACTCTCAAGTGAGGACACATGGTATATCTCCTGGAAATACGAGAAATATGAAAGAGAGGAGTTTGTATTTGTTTGTGTTATATGTTGAGCAGCGCATCAAAGGGCCAATCCCTGCGATGTAGGAGAGCTGTAGTGGGGCCGCGGTGTTTCTACCGAGAGGTTGCCTCCATATGTGTGTGATCGTGGCATTGCCAATGTGTATGGGTTCTCCCTCTAAGGAGTTTTATAAAAAAGGGAATGTTGGAGTATAAAATGATAAACTATAAACGCATAGATTAAGCTTTAGGGCAGTTTGTCCTTTAGCATTAGATTGACGCTTCTGGTCCGCGAGGCCGTGAGGGTGTTTCTGTGTCATGAGCATGAGGTCCGGCTAGTGCCATAGCCAGTGCCGGCCCATTTTAGGTCCCATCAGTGGTGCGTTTGCTGGGAGCTGCCAACAAGTGGTGGTTCTCGAATCTAGGGTTTCTAGGGACCAAAAGAAAGTTGGTTTATGTCCTCTGACAAGGACCATCAAGACAAAATACAAAAAGCAGACTGTGCTGAGAGGTCTAGGCGGCAGTTAGAGATCGTAAGTCGTTATTCTCCTCAAAGAAGTAGCCCGATACGCATAAGAGGCAGTGGTCTTAGTAACCCAACTGCTCCACATAGTCCTCTAGGTGCAAGAGGAAGTGCAAGTTCTTCCTCTCTTCCACCAAGTCAACCCACTTCAAGTGGGGGTGTGAGTGCGCCAATTCAAACTCCCATTGCTAATCTGATTGTCACCATGACACAACCCATTGCAATTTCTGCAGGAACGCTGGATTTGCCCGCTTTAGGAGTTCCTTTTCCCATCTTTAATGGGTTAGCTGAAGAAGATGCGGAGTTTCACATTTGTGAATTCCAAATATTGATGTTTAATTACCGCATCCAAGATGAGGGACATCTCATGATGTTCTTTAAAATGACGTTAAAAGGAAGGGCTGCGGTATGGTATCACAGCATAGAGTCTGGAACCATAACCACAATCGACCAATTCTATACAAGTTTCCGAGGAGAATATGCCCCTGAAAGAGGTGACCAATATTGGTTGCGTGTGTTGAATGTAACATGCCAAGACCCCCATGAGAATGTGAAAGCCTATGCCAAGAAGCTTAAGGAATTGTTTTGTAAGTTACAAACTTACATTCCTATTCCGTCGGCTGCCCAATTGCAATACTTCTGCATGGATTGGATTTCAATATTCAGGTGCAATTAAGCAGTGTGGCTTTGGCTGATATAGACACCGCTATTACGCGGGCAAAAAGGAGTAGAAGCACGATTACAAATGGCCTACTCCTCTCGAATAAATGTTAATGCGGGTTTAGTGCCTGGAGGCAATTTACCATTGACGAATGGAAGTCAAGGGATGCCTATGACTAACCCTAATGGGAGAGGAAGCATGGTTCAAAATGTACCTTTATTACCCGCCCCTCCTAGTGTGACTATGCCTATGGCAAGTCAGTTGGCTCCACCAAATGTTGGAGGCCAAGTTTCGAACCCTAATGTTATTCCTGTGAGTCAACAACCAATGCCAAATCAAATTGTTAGGCCAATGGAATGACGGGTAGACGATCGAGGCTATGAGTCGAGTGCATCTAATGTCCTTAGTGAAGTTAAGAATATGATGAAGCATTATACTGACATGATTTTCGAACAATATCGGCATATAGCTATTGACATCAATTTCTTGAAGAAGTAGCAGAATCTGATAGGGAGTCGACGCCCTGAAGAGGGTGGACCCTCTAGATTCAGTTGTAAGTGGTGTGGTGGACAACATTTCCCTAGAAAATTTCCAAATGTTAAATGTGATATTTGTGGAAAGTCGGTCCACTTAGCTGCTACCTGTTGGAGTAAGATTAGTTCCCTCCAACAAGGGAGTAAACAGCCAGGTCCAGTTAATCATAGAGCACAAGATAATAACCTACAACAAAATGATGGACCAAGACAAATACTGTAAAGGGAAAAAACCAATATAGAAGAGTTGCCACAAGGCAATGGAGTTAGCCTTATTGAGGCTGTATGCGTCAATGACGCTGAAACCTCTAACCTAAGAGCCGTGACAAGAGGCCAGAAGGCTAAAGAGGTTGACAAAGATAATGTAAAACCGGTCGAGGGAAACCCTAAGCAAGGGGATAAGGGGATGCAAGTCTTGAATCCTAGCATGGAAGGGGGACCTCTAAGGCCTGTTGCCAAAAAATTGGATCCTAAGAAGGATAAGGAAGTGCCAAGAAAGAAGGCAAGAGCTAAAAAAGAAGCACCAAAATCGGTCCCGAGACCAAAAGAAATAATGGTTTGGCGAGAAAAGAGAGCTTTGGCTACCTATCATGATTTTGATTTAGCAAGTTCTCTTTGCGAAGTTAAACTAGATGTAAACCTTTTACAATTGATTAAATTATCTCCAGGAGTACGCAAGGAATTCAGGAAGATCGTGCGTATTGGGTATATTGTAGAACCTCTAGGCATAGCACGAGTAGGGGAAGATTGGCTTGATCATGCTGAAAAGAATTGCCCTAGGGTTCCAACATATGTGGATGGAATATTATTGGAACATGCTATTGTAGACACTGGATCCTCCGTCAATATCATGAGTTCAGAGTTGATGGAGAGGTTGAGTCTAGGCATCCAAAAGAATAGCTCCACCCTTCTTAGAATGGCTGATGATAGTCTAAGACAACCAGAAGGTTGTGTAACTAGAGTCCATGTTATAGTTGCAAGTGTAGAATGCTTCTTGGACTTTAGGGTGATAAGATTTGCAGGACGTCCTAGCTATCCAGTTTTGCTAGGTAGGCCTTGGATCTTACGAATAGACTGTCAAGTCAATATACCCACCGGTCGAGTGGTTCTAGGAAGAGGTGCTAATCGAGTAATAGTTGATGCTTAACCTGAGTCTCCTCAAAGTGAGAGAGCTCCTTTATCCTCTACAAAATTAGAAATAGCAGATGATCCATCTGGTAGTGAGACGTCATCCAATGACGAGTCTAAAGAGGGGTCCAATACAGAGGATATTTATTAGATAACTCTAAATGAGCCGATAGAGCCGTAAGATAGGATAAGAGATGCGGATGTGATTGTGTTGGACCTTGGCACGCTGAATGATTCGAGGCCAATTAAATTAGGTTCCATGCTCAGTTCAGCAGAAAGGGATGACTATATGTCCTTGATCCAAGAATTCCGCGATATGTTTGCTTGACGAGCTGAGAGGCATTCCTCCCAGCCTAGCTGTTCATACTATTCCTGTAAAAGAAGGCAGTCGTCCTGTGCATCAAAAGGTAAGACGTATGCCTTTTGAATTGAGGGACGGGCTGTTTGAGGAGTTAGAGAAGTTACAGAAAGCTGGTTTAATATTTCCTGTACAGCACACAGAATGGTGTTCACCAGTTGTTATCAGGAAGAAGAAAAACAACCAGATCCGATTATGTGTAGATTTTAGAGAGCTGAATAAGCAGACGGTTAAGGATTACTACCCGTTGTCATTTATTGACCAGATTTTGGATCAATTAGCAGGTAGGGAAATATATTCATTTATGGATTGCTTTGCGGGTTACAACCAGATGGCAATTACAGAAGAGGACAAGTTGAAAACAACTTTTATTACTATCTTTGGTACTTTTACGTACCATGTGATGGCCTTTGGTTTGTGCAATGCACCTGGATCATGGCAACAAACAGCAGACAAGACCTTTGGTGACAATTCCCTAGATGAGTTGAAAGTATTTATCGATGACTGGGGGTAGCCACTGTAAGGGAAAGAATGTTGGTTATCTTAAGAAAATGCTTTGAGCGATGCAGACAATTTTATATCGCTCTTAACCCACGGAAGTGTGTCTTTGGAGTGCCTTATAGGCTATTGCTGGGCCATGTCGTCAGTTCAGTAGGAATCACAACTGACCCTGAAAAGATCAAGGTTATAGTCGCCATGAGTCCATCACGCACTCCAAAAGAGGCACCTGGATCATGGCAACGAACAGCAGATAAGACCTTTGGTGACATTTCCCCAAATGAGTTGAAAGTATTTATCGATGACCTGGGGGTAGCCACTGTAAGGGAAAGAATATTGATTATCTTAAGAAAATGCTTTGAGCGGTGCAAACAATTTTGTATCGCTCTTAACCCACGGAAGTGTGTCTTTGGAGTGCCTTTATGGGCTATTGCTCAGGCATGTGGTCAGTTCAGTAGGAATTGCAACTGACCCTGAAAAGATCAAGGTTATAGTCGCCATAAGTCCACCACGCACTCCGAAAGAGGTACATAGCTTTTTGTCATCGATAGGATACTATCGGAGGTTTATAAATGCCTTGGCAGAAAGGACGTTGCCATTAACGAACTTGTTATCCTTTAGCTATCTATTTTAATGGAGCGACCCTTGTAGGGTAGCTTTCGAGGATGTGAAACAAGAGCTAGTAAAAGCACCCGTTTTAAAAGCACCTAAAAGAGGTGAGATGTTTTGAATATTGTCAGCAGCCACCATGCATAGTATCAACTGCTGTTTAGCCCAAATCTAGGAGGAAAAGTGGTATCATCCGATAGCTTTTTCTAGTAAAAAATTGGGCATTTCAGAACATAACTACACCTACATGAAGAAGTTGTGTCTTGCGATGGTCTTTGGGACTAAGAAATTCAGGCACTACATCCTCTATGAGAAGGTAGTTTTTTATACGAAGGCGGAAGGGCTCAAATTGCTTATGAACAAGCTACAACCGCCTGATCGCTTAGCAAAGTGGTTAATCACTTTGCAGGAGTTCGATTATGAGATTAAGAGTAAGCCACCGAGGTTGCAGGATACTGTGGAATGCCTTGTGGATTTCGGGGAGCCGAAAGAGACTTTGGCTGAAGGAAGTGATATTGAAGAAATGTTTAAAATTGATATAGCTTCTATCCCATCTTGGTATGCTGCTATCACGCATTATCTATCAACGGGAGAGACTGGAGCTGGTCTATCAAAATCAGAAAAGAGAAAAATCAAACAACAAGCTTTGAAGTTCTCCTTGATCACAGGGACACTATAACGGCAGGGTGCTGATGATATCTATCGCCGATGTGTGATGCCTAACGAGGTTCCTTTTATCTTAGAAGAGTGCCATGACTCTGTATGTGGAGGGCACTTTCTGGGATGGTTGACGGCGCAGAAAGCTTTAAGAGCTAGATATTGGTGGCTGTCCATCTTCCAAGATTCCTTTGAGTATGTTAAGAAATGTGATACATGTCAAAGATATGACAGTAGAGAGAATAGGAAACGCCCACTTACGCCTATCATGGCTATCCTTCCATTTGAGAAGTGGGACATTGACTTTGTGGGTCCCATCACCCCGTCGTCTACTACTCAGAAGAGGTATATTATAGTAACAACTGATTATTTCACAAAATGATCAGAAGCATGGGCGACGAGGTAGGACAATGCAAAAGAGACTGCCAATTTTCGTTTAGAGCAGATTATCTACCATTTCGGTCCACCGAAGGAACTAGTGTCGGACCGTGGAACCCATTTTTTGAATAAGGTGATAAAAAGCTTGACTGAAGCTTGGCAAATCAAGCATAATAAGACGACCCCTTATAATCCGCAAACAAACGGGCAAGTCGAAAGTACTAATAAGCAGCTTGTGGGTATCTTGTCTGAAATAGTCTCTCAGAAGAAACGAGACTGGGACAGGAAGTTGTATGTGGCAATATGGGCGTACAATACAACATTCAAGCAAGCTACTGGCCATACTCCATTTAAATTAGTTTATGGGGAAGAGTGTGTGTTACCCCTTGAAATTGAGTTGTCAACCATACGGTTTGCAATTAACCACTCTTTGGGAGATGAGGATTCCCTCTTTGAACGTTTCACGACCATAGCCCATCTGGATAAGCTGAAGTTCCAGAGCTTATTATACCAGGAGGTAGCTAAACATCGGATGAAGCAGTTGCATGACCTTAAAGCAAAGAAGTATGCCTTTAAAAAAGGGCAATTAATTTTGTATTATGATGCGCATAGGGAGCTATTTCCAGGGAAGCTGGAACCTAGATGGGATGGCCCCTACAAGATTGTCAGGATAGGGAAAAATAGGTCTACGGCTCTACTAGCTAAACTGCAGGGAGTAGAGTTTTAAAATAATGTTAATCTTAATAAGATTAAACTTCATTATTTCTAAGTATGCTAATATAGAAAAATGCATTGCAAGTCCATGCCGGGGACGATTTGAGACCTGCACACGAGCTTAAAGCTGGTTGATGGGGCAATTAATTCCTTATTTGAAGCACCCATATCTAGAGGAGAGATACCATCAGGAGAAACTTATCTGGTGAAGCAAAGGATACAAAGTGATTGAGCAAGAAGACATAACCTTTGTGTGGGAGATCAAAGTCTTCTGCCATCACTGCTTACGACTGTTGACAAGTATCCATGTTGAGTTCAATGAAGACGGTGGGATGGAGCCGTCAATTCACCCTCTAAACATATTAAACTTTGATTATCATAATTACAAATAGAGGAGTTCGTGATGGCAGGCTGTGTAAACCTATTGTGGACGTACACATTATATTTTGACGGAGCATCCAGGGGCCCTAATAAAAAAGGGAGTGTTGGAGTAGTAATCCGAGATCCCCGACGTAGAGTTACAATGAAGTTAGCTGTTTATCTCAGGGTAGGATTCACTAACAATATGGTGGAGTATAAAGCCTTGATTATGGGACTGCATATTGCCAAACAAGGTGGCATTCAGCGGTTGTTAGTAAAAGGGGATTCCCATTTGATCTTGAATCAGCTAGATGGGACATACACAGTGCGGAATCCCATCCTTTGTAGGTATCATCGAACTGCCATGAGCCTACTTGAGGAGTTTGAGAGTGTCACTTCAGCTGATTCCACGTTACTGGAATCAATTTGCGGATTCACTGGCAAATCTTGCTTATGAAGAAGACCTTTTCTTCAATTGTGGTCCTAGTCCGGATATTACTATCAATCATGAGAGAGGACCCGGTCGCTTGTGGGGAATGTTATCAAAGCATGCAATATATGGCAGACGATGGTTGATATGGGTGATGCAAAGAGTAGCCGAGACCAATCTACCGTTGTTATCCTGGACCCATAGGCTGATTAGACAACATGTTATGTGTATGCCTCTTGCTATATATGCAGGAGGGATGGGTCATAACCTTATGCATTTAGTTTAGGGTTACGAGCCCTGGTTTTTCCTCCTTGGAAAGGAGCATATTATTGTATATTTGTGCTATTTCACAGAGGGATGTGTAGTGCTATTTTGTTTGATCTTGTTAGGCTAAGAGGGCCCGTTTTTGTGAGGTTTTAAATGTTTTGTTTCATTAGGCCAAGATGGCCGATCCAGTTTTGTAGTGATATGTTTTATTTCATTAGGCCAAGAGGGCCAGTTGTCTGTATAGTACAGGCACGGTTAATGGTTTCTTGTTTTAGTTCTGTGGTAGTAGACAGGTTTGAAGAAGAGCTTGGAAGGAGCCTTTTTGTTGCGCAGAAGCTTCTTGTGGCCCTATCCAGATGATATTTCTTCTTTATGAGTACCATGTTTTTATGCTCTATGTGTTTGTGTACTTGTAGGGGATTTTCTTTTCTTGTTGGGGACCGGCGTCCAAGGCATGAAGCCCCAGGTTTAGGTTCGGTATGTATGAGGGAGGTTCTTGTTAGTTGTGAGGCAATTAGAGAAGCATGCCAGAAGAAAAATAATGATGATGAAAAAAACCCTGAATATCTTAAAGAAAATAAATATATACAAAGTGTGTGTAAAAAGGGGTTCTAACCCCCTATAAAAATCAAAAAGAAAATAAAGAAAAATTTATAAGCAGTTGATCGTCGCCTTGCGAAGGCCTGGTAGGTTCTTGGGGACGAGTCACACCCGGGGCCGATGCCTTATCTTCCTAGGGGTGGTGTCTTGCTGGAAAAGAAGAAAGTCAGGAAGGTTAGAGTGAAAATAAAAGTGAGAGTCAGAAAAGGATTAAGTATCGCCTTGTGAGGGCTTGGTAGGTCCTTGGGTACCGAGATAGGTCCTGAGGCCGATGCCCTGGTCTCCCTAGGTCACTACGCTCAGCTCCCTCCTTTTTACATGCCCGATTATGGAAACACAAAACCCTAAAAGAAGAAATGTGGTCAAAGGAAATACCTCTCGATGAGGCTATAGGAGTCCTCGCCTAGTAGGAGCTCCTGCTTGTGTTGTCCTTAGTTAGGTAGGTAGTTTAGACTACCACTTAGGGTGACCTTTTTGATAGTTCTTTTTAGCTTGGCTGTGTTGGAGCAGTTGGTTATAGTGACTAGCTTCGGACCTTTTATTAGATTATGCTAGGCCTACTCCTTGTGGATGTCATACCTTGGTTTTGTCAGGGGGTAGGGTGAGCATTGTGTTGTGTTTAGTATGTTTATTTTGTATCATCTTGATGCTTCCTTCGGTTGTTTTGTGCAAATCTATTGTGGGATTTGACGCACTGAGTCGCCGTATCCCGTGGTCGCCGATGAGAGTGGATTTTTGAGCCGGCGATGTGCCTAAAAATTTCCAAAAAAATCAGAATTTAGGGGAAACATATTCAACATCGAAGGCGGCGGCTCCAGCTAGGACGATTTTAAGCACCAAGTGAAATACGACTCTTAAAAGGCGCCCGAGTGACACTTGTTGATTTTTGATAATTTTTCAAACTGTCATGCGGGTTCTTAGGAGTTGCCAGCCAATGTGGGATGTCAAGTCGGATGCCCATAAATTTACAGCACTCAAATTGGAGCCCGGACGGGGAAATGGCGACAAGATGGGCAAGATTTTAAAAGGTGGACTTATTTTGGGCCAAATGGGATGTGCCTTTTGGAGTCTTTGACCCCCTGTTCAAAATTTTAAGCATACAAGATGAAAAAACATGGAGAGAGAAGATGAAGAAGGTGGAGATGGAGGCGTCAACATCACGCAGAAATTTGCGCCCTCTCTCATCATGGGGGTGATGGCAGGTTACAAACACCCTATCCAACCGATGATACCCCTGATCTTCTCCCTCTTTGCCGGTCTTATCCCCTGTCTTCGCCCGTGAAATGGCTGTGGGAATGAGAAGAACCAAACCTAGTCTTTCTCTCTCCTCCCTCTCTCTCCCTTAAGGGGTTGTTCTTGTGTGCAAGAGGAAAATGAAGAATGGTGAAGGAAAGCTTGTCCGGTTGGAACCGGATTGCTTCCAGATCAATGTAGACATGAAGATTGCTGATTTTGAAGATGTTGGACATTGAATGTGGGCTGACCGGTAGTCCCGCACCAAAACCAAGATCCCGAGACATGAAGCCTAAGCGGTAATTCAATTTTTATGAAGAAAAAATGAGTTTTTATGCCATTTGGTTCTTCCCCACCTCCACCTACAACTTCTTCTCCCTCCTCGTTCTCCTCTCTTCCTCCTAGTCCTCCTCCCTCCTCTTCTCTTTCTTCATCCTTCTCTTCTCTCCTCCATGGCCACTCCCTCCCTCTCCACACCCCCCTGCTCCTCCCTCTCCATCGGCTACCGGCCTTCACCCGCAACGATCCCCTACCTCTTCCCCGCTCACTGTGCCAGACTCTTGCTGCCTCCTTCCCCCCACTACCTGTGCCATCCACGCCGCCTCCACCCCCGCCGTCTTCACTCCTTCCACCCCCACCATCTTCACCCCTTCCCCCACCCACAAGCACCCCCCCCCCCCCCCTTAGAACACCTCCCTTCCCCCACCCACAGGCACACCCCCCTCCCCCCCCCCCCAACAAAACACTCCACTTCCCCTCCACAAGAACCCCCCTTCCCTCCACCACAAGGCCCCTTCCCCCCCACCACAAATCCCCATTCCCCCACCCACACAAACCCCCTTTTCCCATGCAGGCCCCCCTTCCCATGAGACACACAACCCCAATGGCACACCCCTACCCCTTGCGAGCCCCCTTTCCTACATGGACCACACCACCGAAGATGAAATGCACCTGTCACGCGCGAGGATGTGCGTGTTGTTTCACCTATGCCACAAAGTTGATGTTCGCGCGTAGTTGCTATCGGGTACCTCGTTGTCTCGATTTTGATTATTTTATTCCCATACATTAGAAAAACTCGCAAATTTCATAAAAATTTTGACAAAATGTGTAAAAATTTATTTAAAAATCATTAAAATACTAAAAATAAAAATAAATATTAAAAAATCCAAAAGAATTAAAATTTAAACACATTTTTTTCATGTTTTTAACCATTCAAAATATATAGAAAATTAACAATAAATTTAAAAATAAAAAATAAATGAGAATATCTTAGAAAAATAGCTGAAAAATCTTGAAAATGTTTTGAGAAATTTGTATACTTTCTAGTAGTTGATAATTCTATTTTTTCAAAAAAAAACTCTCATTAAACCATAATATTTTCATGAAATACTAAAAATTAATGAAAAATCCAAAAAAATCTTGTAAATTTCAAAATAAAATATATTTCATTATGGTTAGTTTATATGAGCTGAAACCTTCAAAACACATTGAAAGCCTATTATTTTCATAATAAAATAATTCCTAAATGATTGTGTTTTTCACAAAAATCTTTTAACAATCCAAAAAATAGCTAGAAAATTTTCGTAAATTATGGAAAATCAAGTGGATCTTTCTGTTTAATTTTAAACCACTCTTTCATTGATTCAAACAAACAAAAAACTTTCAACTTTCATACAAATATGCTTGCATCAACTACATTAACTAATAATTATTTAAAATTTAATTATAAAAAATTTAAATATTTAGAAAATAATAAGTCAAACAAACAAGTAAATACACCCAAATCTAGGCCTACATATTCTATACGATAAATTTATCGTTGACAATATAATCACCACAATAAACACATGTTGAAAATTTCTATATAGTGTTTCATTTTTTAAGTTTATGTTCTCAACTTTCTAGTAGCTAGTCAGCTTGCTTGTTGGCTTTCGTTGTAGTAGCATTCAGTCATTGCTTGTATCACATCAATGGACAAGTGTGCCGGGTTTTTAGTTGCATATACACCCTTGCCATGTATTTCTTTTATTTTTGGTTCTCCCAAAACTGCGATTAATTACTAAAAGAAACTATGATCCACACATGTTTTCACGCGCATTCGCGCTAAACGCATATTTTCTAAATTAAAATAAACTAATCATTCACTTAGCACACGCTTCTACGCTACTACAGACACATCTAAGTTTATTTAAAAATGAACCCGTCGTCACAAGTGCATGCACTAAATAAAAAGTGCTAAACACATACTTAATTTTTAATTAATGAATTTGCATTTAGAGACCCCAATCAAGGTCCGAAGTCCGAGTTGCGATAAAGAGCACCGTTTTACACTTAATAATTTTTAACTAAGGGATAAAAAAGAACCGTCGTTTTCTTTTAAAAGTTTATAATCTAATAAAATATAACCCATTATTAATAACTTTATTAAAAATAATCCTTCATTATATTTAATTCTCATACACTGCACGTTCCCTTTTTTAAAAACGTGATTCGTGGGGATGGGTAACAGTAGAGTCTTATCTAGTGTCTTTTGTCATTGATGCTAGTTAATAGTTCCAGTGTCATGTCAATGAGATTAATTCCTTTGAGATTTTTCTTTTTTATCCTGGTTATATGGGTGAGTCAAGGATATTGTATTTTTTTAATTTTCTTTTTCTTTTCTGCTTGATATGGGGATTCATGGTGTCTAATTATATTGCATCACATGAAGCTTTTGGTCACACGTGTGTAGAGGTTGTGCTAGATTTTTTCTAAGATGTGGATTGCTTGGGATGGTTCATTAGTTGGTCGAGTCGATTGCCAATTTATTAAGATTGATCTCTTTTTCATATCCCGTTGTTTTGTAGGTATTCATTGTGATTTTATGTGTGTGTGTAATCTATCTAAATGGTGCCTCGTACTCCTTCTCCAGTAGTTTAGTACATTTCATTGTTGTCTCATGACTATTCTTTATAACTAGATTCAAATCTTTTCAACAAAGCAGGCTTAGCCAAGTTCGTAGCACTTTCATTGCCACTTATCTCAAAGGATACTGATATTTGTGATCAATTTCTAGCCTCTTATAGTAAGAGGTTTGGTCTTGTAAGAGGTCTAGTCCTGTAAGAGGAATAGTTATCTAACTGACGCCTAAAAGCTTGGGCAAATCTCTCTCTTTACCCTATCGAGGAGACTCTTTCCCTACTACTCAAAAATTGCTCTCAAATGAGGATATCCTTAAGTTATTGTAGAAGCAAACACAAGATGTGTTGGACCCTAAGAAGGTTATTACTACCTCATGTATCAATGTCTCTATGATCTCTAATCCTGTGGAAAAGCTATGACAATTTCTTCAAGACAAGTTCATGCTTGCCAAGACACCCTCTAATTACCTTTCAAAGGAGTTGTTTACAACTTCTTGAATGGTGTTGAAAGGCATAATTATCTATTGGAGTTCCTATCTTTTGTCAAAGATGGATCAACACTTTGTCAAAGCCACAAGGGGTAATGTAACTAATGTTACATTTTGTTTCTACATTTTTGTCTTCTTGGCATATACTGCCCCTCCGAAGGAAGTTCCCACCTTGATAGTTGATCCACTAGAAGCTCCTCCTCCTATTGAACACACTGATGTTGTCATTGAGGATCTTGATCATATCCCTCCTATGGTAGTTCAAAGAAAACACCTTAAACGAGTGGCTGAATCAGCCCCACTTTCTCCTCCAATATCCATTCCTATTCAATATAGTAGTCAATTGCCAAGTTTCCTCACAATGTCGAATCTTTTCAAAGCACATCATAATGGTACTCTAAAGATTTCCATTCCTTCTGTATAATGTTTGGTAGTAGCTGGAGATGCAATTCCCTTCCTATGATAAGATATTCAGAGTTCTATTGAGCTCTTGGTGACTGTTTGTATCCAACAACTCTATTCTTCTTGCTATGATGAAGTTCAATAGGCCAGAGAGGAGCTGACTAAAGCAGATGATGAGCTAGCTTCTGCTCAAGAAAGATTTCAATCTTTTTACCCAAATAGAGCAGCAGACTAAGCTTATTGATGCTCAGAAAATTAAAATTCTTGGTTCACAAACTCAGTTGACAGACACTACATCCCAAGTGGTTAATGTGACTAAGGAGATGGATAGATTGTTGAAGGAATCTAAAGAGCTTCAAGCTTTGATAGTTTCCCAGATAGAGGAGCTTAAATTAGAGAATGCCATCCTAGAATAGAGCAGCATTCAAATTTAGCAACTTAACGATCAGTTGGTTCAGTCACGTTGTCGTATTGCTGCGCATTCGAGGTGTGTAAACCACCCAAAAGTTGTGCATGGGATTTGGTACTTTGTACATACTTAGTTGTTGTGATTACATTTATTTTCTGCGTATGAGTATAGTAGCGAGTATGAAGGATTGCTTTCAGTCTATGTTGAACAGGATCAAGGAGACAAAACATTACAATTATTCAAACAAATGCATGAGGAGGATATCTCTTTGGATAGTATCACAATTGTCTGCACCTTAAAAGCTTGTGGCATAGCTAGAGCTATAAACAAGGGCCAAGAAATACATGCTGAGATTGATAAGATAGGGCTATTGAAGACAAATGTGGATGTGGGCATTGCATTAATTGATATGTATGCTAAATGTGGCTGGCTGGCAGAGGCACAAGCAGTGTTTGATATGTTTCCTTATTGAGATCTAGACACGTGGAATGTCCTAATCACAGGATATGCACAACTTTTGAAAGGCCACGTTATAATTCTGTAGTGATCTTTTGCTTCATCATGCCGAATGCATGAATCATGTGATGACATAGATTTTCCGAGTCAGGGTGGATCTCTGTATGGGAAATAGAGCTACGAAGGCTAAAGAGGGGATTTTGAAAGGCTAAAGAAGGAGGGAAAAGGAGAGCTTGCTTTGAGGGGAAAAAGGAGAAGCTTTTGGGCTATTTTTGAAAAGGAGGCTTTTTGGGACGACAGTGGAAGAAAGTTAACGAAGAAAGAAGCGAGGCCTGCCAACGATTAAAAAAATCTCCAGCCTTCCACTGCTCATGATAGAGGGGACCACTGCTCATGATATAGGGGACCAGTAGCGCTTGGTAAGGGAGGCAGCAGATGTGGCGAGGAGGACGAGGAATGATGGACCCCAGCAACGTTTGACTGATTGGCAGAAGGGACGAAAAGACTGATTTTGCGTGAAGACAAAGGGGAGCATTACGCTAAAATGGGAGAATCAGAAGGCATCCTGTATTCGGAGGGAGATCGAGAGAAGTTTTTGTTATGGTCTTGTCATCGAGAACCAGTCGACGGCAACAAAGAAGGAAAGGAAGAAATTGAAGATGAAGCGTAGAGAATAGCGAAATCCCTTCTTCTCGAATATAAATTGGAGTTCCCTCTGAGGTAGTGAAAGCTTGTAAGCTGTCAACCCACCTTCTTAGTGTCAGTTTTTCCTCCGATGGAGAATGCACCATTTCCTGGAACATGATGATGGAGACCGCCTTGGGTGACTGTATCGGAGCCGTCATCCAGGCCTACTAACAGAGGAAAAAGAAGCTATAGTTGATAACCTGCAATCGGAGAGGAAGATTGAATACTAGGGAGAGATCAGAGCATGGCATTTGGGAAGAGTGCTCGGCAATCTGGAAAAAGGGGGATGAAAGCGCGGACTGAGAGGAAATCAGGGGAGGCATTGAGCCTGGGCTTTGTTGTGTGTGTGGGAGGGAGAGAGGGTTTTCGCCATGCCGACGCTGAAGTTAAGCACCATCGTTCCGCTAGACGGAGTCTCCACCTCTGACATCCTCAAGGATTGTAGCAAAACCGTGGCCAAAACCATTGGCAAGCCAGAGTAGTATGTGATGGTGCTACTCAGAGGGGGCATTCCCATGTCTTTTGGAGGCAGTGAAGAGCGGCAGCATATGCAGAGCTAATATCGGGGGCATTCCCATGTCTTTTGGAGGCAGTGAAGAGCGGCAGCATATGCAGAGCTAATATCCATTTGTTTTCATTCGCCAAAGTTACATGCCGCTGGGCCGAATTCCCTAGCAAGAATTTGATTTCCCTTTCAATGGAGAGCCAAAGGAAGGTTCTCGAGGATAAACTGGAGCCGCTGGCTGCAAAACAGGTCGAAATTTCTGGACTCTGCTGCTCCACTTGGACAAAACAAAAGGAGAAACAGAGCGTTCGACGTGAAGGAGTTTCTGACGATTGATCCATCTCGCAGGCAGAAGCTGGGTGTTCTTGATGCTGCTTTCAAGCTTATCACAAGGAAAAGGAACTCAATTTACATCTCGTTTATCTTCATCAGCGTTCTTGTCTTGTTTTTGTTTAAAAGGTGAAAGAAGAAAGGAGCATTTGCACTATAAAGCCCATTGATCCAAGTCTGCCATGTCAAGTGATAAACCCACTATTAAGACCTTGAAGCCAGATATGATGTTGATACTAAAGGGATGCTGTTAATTGCTCTGAAAATTATAGCAAAGCAGAAAAATTGAGAGATGAGATATGAGCTTTACATGAGGACAATAGATCTGGAGTTCTTGCAGCAAATGAAAAATTTTGTAAGGCGTTTGCTTTTGGAAATATGAAGATGATGCAATAGTACTTACTGCACATGATTATAGTTATTGTTCATAAGTTAAAAATACTATCATGAAAGAGAAAAATGTGCTTTACATTGCCACAAATCAGTTTGTCGGCTTATGGAGAATGTAAAAGAATATATGGTTCTTGATCATTCCGTGTCCAACCTTCTTGACCTTGGAAAGGAGCCACCTCTGAAAGGATAATGCTAATTCTTCTGTCTGAAGCTGATAACGAGATTTGTATTAAATATTTCAATATTGAAGGATGAATTCTATCTCAGCTGAGAACTTGCTTTTAGTCTTATCATTGCTGTAAAGACGAGGTCTCGTTGAAAGCTTAGTGGACACAAATCCTTATATCTTGCTTATGCATTTGTCTGATCTTTTATCCTGAAATTTATCAAGGTCTTCTGAAGACGCGACTTTGCTTTCATAAATCCTTCGACATCTTTGGTGAACCCGACGTGAAAGCGTCGCAGAAATTTCAGGATGGGAGATTCTTCAGCCTCTTTTTCAGCCTCTTCTACAATTCCAGCTGAGTCTACTTCAGCTCCATCTATGACTGCTGCGTCAAGTACTTCAACGGAGGATCTAAAACAGATTTTGCAGAATATGTCCATGTATATGCAGCTCCAAAATCAGCAAACACAAATGTATATGCAGCAGCAACAACAATTGCATCAACAGCAATGTCTCAGCAAAGGCAACTCTACTCGGAGCAGGAGAATGCAAACAACGCGACTAAGGCTATTGAAGCAGTTGAGAGTGAGAAGAAGCTATTTGACGGGCGTAATGTTTCAGCATATTTGAAGACATATGAGATCAAGATGGGGTTCTTTGGAGTTCCTGCTGGACTTATGAGTAAGTATTTCCTTCGTCTTGTCACACCTGCTTTGAGGACAAAGGTGACTGATTTATTTATTCAAAATACACATTGGCAAGATTTTAAGAAGGCTCTTAAAGAAGAATATTTCCTTGAGGACTTTGGTATGGCTACTCGACGGTCATTCCGAGAGTGGGTCTACATGCCAAACAAAGGTCTCGCTGCTTCGGAGTTGATTCGAGAATTCGAAGAGAGGTATAGTCAGCTTGATGTCATTGAACAAAGAGCATTGGATGTTGAAAAAGTTGAGCTTTTCTTGCAAGCTGCAGATCCTGCTCTTCAAGAAGAATTGGGTGAGCTTCTTGAAGATCGCACGAAGCCTATGGGTCTTAAAACTGATTGGCAGGATACTCAGGATGCAGTTTCGACTTTGACTAAGAGGAGGATATGGAAGACTCGCCTACAGAATGGTTCCATGACGCCTACACCATCATCAGCTCCTATGCCTACTTCTATCCCTATTATTTCTTCTCCTCCTCAGCTAGTTTCTTGGCCTATGCCAGTGCCTACTGTTTCTACTCCACCGATTCCTCCTGTTCCACGACCGATGCCTACACCTTCTGCTCCAAAACCATCCGCTCCATTGGTGCCTACTTCTCTTGATGACATAATCAAAGGTATCACAGATTTGACACTTGAGTCAGTCAAAGCGGAGTTGGTGGATAAGTTGAAGGAGCAGTTTGCTTCCACTGCGCCTACTACTTCTTCTAGTGCTCCTATTGCACCTAGGAGTGCTCCTAATGCACCTAGGAGAGATCGGAGATGTATTTGGTGTGATAGTACGGAGCATCAGCATTGCAGGGATTGTGACTCTTTCCAGGATGCAAGGAGGCAGAATTTGGTATATTGGGGGCAAGATGGTAAGATTTGGCTGACTGAGACAGGAGCTCCACTTGCTACCAACTTTGGTAAAGGTGGAATGAAGAAGTTAGTGGAGGACATGGCTGCGCGTACTTCTTATGTGACAGCTAGAGGTGATGCTTCCGCATATGGAGTACAGATTGAGAAGGGATCAGAGACTCAGTCCGCACTATGGACTTATGCTATGGAGACTGCAAACAAGGGGAAAATTCAGCAAAC
Source organism: Lygodium microphyllum (assembly GCF_053477565.2). Lineage (NCBI taxonomy): Eukaryota > Viridiplantae > Streptophyta > Polypodiopsida > Schizaeales > Lygodiaceae > Lygodium > Lygodium microphyllum. The sequence goes on from NC_141162.1 coordinate 43,339,334, forward strand.
TGTTTTGACTAGCGCAGGCTCTAGCATCAGATCAGAGATAGGATGGGACTCGCCTGTTGACAGGTATTCTATTTATGCTTATTTGGCTAAATCTCATGGTGGAGATGTATTTGTTGAGGAGAAGCGTAAGAGGGATGAAGACAATCCAAGTGCAGCTAAGAAGACTAGAGGGGGTGAGTTTGTTACTCCACCTATTACAGGACCGTCTTCAAGACCAGGGCCAGATCGACAAATGGAGGATGCTCAAAAGAGGGAAAAGAGGCAAGAGCCTAGAGAGAGAAAACAGCCAGGATTCAGATTGATGTCCGATATTGAGACATCTACAGACATGAAGAAAATCTTTAATGATAAGATACTTGGCAGTGAGGTGACTTTTACTATTTCTGAGATTTTGGGCATCTCAAAAAGAGAGTTTCAGGATCAGTTTCAGGAGGTCCTGAAGAGGAAAAGACATGCATTGGCTACCACTGATACACAGGGAGTTTTGATTGGAGAGTTGGATGATGATGATGATGAGGTTATGGTTGATAATGCTTCTGTTTTGCCGCAGGTAGAGAAGAGGGTTCAGCCTATGCATTATGCTGAAATTGATGAGCCTGTTTTGATACCCCGTAGTCACTTTTCGCGGAGCCATTGGGCTAGGGCAACTACAGAGACGATGGTAAAGGTTGGAGAAAAACAGGTGCCTTATGTTGCATTGGTTGATCATGGTTCAGAGATTAATCTCATTGTTCGTGGAGTTTATGAGAGTAACAGATGGCCTATGGATGTAGAGCATGGGTGGCGTATGAGAGCCGCCAATAACACTGCAGGTGATTTATATGCTGCTTGCCCTAGTGTCAGGGTTTCTATTGGTGATGTAGAGGAGGATTTTCATTTCTTTGTGCAGGATTCATGCTCTTATCCCATAATTCTTGGTCAGCCATTCATTACAGAGATGCGCATGGAGACAAAGGTCATGGATGATGGATCTGCTTATGCACGGATTCGCAGTAAAGATGGTATGAGAGCAGTTCAGTTTATGACTGTATGTGTGAATCATGTTAGAAACAGGGATACTCTCAGAGATGCACCCTTACCCACTGTGAGGGATTCGGGTTTTCATTAGGTACCGCCGTTTCGCGAGACGACGGTGGTACAGAGGAGAGGAGATTGGAGTTCTCGCCTCCTGGCAGCAGTGTTTTCTCCTCCGGTTATGTTGGGATTTCAGCAAACAGTTCGATGAGCTATCAGAAGACTTCTAGGTTGCCTAGAGCTGCTAGGCAGTATATATGCAGGAAGGAGAAAAATTTGAAAAATGCAGGAATTTTGGAGGATGATGAGCACATAGATGGTATGTATGACAGTGTGATTTGTGCAGATACGATGACAGAGATGGGAGATATGCTGAAAACTGATATGCTGAATTGTCATGGTAATGTATTAGTGCAATCCCTGGACATGTATCATGAAATTGCAGATTTTGTGTCACAGATTGAGTCAGAGGCTGAGGAAACTCAGCAAAGAGTGTTGAGTGCTGAAGAAATTCAGCAAACAGAGTTTCCAGCTGATTATGATCAGCTTTCAGAGAGACAGAGGGCTGAAAATTTTCAGCCAACAGAGTTTACTGCTGAAATATTTCAGCATTCAGAGTTTGGGGCTGTTTCTATGCAGTCCATAGAGCAGAGGGCTGAGAATATTCAGCCATTGGAGTGCAGAATTGCTGATTTACAGCAAGATTTATGTAATACAGAAGAGCATAATGAAGCCAGGGTTGACACGAAATACAAAACTGTGGATAAGAAGGTGAAGCCGATTGCTGTACCGCTTCCACCTGACAGTGATCAGCAAATAGAGAGGGCTGCTAAACAGCAAATTTTGAGGAATCCGGAGCATATTGGTCATAAATTTTCAGCAGAGACACTTGCTGAATTGAAAATTGGAAATGGTGATTTCTTGTTACCCATAGAGAAGCAATGCTTTCAGGAGATGCTTGAGCGTCATGGACGGGGATTTGCTTTTGTCCCACATGAGATTGGATGTGTGAATCCTGATATTGTTGCTCCTATGGTCATTTTTACTATTCCTCATATCCCATGGAGTCTCCGACCTATTCCAGTGCCTAAAGCACACTTGCCAAAGCTGATTGATTTATTGAATGAGAAAATCAGGATGGGAATCCTTGAGCCTTCATCTGCACCACACTCAAATAGGTGGTTTACAGTTCCGAAGAAGAATGGTACTCTTCGATTTATTCAGGACATGCAGCCAGTGAACAGAGTTACTATCAGGAATGTTGGTATAGGTCCAGTTGTGGATGAGTTTGCAGAGGCATTTGCTGGACGTGCCATCTATTCTTTGGGTGATTTGTATTCAGGATATGATCAGTTTCAGCTGGCTTTGGAAAGCAGGGACATAACCACCATGAGAACTCCTATTGGGCTTGTGAGGATGTGTACCTTGCCTCAAGGTGCCACTAATTCTGTTGCGCATATGATGAATGCCATGCATAAGGTCCTTCGTGATTACATACCTCAGCTTACTATGCCTTTCTTGGATGATGTGCCCATTAAGGGGTGTGCAGAAGAAGAGAAAAATGAGAGCCTAAATGAGCAGGGATGCAGATACTTTGTGGCTGATCATATTTCAGCATGTGAAAAGATTTTGGCCAAGTTAGAAGAAGTGAACTTGACACTTTCAGGGCAAAAATCTGTTTTTGGAGTGAATGAGGTTGTCATTGTTGGGCATATGTGTGGATATTATGGCAGGAAACCCTCACCTGATAAGGTGAATGCTATAGGCAAGATTGCAGAGTATTGTTCTACCACTTCTGAGGTACGGAGATTCATTGGTGCTTGTGTGTTTTATATGATTTGGATATCTCATTTTGCACACATTGCAGATTGTTTGTATCAGTTGCTTCGAAAGGGGCAGAAATTTTATTGGGAAAGCCTATGGTTATTTTCTCAAGGACGGATTTCTTTGGAAGCATCCGAAGAAAAGAGGCGGATTACCTTTGCGGGTTGTCTGCGATAGAGAGACACAGATACAGGTGATGAGGAAGTTTCATGAGAGTCCTTGGGCTGGTCATAGAGGAGTATGGGCTACTTATGAGAAAATCAAGGAGAAATATTGGTGGAAAGGCATGTATAGAGATGTTTCTCACTTTGTTGAGACTTGCAGAGATTGCCAGATGTATTCAGTAGTGCGTCATAGAGATGAGCTTCATCCGACCTATCCGCTATGCATTCATTATAAGTGGGTAGTTGATTTGGTTACCATGCCTATGGGTGTATGGCAGATGAGATACATTGTTTTGGCTAGAGAGGATCTTACTAATCATGTTGAGGGCAGATCTTTGAGAACGAAGACCACTAGTGCAGTGTGTAAGTTCTTATTGGAGGAAATTTTTTGCAGGTATGGTTGTGTGGGTAAAATCACTGCGGATCGTGGTGAATTGGATGCAGATGAAGCTAGGGAGTTTTTCTCTCAGCTAGGAATCAAATTGGCTCTAACCACAGCATACAATCCAGATGGAAATGGAAAGAGTGAAAGAGGGCATCCGCCAATAGTGAAAGCATTAGCCAAAGCATGCAGAGGACGGATTGGAGAATGGCCGAGACTTCTATCATTTGCTTTGTGGGCTGATCGTACGACTCATAGTGTTACCACAGGATATATGCCTGCAGAGTTGATGTATGGTCAGAAACCTGTTATGCCGATTGAGACTTGTGCTTTGACTTGGTCAGTTTTACCTTGGCAAGAGGATTTGACGAGAGAGGAGCTCTTAGCTCTTCGGATTCGACAGTTGGAGAGGAGACCTGAGGATATTCAGCTAGCTATTGACAGGTTGAAAGTTGCTAGACTAAGGAACAAGGACAGGTTTGATAGCAGGCATCGCTTGCGGCCTAGAGCAATAGAAGAGGGAGATTGGGTATTGGTCTTTGATAGCAGCCTTGAAAATCAGCATACTGCACTTCGGAAGATGGTGAAAAGATGGTTTGGGCCATACATAGTTAGACATGTTTTTGATAATGCAACATATGAGCTGACTGAATTGGATGGGACAGTGCTTAGAGTGCCTATTGCTGGAAAAAGAATCAAGATTTTCAAGAAAAGAGATGATGAGGATTATGCATTGGAAGAATTTTCAAGAGAAGAGCAACGACAAGAAACTCCAATGGAAGAGACAGATGATATGGCTGATAATCTTATTGATCTACCGGAAATGCATAACGAAGAGATTGATTTGTTTGTGGATCTTGATGATAATGATCATGGGTAGTTGGCCCATCCGGAGGATGCGCAGGATTAGAGGGGGTGGATGTCGTATTGCTGCGCATTCGAGGTGTGTAAACCACCCAAAAGTTGTGCATGGGATTTGGTACTTTGTACATACTTAGTTGTTGTGATTACATTTATTTTCTGCGTATGAGTATAGTAGCGAGTATGAAGGATTGCTTTCAGTCTATGTTGAACAGGATCAAGGAGACAAAACATTACAATTATTCAAACAAATGCATGAGGAGGATATCTCTTTGGATAGTATCACAATTGTCTGCACCTTAAAAGCTTGTGGCATAGCTGGAGCTATAAACAAGGGCCAAGAAATACATGCTAAGATTGATAAGATAGGGCTATTGAAGACAAATGTGGATGTGGGCATTGCATTAATTGATATGTATGCTAAATGTGGCTGGCTGGCAGAGGCACAAGCAGTGTTTGATATGTTTCCTTATTGAGATCTAGACACATGGAATGTCCTAATCACAGGATATGCACAACTTTTGAAAGGCCACGTTATAATTCTGTAGTGATCTTTTGCTTCATCATGCCGAATGCATGAATCATGTGATGACATAGATTTTCCGAGTCAGGGCGGATCTCTGTATGGGAAATAGAGCTACGAAGGCTAAAGAGGGGATTTTGAAAGGCTAAAGGAGGGAAAAGGAGAGCCGTGCTTTGAGGGGAAAAAGGAGAAGCTTTTGGGCTATTTTTGAAAAGGAGGCTTTTTGGGACGACAGTGGAAGAAAGTTAACGAAGAAAGAAGCGAGGCCTGCCAATGATTAAAAAAATCTCCAGCCTTCCACTGCTCATGATAGAGCCTTCCACTGCTCAGGATAGAGCCTTCCACTGCTCATGATAGAGGGGACCACTGCTCATGATATAGGGGACCAGTAGCGCTTGGTAAGGGAGGCAGCAGATGTGGCGAGGAGGACGAGGAATGATGGACCCCAGCAACGTTTGACTGATTGGCAAAAGGGACGAAAAGACTGATTTTGCGTGAAGACAAAGGGGAGCATTACGCTAAAATGGGAGAATCAGAAAGCATCCTGTATTCGGAGGGAGATCGAGAGAAGTTTTTGTTATGGTCTTGTCATCGAGAACTAGTCGACGGCAACAAAGAAGGAAGAAATTGAAGATGAAGCGTAGAGAATAGCGAAATCCCTTCTTCTCGAATATGAATTGGAGTTCCCTCTGAGGTAGTGAAAGCTTGTAAGTTGTCAACCCACCTTCTTAGTGTCAGTTTTTCCTCCGATGGAGAATGCACCATTGCCTGGAACATGATGATGGAGACCGCCTTGGGTGACTGTATCAGAGCCTTCATCCAGGCCTACTAATAGAGGAAAAAGAAGCTATAGTTGATAACCTGCAATCGGAGAGGAAGATTGAATACTAGGGAGAGATCAGAGCATGGCATTTGGGAAGAGTGCTCGGCAATCTGGAAAAAGGGGGATGAAAGCGCGGACTGAGAGGGAATCAGGGGAGGCATTGAGCCTGGGCTTTGTTGTGTGTGTGGGAGGGAGAGAGGGTTTTTGCCATGCCGACGCTGAAGTTAAGCACCATCGTTCCGCTAGACGGATTCTCCACCTCTGACATCCTCAAGGATTGTAGCAAAACCGTGGCCAAAACCATTGGCAAGCTAGAGTAGTATGTGATGGTGCTACTCAGAGGGGGCATTCCCATGTCTTTTGGAGGCAGTGAAGAGCGGCAGCATATGCAGAGCTAATATCGGGGGCATTCCCATGTCTTTTGGAGGCAGTGAAGAGCAGCAGCATATGCAGAGCTAATATCCATTTGTTTTCATTCGCCAAAGTTACATGCCGCTGGGCCGAATTCCCTAGCAAGAATTTGATTTCCCTTTCAATGGAGAGCCAAAGGAAGGTTCTCGAGGATAAACTGGAGCCGCTGGCTGCAAAACAGGTCGAAATTTCTGGACTCTGCTGCTCCACTTGGACAAAACAAAAGGAGGAACAGAGCGTTCGACGTGAAGGAGTTTCTGACGATTGATCCATCTCGCAGGCAGAAGATGGGTGTTCTTGATGTTGCTTTCAAGCTTATCACAAGGAAAAGGAACTCAATTTACATCTCGTTTATCTTCATCAGCGTTCTTGTCTTGTTTTTGTTTAAAAGATGAAAGAAGAAAGGAGCATTTGCACTATAAAGCCCATTGATCCAAGTCTGCCATGTCAAGTGATAAACCCACTATTAAGACCTTGAAGCCAGATATGATGTTGATACTAAAGGGATGCTGTTAATTGCTCTGAAAATTATAGCAAAGCAGAAAAATTGAGAGATGAGATATGAGCTTTACATGAGGACAATAGATCTGGAGTTCTTGCAGCAAATGAAAAATTTTGTAAGGCGTTTGCTTTTGGAAATATGAAGATGATGCAATAGTACTTACTGCACATGATTACAGTTATTGTTCATATGTTAAAAATACTATCATGAAAGAGAAAAATGTGCTTTACATTGCCACAAATCAGTTTGTCGGCTTATGGAGAATGTAAAAGAATATATGGTTCTTGATCATTCCGTGTCCAACCTTCTTGACCTTGGAAAGGAGCCACCTCTGAAAGGATAATGCTAATTCTTTTGTCTGAAGCTGATAACCAGATTTGTATTAAATATTTCAATATTGAAGGATGAATTCTATCTCAGCTGAGAACTTGCTTTTAGTCTTATCATTGCTGTAAAGACGAGGTCTCGTTGAAAGCTTAGTGGACACAAATCCTTACATCTTGCTTATGCATTTGTCTGATCTTTTATCCTGAAATTTATCAAGGTCTTCTGAAGACGCGACTTTGCTTTCATAAATCCTTCGACAACGTTCTTCTTCATAGAGTTCTATTGTACATCCAGTTCCTTCTTTGTCCCCTACAGACTTGGCAGTTCTTCAAAGACAACACATTATGCCCTTTGTTCTAGGCTAAAGTGGAAAGGCTTCAGTCAAGATGGACTTAATATGGTCTTCATTTGAGTAGTTTTAGGAGTATGTTCCTTCAGATCACTCATTTTTTATGCACTACGAGCTCTAGAAGTTGGCCTTCTATATTAAGCTCTCAAAGATGGATCTACCTCTTTCAGAGGATGGATGGAGTGTGGAGCCTAGTCTTCTACCTTATTGACTAAAGTAGGTTGAATGGTTTTTGAAGATTCTGTGACTTCAGATACCTTGTTGATGTCTTATATGTATTTCAGAGGTGACCTGCTGATTTTAGATGATGAATATTTAGCTTGGTATGTTGGAGATGTGGTCCTACAAGCTACCTTGTATGTCAGACAATTAGAGTTGCTGATAGATGAGATGTTTCAATGTTATTCCTCCAAAGTGGTTAATTTTTCTAACACTTTGTGATATACAATGATTGATTCTGTGATCCTGAACCAAAGATAGAATAAAGACTCTATTCACATGTAGAACATTAACCAAAGGGTGGATCTTTTAGCCTATCTTTCCAAACATCCATTTGATTCATCTTTCTTTGATGCTTATCATCGATGATCCGGTGCCTTAGGTCCATTAGTTCCTAGCTTACCTTATTATTAATAAATAGCCCATAGATATGATGCTTATCTATCCCTTTATAAATCCAACTCATCAGTTATTTTACCTCTCCTTTTTCAACCTTAGGGTGCCCCTCAAATTCTAATCTTTACTTATTTTTCTTTCATTGAAGATTGAGTATTTTCCCCTTCTTCATCTTGTCCTTCCCCATCTATACATATTTCTTCCACTTTTTCTGCCTATCCATTAACATCTTTCTTAACAGATTCACCTAAATTCTCAGCTAATCCTTCTTTAGCCCATTTCTCATTTTATAATTTTTCCTACCCATCTCTTCATCCTCTTTTACCAGTTCCTCTTCCATCTCCTACCACTTCTATTTCCCAGTCCCCTCAGTTGGTTGGTGGATATGCAGGGTTTGATCATAAAATTCCTAGAAGAAGACAATGGAGCTCAACTGATTCTCTTACTAGACCGCAAATTAATTGGCCATTAATTCCAAGGGAGTGAATGACTACCAATCAAGCATATCAAAATTATCTCCATTTTGCTCAACAATATTCACAATCTATAGATCCTTTAGTGAGATTGACGGCTCACTTTGCTTGGTACCTAGCATATATGCATATGCATTCACATAATGATCCAAAGGCCATTCCAAATTTATGCATGAATGTAAATGTGAACATTGATTTCCAACAACTGGATGTATTGTATTTTCATACCCTTTGTCTGCCTTAGCAAATACCTTGTCTTGCTAGAAAGGATGTATTGCCTTATCCATGGATCATTTTCACAAACATCAAGCCTTCAAGAGGGATCATCTTCACTGATATCTCTGGATGTATCTTTCATGATTTATAATGATATATCTCTCTTTTGGAGGTACCATTTAGATGGGTGTTTTGTGTTTGTGTTGTTTTAATTTCTATATGTGATGAGTCATCATGGTGGTTGAATATTGGATTTGTTCGAGTGCTATATTTTTTTAGCTTTACAGTGATGGTAATAGTGGATGGATAACTTGAGAAGCAAGGATGCAAAACCTCTTATATCCTTTACGAATTTATTATGATTTGTTTATAAGATGTGTTAATGGATAAAGGGTCTTTCTTTCGTTGTATCAGATAAACGGTCTTCCTTTCATTGTATTCTTTATTAATAAATACAAGTGATAAGTTGGGGTCGTGGTGGTTGGATGGTTTATTGTGAATATGCTAAGAAAGATCAAGTTGAGATCTTTGATGAACTTGTATTCCCTTTTTCTTCGATTTGCAAGAACGCTCCCTTATTAAGTGTGGAGATATGTTGAATGTCGAAATGACTTGGCTTTTTTGGATGATTTTTGTTGTTTTTGAGGCTTGAATAGTTGATTTTTGATGGATGTTGAATAATGTTTAATTTTTTTGGAAATGTTTAAGAGTGTTTTGGATGACATTGATTATGTTTTGGAAGCTCATGATGTTTTTCAGTAGAGATATGAGGCTTTGTGATGTTCTAGTAGGTTCTATTGAGGTTCTAATAGCTTTTGTTTAGCTTCTATTTTGTTCTGCTTTTCTTCTTTATGAAGCATGGAGTAATGATTGATGAAGTTTGAGGTTGTTTGAAAGCTCATTGAATGGTTTTTGATAGTTTGGAAGGGTTTTGGTATGAGTTATGTGGTTCTGATGCTTTCTATTGACCTTTCGTAACCCTCTGTTGAGATTCTATAGAGCCTATGTTCTGTAATCACTTTCAACTCTAAATTGGCTACCACACAAATAATGGTGCCAGTTCTTAATTGCATGTAAGATAGCCAACATCTCTTGGTCATAGACATTCATAGCCATTTTCTTATCTGTAAGCTTGCTACTTTCAAAGGCAATCACTCCACGATCTTGTAACAAAATAGACCCTATGCCTCAACCACCACTGATATCACACTATATGGTAAACTCCTTTGAAAAATATGGACATACTAAAATAAGAGTAGAAGTAAGAAATTCCTGGCAGAGAACAGTGGAAATCCCATTATTGAGAGGCTCTACAAGAACAACTACCCTTCATGGAAGTTCCGTGTGACGAACTTCCTCATTGGAAAGGGCCTCTATGAGTTTGTTTCAGGTGAAGAAAAGGAGCCAGAGCTGGGTAAAGCATGGAAAGAGTGGAATGCGAAAGACAAAAAGGTGATATATTGGCTATTTGTAGTCGTTGATAATACTATGCTAAGACATATCATTATGTTCTGTATACCTCTATAAGTGTTCTGTGGAATGAATGTGTGACTTTGGAAAAGTTTTCTAGCCTTGCAAAGAGGTGAATATAAGTTCAAAAGAGCTCAAGAAAGTGGAAGAAGAAGCTATTGAAAAACTCAAGAGAAGACTAGAGTGAATTGACAGTGATGAGTTATGAAGAGTCACTGTAGTGGCTATGGTGACCTTTCATATTAGACACACCTTTTGAAAGGGGCATCCACAACCAAAGAAGGGTTATTATGAGTGATTATTGAGTATTTTAGTGAGGAGATCATCTACTATTGATTGAGAGAGAGAGAGAGAGAGTCAGAGATAGTCAATATATCTATATATAAGAGATTATGAGAGAAAGCAATGGAAACTTTGAAGATAAATCATATGAGATATCTTCCCATTCAAATTGAGGTATTATTTTGTGTTTTCAATGTCTATCAAAGAATTCTATGAAGAATATGAAGAGAATGATGGATTTTGTTAAAGCCGTGGGAGAATTGTTTCTATGATGTTATGTGAAGATTTCTTGTTTCTGGTATTGTTTTCTTTGTTGAGATCATATAAAAGATGAAAGACATGGTTGTTAATGACACAAGGTAGATTTTCTTGTAGTAAAATCCCCATTTTCTTGGTGTCTCTCTTAGGGCTCCAAGATCAAGTAGGGGCATGTACAATGCCCATTAGTGCCAAAAACAATCATTGATTTAACCAAAGTTGAAAATCTAGCCTTTTGGATTAATAAAGGCCTTATATCCATTTTCTATAATAGAATTAATAAGAGAGGCTAGAAATGTGGGTAAATTTTCAATATACTATATCAATTTTTAAAAGCCTATATATGTAGTATGTCGATGCAACAATGGAAATGATAAATAAACTATTTTCCTATATTAACAAAATTAATAAGGAAAAGAGAAGAACATTGGATATCTTTCCCTATTAGGAAGATTTTATTTTAATATACCATGTTTTTCTCTTAATTAAAATATTGAAATACATTACTAGAATACTACACATGTAAGTTGATATATTGTAATCATTTTTGTTACATAAATAGTAGCAAAAATGATAGAAATATCATATTCTTAGAAATTGAATATAGCTATTAGAAAATTTTAGTACACCATTTATAAAAAATAAATAATTATCCAAAAAAGTCAACATGAATACAACTTATTCTTTAATTAAGTTAATGGAATTTTTTAATCCATTGTTAATATAATACACATGTTTTCTAAATAAATTGACATATTATTATTATTGTTAACAAAAACTACTAAAATATTTTTTAAAATATTTATTATCAACACCACATATAGACCCAATAGCAATGTTTAAAGCGACAGAATTATTCATGGAAAAAATTGCCCCCGTCATCGCTATTCGCGTTGCTATTATCATCTCTATTAGTGTCGCTATTAGCTTTGCTATTTGCAAAGCTATTAGCATCTCTATTAGCATCACTATTTGTGTCACTAATTAGGTTAGCGACGCTAAGATAAAGAGCCACGATTGCATAGTAAATTTTCAACACAAATAGTGATGGTTATATAGGGAAAAAAAATTAGGTGATAGGGCATGCAGCCCTACCATCCTTCTAGCTATATGCACTAAATATTCTTGTATAATTCATCTATCAATGTCACCTACACCTAATGTCTAAAATTTATGCATCAAATTTTCAAAAAAAAAGGAATCCTCTGATTGCAAAATCTAGATATAATCAATTGGAAAAGGTATTACTCAAGGAGCTTTTTTATCACTTGCTTGGGCCCGAGAAGAAAAAGCGCTTGTGATTGCAAAAGATAGATATATAATCAATTCAAAAAAGTATTACTCAATGAAATTTTTTGTTACTTGCTTAGGCCTAAGAAGAAGAGCTTCACTTCGAGCTTTCATTGCACTCAGGACCCTGAGGTATGAACAAGTCCAATTGATCTTCTACTCACTCCAGCTTATTCAAAACTTGTTCAAGTCTTTTTGGGGAGCATTTGGATATTTGTAAGAGTTATACCATGGCGTTGGAGCTAGAAATACTTATATAGGGAGTAGTAGTGTCTCTGAGCTCTACTTCTTCCTTCTTGTTTTTACCTATATCTAAGTCATCTTCTATCTCTTATTTCTTGACCTCACCCTTCATCAAAGACATCCTGTGCCTCACAAGAGGGCATCGACCTAACCTCACCCTCAATCTCAATGAATGGAGGTGTTTCCAGATCAAAAGAATCAAGTTCATCCTCCCCCTTCTCAAACTCCATTTCTTGAGTTGCAACATGTGGTACAAGGGTTCATCCTTCTAACACATCTATATATCTTTGTCTTCTTTCTTGTATCCTAACTCCATCATAACACATTCTACATTTGAATGCACATCCATTCTTCATCCTTCTCCCTTCACATAATACTCAAGTTTCTGTTCTTCTTGTTGGACTCCTTCAGGTTAGCATTCTTTGTCAAAATATTAGGGAGAGAGATGAGGAAGTACAGAGTAGTGAACTCCCATATTCTTCATTATTCTATGTACTTCACACACATAGTGAATGACTATAAAGAACTAAGTCTAAGTGGCCTGATGACTATTCACACTGACTAAGTCTATCAAAGTTAAGTGTACCCGACTTATTGACTACAACTGGTGCACAAATCAGATGTTGGATGTGTACGTAGCGAGCGTCGGAAGATCCCCAACAACAAAAGAACTCTACTTAAGCTCAAAAAGCAAAAAGATAGACTTGCACGACATGAAGAAAAGAGACAAATTGGGTACAATCTCCCTCATGCCTTGTGTGAGCGCTTCACAAGGCAAGTATTTATAAATTTATTCATTTCAAAACTCAAAAATAGCCCAAATTTACAATAAGCATGCTTTAGCTTTTGTGTTTGCTTTTGTCCAAATAAATAATAAAGCTGTTGGGTGGCCCAAAGGTCCGATTGTGCCCAAATACAATGTCCTGTAATGAAATATTTAAACCGTGCGCCCATACACATACAAAATATTTGTCAAGAGCTTCAATAAATAAGCACGCCTAAATAAATATTAGCGCCATGCCTTAAATAATAAGATGCGTGCCCATAAAAAATGATAATTTCTTCTAGGTAATTTGAATACATGGTATCGCCAAGTGCTTCCCAATGCCATCGTCGCCTGCTGTACACATCAAGTGAAGCATTCACAATTGTTAGAAAATAATAAAATTAAATCGACAAAAATAAAACTCTATCCTAACCTTAATTTAATACGAGTGCACTCTAAACTCATAAGCGTCCATTAATTTAAATATGTATTTTTTGAAATCATCCACCATGGAATCACCTACATGCACATTAAATTAACTTAACGCCCAAAAAGAATAGACATTCTCGTCAACTTCTCGCACAAGGAATCCACCTTGTGTACAAGCCCCGGCAAATAAATATAGTTTTATGAAATCCACTGCAAAACCTCACAGAATCCACCGTGGTCTCACAAAATCCACCATAGAATATGCCTCCTGGCATCAACAACTCACATGCTAGAGACAGCTAGACACTAGTTGTCATGTCGGTGTACATGAGTTTAGCTTGAAGTCTCAACAATCTCCCTCAAGATCATGCTAGTTGTTGTACTCCAAGTAGCTCCCTGAAAGGAACGAATTTCTCTTTACCACAAGTGATTTGGTAAAGATATCTGTTACCTGGTCGTTTTTCTTCACATGAAGTAGATCAATCTGCTCTACAAGTACCATTTCCCTAATGAAATGGTAATAAACCTCTATGTGTTTGGATCTAGCATGATAGATGGGGTTGCTAGCTAGCATCACACTACTGAGATTGTCACAATGCAATGTGACTTTACTATCCAACTTGATACCCAAATCACGTAGTAGTTTCACAAGACAAACTACTTCTCATGCTGCTAAGGCTACATCCTTGTATTCTGCCTCTGTACTAGATAAAGCAATGGTGGGTTGCTTCTTACGACTCTAGTTGATCATACTACTGCCCAAATTGAAAGCATAGCCACTAGTTGATCTCCTATCATAGACTCAACTAGCCAATCAGCATCTGTATAACCTGTCATACATGTCCAATATCAACATCCTTCCTTCCCTCCCTCCCCCCTCTTCTCTTTTTTTCTTTCCTCTCTCTATTTTTCTCTCTATCTATTTCTCTCTTTGAATCTCTCTCTCTCTCTCTCTCTCTCTCTCTCTCTCTCTCTCTCTCTTTGTCTCTCTCTCTCTATTTCTTTATTTTTCTCTCTCTCTCTCTTCCTCTCTCTATTTCTCTCCCTCTCCCTTCCTATCTTTATTTCACTCCTTCTTTTCCTCCCTCCCTCCCTCTCTCTCTCTCTCTCTCTCTCTCTCTCTATGAAGCTCTTCATAAACAATAAGAAAGAGAGAAGCGAAGAAAAGAGAGAAGAGAGAATGCACTTACCTCAAAGCTTGAACAAGAATCATTTTACACTTCTCGCATTCTTCTTCTTCTTCTTCATGGGTTCCCTCCTTCTCCTTTGGGTACAATTGTCCCCTCTCTTTTCATGGATGGAGGTGGAAATGGCGGTGGTAGCAACCTCTCTCTCTCTCTCTCTCTTGCATTGATCTCTCTTCCTTCTTCTCTCTATATATCTCTTCATCAACAAAAAGAAAAAGAGAGAAGTAAAGGAAAGAGAAAAACAAAGAGAGAAGAGATAATGCTTTTACGTGAAAGCTTAAAGAATAATCCCTTCATACTTCCCTCCTTTTTCTTCTCCTTTGCGAGTTCCTTCCTTCTCCTTTACACTTATCTCCTCCCTCTTCATGGATGGCGGCGGTGGTGGCGGCCTCCCTCTCTCTCTCTCTCTCTCTCTCTCTCTCTCTCTCTCTCTCTCTCTCTCTCTCTCTCTTAAAAACTTGTAAAATGCCACGCTCGCAGGTTTCAACACTTTTTAATGAAGCCCCTCTGTCTCCCCTTTTTTATTTCTCTCTGTCTCTCTCTTCCTTCCCCTCCCTTTTTCTCTCTATTTCTCCTCCTCCTTCCCTCCCCACTCTCTCTCAATGCATCTTGTTGCAAACACAATCAAAGATAGAAAATAAAAAGCTTATAAAACAAAGATATTGAAATCAATGTCACTCCACCTCTCTTTATCTCTCTCTCCCCCCTCTCCCTTTACTTTTCTTTCTTTTCCTTCTCTCTCATTCTCTCATTGTTTTCCTATTTCTCTCTGATTTTCACTCTCCTTTCTCTCTTTGCCTCACCCTTCTTTTCTACCTCTTCCTCTCTTCCTTCTCTCTCCCTCTCTCTCTATTTTCCTTTCTTTGTTTCCTCTCTCTTTGTTTCTCCCTTCTCTCTTTCTACCTCCTTCTTCTCTCTTCCTTCCCTCTGCCTCTCTCTCTATTTTCCTTTCTTTCTTTCCTCTCTCTTTGTTTCTCCCCCCTCTCTCCCTCGTTTCTATTAATCATCCTCCTCTCTCCCTCCCTTCATCTCTCATTTCTCTCTTCCTCTTTCTCTTTGTTTCCTTTCTCCCATGTCTCTCCCTCTTTCTCACCCTTCCTTCTTCACCCTCCCTTCCTCTCTCTCTTTCCATGCATCTCTTTGCAAAGAAAAACAAAAAAAGAAAAGAAAAGAAAAGAACACAAAAATAAAGCAAGAAGAGGTAATATACCTACCTCAAAGGCCTAAAGATAAAACCCTTGTACCTTCTCTCTGCACCTTCCCTCCCTTCTCCCTTGCACGCTTCTCTTTCTTCTTCTTGTATAGCGGTGGCAGTAGTGACGGTGGTGATGAGCTCCCCCTCTCTCTCTCCCTCTCCCTCTCAAAGCTTTAAGCTCTCTCACTCTCTCTTTCATTCTTTCTCACAAATATTTTCTCGGCAAATATCACGCCACGAGTTTTAGAAACTTTTTTCTTAGATTGGTGTCGCTATTAGTGTCTCTATTAGCATCGCTATTTGTGTCACAAATAAAATTTGCAATTGCTTATAGTGACACACATAGCAACGCTAATAGCAACACTTTTAGCGATGCCGTTTTTTGCGTTGCAAATAGCCGTTGCTATTGCCCCATTCCCTTGTAGTGAAATATGTTTAATGAAAAATTGAGAATTAAATTACAAATTAAATATTTATGATTGTATGAAGTTAAAATAAAGATAACTAGCATTTCACACACAGTTCGTGTGTGTAGGGAATGCTAGACCACTTTGTGGTCTCTCTTCTTTTCCCCTATGTTTCTAAATTTTTTCCTCTCTCTCTCTCTCTCTCTCTCTCTCTCTCTCTCTCTCTCTCTCTCTCTCTTCCTTTTCTTCTTCTTCTTCTTCTTCTTTCCTCCCCCTCTCTCTCAAAGTATGGCTCTTTTAAAAATATCTAAGTAAAAGGAAAATAAACTTTTAAAATAATTTTAAAAATATTTAATTAAAAGAGAAATAAAAAAAGGGATAAAATTTTAAATTAAAAAGTTTAATCTAACTAAAGAAAGAGAAGATAAGAGAAAGAAACTTTTGATTTGAAAAGCGAGAGAAAGAGGCATTTGTGAAAAGTTTAATTTAAATTAAAGTTTATATTTTCTCTCTCTATAATTCTCACTCTTTGTTCATATTCTTTCTTCCTCTTCTTCTCTCTCCTTTTTCTCTCTTGCCTCTCTCTCTCTCTCTCTCTCTCTCTCTCTCTCTCTCTCCAATCTTTTCATTCTCTCTCTCTCTCTTCTCTTTTTTCCGTTTATATTCTCTCTCTCTCTTTTCAAATGTTATACTTGCTCTCTCTATAATTCTCTCTTCTTCTTCTTATTCTCTCTCTCTCTCTCCCATTTTCTTCTCATATTTAAATTAGATATTTTTAAAGGTCTTTTTAAAATGAGAGAAGGAAAAGAGAGGAGAGAGGGAGAGAAAAAAAAAAGAGATGAGCTTAAATTAAAAATTTTAATCTAACTAAAAGAGGGAAAGAAGAGAGAGAAATTTTTTATTTAAAAAAGGGGAGAAAGAGGGATTTATGAAATGTTCGATTTAATTGAGAGAGAGAGAGAGAGAGAGAGAGAGTATACATGAGAGGGGGATTTAATTTAAAAGGGGAGGTTGAAGAGAGAGGGAGCAATTAAATGTGAGAGCAAGGAGGTTTTAATTAAAAAGGGGAGGTTTGGAAGGCGGTAGATTCGGGAAGCCCTTTGGGGGTTCGAGGCTTTCCAAACTTACAACAAAAATATTATAGTAGTAGGATGAAGAAAGAGGGGAATAGGTATCTTATAATGTTATGAAGAGTAAATGCATATATTTACCTAGTTTAAAAAAGTGAAATATTACATCCATTTACTCACAAATATAGTATCAATAATCTTCCCAAGCTTAAGCAACCAGTCAAATATAGAAGTGTTAAAATCATTCAATAAAAAATCTCTTACTTTAATTTGTAGGGGAAGGAAGGATACATAACATTTTTCTTTTTTACAAAATCATATATTACAAATAGAGCTACAATAGAAAATTTTGGGGAAGGAAGACGACAAAGGCCCCAAGACAAACTTCATGGCATAAGTGCTAAAAAGAATAGCATACTAAATTTCCAACTCAATATGACTTAAAATTACTTCTTACAATATATTAGATATGCAATTCCTAGTTATGCCAATAATTTAGCACATAAACAAAAGTGAGGGAAATGATAATCTAGCATTAAACAGAATAGAAAGGAGGACAAGATGATCAAATATGAGGCCAAGAACTCAACCATTAATGATCACGCATGCTGTCATAGTATTCATTAGGGGAAATTTGGACTCACTTTTGAGCCTTGTAAGAATTTCCCTATCATCATCCTATTAAAAAAAGAGGACCTGGAGATAACTATATCCATTGTACCTCAAAATTATAACATGCAACACACCATTAGTTTTCGTGAGAGGATTATATTGCACCAACCTTCATAAAATTTTGAGTTTACATGCTTAGGTTATGGCCTGCCAACCAAAAAGTAGCCTCAAAAGTTTCGTAATAATATCCTCACCCACATTTTTCATTATGGAATATTATTTAGAGTCACAAAGAGCTTAAGAATCCCAAAAGTGAGCCAAATCTCCCCTAATGACTAGGAAGGATTGGTACTAATAAAACGAAACATATGGGCTAGAAATTATGATCATTGATATTTCTTAAAGCAGGCTACTCATAACCAAGAATCTTTAAACAATGCATACACCTTTTCAAGTTCAAGCGGTTCACTACATATGATGTGTCTTCAAGCCCTTTTTAACAATAACCTTATCTATGAACTTTCCCTACATTAAAACATCCATTTTCTATTCAATCTATGAATAATCTCTTTACATGGCACCCTTTTGTAAGTAAAAAGTACCATATTTAGAAAATTCCTTCTATTGAACCCATGTTCATAGCTCACAAACTAGTGTGGTATACTAATAGTATCACATTTTCACCAATTGTAAATGATCTCAAAAGGAGAGAAATGTAGATAAGTACAAGTGAATATCTTTACCAAAGGGAAGAATCAACCATAACTTTCCAAAATCTATATTCACAAGATAGTCTACCCATCACTTTCCAAAGAGACGAGTGTGAAATATGAAATAAGAGCTTTTTGCAATAAACTGCCCTTCTTTCAATCCATTTTCTAAGAACTCATCAAGATTCTTTACTATACCAACTTTTCACATATTATGTATATCAATGTTTATTTGAACATGTTTACAAACATCAAGATGAATAAATCCCTAGGCCAATCTATCTTTTGTTTACCTTTGGAAAGTAGAGCTATGTGGATAAAACTCCAAAGGTATTCTTTAAACCTCTTTGTCTTTGGCCACATTATTTTGCTAAAGAGAAGCATTGAAGGAATTTAAAAAATCAACAAAGATATTGTATGTCACCATGAATAATCTAGCAAGATCACCTTCAATCATAAAATGATCAAGCTATCTAGTAAAATATTCCCACAAAAGACTGACAACCTCAAACAAATTGAGCAAACTTGTAAACTCTTTCTCCACAAAATACTCATGCAAAACAACTCCAGCATTCCATCAAGACCTAAACATTTTGCTCGTCATTCGAGAAAGAGAAATTGTCATTATGTTGTTGCTAAAAAGTGCATCACTTGCTTTTACTAAGTTTTCTTGTTTTATAAATAAATAACCCGCAACCCTTGAAAATATTGTATAGTCATTTGCTTATGACCTAGAAGCTTCTCTTTGCTAAATGAAAAGAGAAAAGTCCACTCTCTCATCATTTGTATGACAATAAACATACAAACATGCAACCTTCCATGTGCACATCAATGGGATATGATCCATGGAACTAAAAATTATCTCATACCAAAATAGATATAGGACAAGGAAACCATGGTTGAAATAATAAAAATCATATCATCATCATCCTCTGATGCCCTAGTAGATGTGAGTGTATCTCTAATATCCTTTATCTTTTATATATATAGATGGATTGTCATGTTCTTCTTCTATGTTATTCACTTGCTTTAGATGGATGTTTTGTGCCTTTGCATTTGTGCTATATAGCACCTTCAATACTATTATCAATATATAACTAGTACCCCTTATCTTTGATGTATAATGACATATTGTCACATTCACATTCTACATTATTTGCTTGCTTTAGTTGGAATTTATTTTGCCCTTATGTTTGTGCTATATGGAGCCTTCAATCCTAAAATAATCAAGTCATCTAATTGAACATTCGCCACATACACCCCAATAACATTGAAGCAACCCTATATGTAACCCATCAACAACTACAAATTTCCTATATACATTTAAAAATGTAAATTTGACTTTCTCATCACTAAAGATCTTCATGTCTGCTTATCCTTTAGCAAGGTGGGAGACTACTTAGGTATTTTAGATGGTTGAAAATGGCCATTTGTAGATCTGATAATGATATATGAATGTGAAATCTTCAATGTCACCACCCACATGAGATCCTTACAATGTGAAACCTTCCATGTGACCATCAACAAAATGTGATCCTTGAAGTGGAAAAGTGTCTCCTATAGCAAACTACACAACTCCAATAAATTCGAGCATGCCTTGAATACCCTTCATCTATGAGCATTTTAATCATGTTCTCCTACATTGTTTACTTGCATTAGAATTGTTGTCTTTTGAGCTATACACGACCTTCATACATATTATGCCTCCTTTGACAAACTTGCATTCACCAACCATGCTATCACCAAGACTTTTTAGGTATCCTACACTGCAAAGTCAAAAAAGATGAACCGAAATGGCATAATCAAGAAAAGTAGGGGGCATTAGAGATCAACTCTCTACATTTTCCAACTCTTGATGCAATTTTGCTGATCACTTCATTAGAGTTAATGTAATTCTCATGAAAAGTATCCATTGTTGTTCCTATGCATCCATCCCAATTCAAGGTTTGCTCTTTGTCACTTTCACTTACTTTCTTCCAAATCTTTTTCATATGTTGAATAGATGTACTGTTCTATCAATTAAAAGTGTTGATTCTAAAAGGCGGCTATCCAACTTCAAAGCTATTTGAGAAAATTCACTTGTAGGAAATAAGATAAAGGAACAATTAAAGTCCTATAGTTCAACACAAACTGGATGACAATCAAGCCATCCACCAACCACCATTTCCATACATACGATCAAGTATGTCAATCTTTCCACTTTAATAGTTATCAAGGAAAATCTCATCTCTTCCCTCAAACCCATCAAAGACACTAAAGACATCATTAAGCTTTCATAGCAAATTCATTCACCTCTGTGGATAAAACTCCAAAGGCATTCTTTAAACTTCTTTGTCTTTGGCCACATTATTTTGCTAAAAAGAAGCATCAAAGGAATAAAAATCTTTGGCCACATTATTTTGCTAAAAAGAGGCATTAAAGGAATAAAAACAAGCAACAAAGATATTGTATATGTTACCATGAATAATCTAGCAAAATCACCTTCAATTATAAAATGATCAAGCTATCTAGTAAAATCTTCCCACAAAAGACCGACAACCTAAAACAAATTGAGCAAACTTGTAAACTCTTCTCCACAAAATACTCATGCAAAACAACTCGAGCATTTCATCAAGACCTAAACATTTTGCTAGTCATTTGGGAAAGAGAAATTGTCACTACAAAGTGCATTGTTCACTTTCTCTTACAAAGTTTTCTTGTTTTATAAATAAACCCCCCACAACCCTCAAAAATATTGTATAGTCATTTGCTTATGACCTAGAAGCTTCTCTTTGCTAAATGAACAGAGAAAAGTCCACTCTCTCATCACTAAACCATTTGTCTAACAATAACATTCAAACATGCAACCTTCCATGTGAGCATCAATGGGATATGATCTGTGGAACTAAAAAGTTTCTCATAGCAAAATAGATGTAGGCCAAGGAAACCATAAAAATCATATCCTCCTCATCCTCTGATGCCCTAGTAGATGTGAGTGTATCTCTAATACCCTTTATCTTTTATATATTTTGATGGATTGTCATGTTCTTCTTCTATGTTATTACTGGCTTTAGATGGATGTTTTTGTGCCTTTGCATTTGTGCTATATAGCACCTTCAATACTATTATCAATATATAATTAGTACCCCTTATCTTTTATGTATACTGATAGATTGTCACATTCACCTTCTACATTATTTGCTTGCTTTAGTTGGAATTTATTTTGCCCTTATGTTTGTGCTACATGGAGCCTTCCATCCTAAAATAATCAAGTCATCTAGTTGAACATTCGCGACATACACCCCACTAGCGCTGAAGCAACCCTATATGGAACCCATCAACATTTTCCTATATTCATTTAAAAATGTAAATTTGACTTTCTCATCACTAAATATCTTCCTGCCTTCTTATCCTTTCGCAAGGTGGGAGACTAGTTAGATATTTTAGATTATTGAATATGGCCATTTGTAGATTTGATAATGATATATGAATGTGAAATCTTCAATGTCACCACCCACATGAGATCCTTAAAATGTGAAACCTTCCATGTGACCATCAACAACATGAGACCCTTTAAGTGGAAAAGTGTCTCCTATAGCAAACTACACAACTCCAATAAATTCGAGCACTCCTCCAATACCCCTCATCTATGAGCATTTTAATCATGTTCTACATTATTTACTTGCATTAGAATTGTTGTGTCTTGAGCTATACACGACCTTCATATATATTATGCTTCCTTTGTCAAACTTGCATTCACTAACCATGCTATCACCAAGACTTTTTAGGTATTCTACACTGCAAAGTCAAAAAAGATGAACCAAAATGGCATAATCGAGAAAAGTAGGGGGCATTAGAGATCCACTCTCTACGTTTTCGAACTCTTGATGCAATTTTGCTGACCGCTTCATTAGAGTTATGTAATTCTCATGAAAAGTATCCATTGTTGTTCCTATGCATCCATCCCAATTCAAGGTTTGGTCTCTGTCACTTTCACTTACTTTCTTCCAAATCTTTTTCGCATGTTGAACAGGTGTACTGCTCTATCAAACAAAAGTGCTGATTTTGAAAGGAGGCAATCCAACTTGAAAGAGCTATTTGAGAAAATTCACTTGTAGGAAACAAGATAAAGGAATGATTACAGTCCTATAGTTCAACACAAACTTGATGACAATCAAGCCATCCACCAACCACCATTTCCATACATACGATCAAGTATGTCAATCTTTCCACTTTAATAGTTATCAAGCGAAATGTCATCTCTTCCCTCAAACCCATCAAAGACACTAAAGACACTATTAAGCTTTCATACCAAATTCGTTTACCATGCCCATGTAAGTCTTCTTCGTATGTGCCTACAAACACTTTAAACATGGAAGGCCCTTGTGTGTGAAAGGGCGGGGCGAGGATTGCACATGTGACCTTAAAATATCTTACTTTGTGCCCCCACCAGAACTAGCCCACAACTAATATCCAACCTTTCGCTTGAATCTGTCTTCGATCCACCAACCCAAATCCTACTGTTTTACTAGTCTGAAGGAATCCAGCACTTGACCACCAGAAGCACTGATGAACTGCAATAATATACATGTCCAGGATAAGCAAATTTTACCAAATTCCAACATCACTGCTGCTAATTTCCAAAGCCTCACATGAATGCATGCCCACTCTAACTGGCACTGCTCCAAGCAAGATAATGGGTACTCGAGAAACGGACTGAATACCTGGAACAGCAATTCTTGAGATGTTGCATTGACTTTGCAGTAGCCATATGTGGACAACCTCAACAAACTCCAATTACCATGCTGTTTCAGCAAAAGCAGCAAAACATTATTTTGTCCTTAAAATGCAAGCAACAAAACATCCCCTTGACCTTTCCTGGAAGATACTCACAGTGGAAGCAAAACCATCGAGCGTAAACCCAGCCATGCCCGCAATCACATGAACAGGAGCCGAGTATGGCCTGCTTTGGTAAGTGTCAACTCCATTAGCATCTTTGGATGGAAGGAGAAGGCAGTTGCTCCGATAGACTGCACACGACCGCTCGTAATTATGCACATGCCCCCACACTGCTAGGTCAACCTGTGATCCATCAGCAGAAAATTCAACAGTAAAGATAGATTTTTTAAAACAAAAAGTTAAAAGAATCATCTCAATCAAGCTCACATGGTCCTCATACCTGCGCCTGCAATAGAAGGGGCTCCACTGCTTTACGAAAAGCAGGATCCACGGAGGGCAGTATTTTTCCTTTAATCCCAGATTGCTTAACCGAGGAATATTGTGGCCGATGGCTGCACAATATTGATAAGGCAGCAGGGTGTAAATCATTGACGCCAAAGCAATGCTTGAATCTTACTTGTAAGAAGCTGAATTCCACTAAATGTGCACACGTGCACACACAGACACAGAGTGGAAGAGTTGAAGAAGAGACTAACGTGAATGAGAGTAAAAACTAACAAGCTAATAAACCAAGACATAGCAATAAAAGGCTAAACTATGCAGAGAATCGTCATTTTTGCTCTGCTGTAAGCAGTCCTTGAAGGAGCACCATGGAGCTTTTTGGGCTCTCAATGTGAAGAGGGCCTATCAAGTTTCTGTACTTATCATCTCGAACAGGGAAGTTAGAGAGTACCCAGTGAAAACAAGCCATGGTGTTTTTGTACGGTTCACTGAGGCAAGATCACGTTGTATCCAGAAGAACTGCATGAAACAGGGACTGATACCTAAAAATCTTGGTATAGGAAAGAGAAAAAACATGGCTGTGCCTTAATGTCTGCCTAAAACTCTTGCCTGTTCACTCCCCTCCATCCACTGATGCTCTGTTGACATCACAGTGAAGTGGACAGGTCCAGTCTCAAATGAGTACCAAGGTTTGTCCCGCTCCAGTATTGGCATCTGGAAATACTTCTCATACGGAACACCGCATTCTCCTCCAGAATCAGGAGTCTCATAATGAGATCCAGAAAGAGGAAAATCTCTGTAAACAAACATTACACATGATCATCATATTTTTAACAGGAAGAACCGCATTGTTTGATAGCAAACCACCATATACAGATGAGAAATAAAGACTTCACACAAACCCCATAATTACTTTCAGAATCAAATCAGATTAAGGAAGACAACTAATTGGAGGAAGTACCTTTCATGGTTACCTATGGCAGTCATGTAGGGAACTTCTGATGCTACAGGACTGATGGAGTCCAAAAAGTAGTCCCATTCAACAAGAAAGCCAGTTGCATATGCAATATCCCCAATATGTAGGATCAAATCTACATTTCCAGATGTAACTTCACTAGTCACAGCATCAATCACACTTGAGGCTCCTGGCTGCATCATAGTGAGGACAATTGACATGTCAATAGTGTGCACAACATACATTCATTTGATAGTCACTTCAAAATCAGGCAAAAGCTAAATATGTAAGCCTACAAGGTGGTACAAAGCTTAGTCTTAATCTAGAAGCCATGCAAATAATGTCACCGTTTCTTCAGCACATGCACAATTGGCTGACCTCTACTTGCAATAGGTGGAGTGATTCGATTCTTCCAGCTTGACTTTCCAACTCTCATATGACACCAGATGGCAACATTGCTACAGCATTGCTCAATACCACGACTGCTGGCATCACACATCACCACATTTGGCTCATTGAGATCCAGCAATCTCAACAAAGTGAGATGCTTACTCCATATGACTCACCTACACCCACTCAAAATCCTACCTTGTGTCATCGGTAAGAGGGAATGCCACATCCACATAATGCACCAATAGAACATTGTCAATCCCAAGAACATGGGCACCTCCGATGCATCCTTAGGACAAGGCTATTCCATGATTTGCCTCAACCTTCTCCAAGACCCATGTTGATACTATTAATAAAAATAATGTGTTCCAAATAGGAAATGGATACCATGAACAAGTTACAGTCCTTCCAATTCAAAAAAAGCTTGTTCACCTACAATAGGACAAGTATTAACTACCCTTCTGAACTGCCCTCTTTACTTGGAGGTGAGAAATAATCATCACTCATTGAACTCAAGCCACAGAGGGTAAGTACTAACAGCGTGCTGCTTCCAGCAGAAAAAATATCCAAGGTGATAGAGCTTACAATTAGAGTGCATTTCTGTTTTACGTCAGGGATATTTAATGCTGGTCAGACTGCTTTTTTGGCTGCACTCAATATTGGCCAACCTGGTTATTTATTGATGTCATTTTTGTTGGGGGTAAAGGCGCCTCTGCCTAGCCGCCCATGTATTAGTACACTAACAATACCTGCCACTGCACACTGCAGGTGGCGGGTGCCCATCACCGTCACTTTATTCTTTATTCTTTTAGTGAAAGTTTGAATAAAGGAAGGCCCGGTCACACATTGTGACTGTTGGAGTTTCCATTTGGTCTCTCTCTCTTTCTTACTCTTGCTCTCCCCCCATAGCTCTTCCAAGCAAGCTTCAATCCTTCTCACCTTTCAACTGGTATCAGAGCATGGTAACTCGAGCATTCCGACTTGGTTCATGACTCCTTCAGCTTTCTATTGATTACCTACACTCATTGGGTCTCCTTCCCAGCAACCATAGCCGATTCTCCCGAGCTCCCGTCACTCCCCTACTTCCCAAGCATCTACCCGGCCCATTTGGGCACCCTCAAGACATTCCTTCAGAGGTATTGGAGCTCTCTTTTGTTATTTTACTTCAGTCCACAGGTTTTGTGAAGCAGAGCACCTATGTCCTCTTGCTTCTTGTGATGTCTACTCTCTATCGGTGACTTTGGTCTTCAAGAGGGAGCTCCTGGGAGTCTTTGACTACTCCCCCAACCTTGCCTTGACCTTGCCCAACCCTTCCACAGGCCCTAGATCAATTTGGGCCAGCTTGAAGACCTGCAAAAAACTTTTGGTTTTTAATTAAGCCCTCATCACTCATTGGTAGCTTGAAAACACTTCATTTGGTAGTTGGGAACATCCCCTTGATGCTCGACATTGGTGGTTATCATTGGCATTGATTTGTGGACTGATTTACCTCAGTCTAGGACTGTTTTCCACAGTCCACAGGCAACCACAAACAATGTTACATCAGCACTTTAGGTTTATGCTTGGTTGGCATTGACATTGGTTGCTTGGTCGGTCCTGAATGCGCCCCGAATGCTAGGGGAATGTATACCTATGATGTGAGATGCTTTTGGGATTGAATTTACTCAGTCATTGACTGTTTTACACAGTCCACAGGCAGCCCAAAACAGGGCAACCCTCTGTCATTACACTTTATGCTCATGCTACATAGTCATTTGATGCCCGATTATGCCCGGTTGGTGCCTATACATATGGGAAAGTATGCCTATGGTTTGTCTACGGTTTTGAGCTTGGATTGGGCCACTGTTTGCTCAAATTTGGACGTTTATTTGCTGTTGAAATATTCAGGGCTGAAGCTTATTTGCTTATGTTTGGATATGCTTGCTGGATTCGGGCTATGTCTTGGATGTATACATTGATGTAGTGACTCTCTGGGATCGATATAGAGCTTGGATTTGCTGTCGAATCATTGGTTGAGCTTGAGCTCGCTTCGCATAGCATTTGGATCTTCATCTTTGATGTACTTATGACATGTACTTTGCTTATATTTGACCGGTCTTGGCATGCTTGGCCTATGCCACTACGACATGTCTGTTACATTGTTTGGTGCTATTGAGCATTGCTTTGGCTTGACATTTCATTACCCGAAGCTTGCTTTGGCTATTTCTCGGCTTGCCAAAGTTACAGTTTGGATGTACTTGATGTCTATGGATACTATGTACGGATGCTACACGGCCTATATCCTCATGAGGTCTTATTGATGCTTGATCTTGGATCTTCTAGCTCTAGTGCTATCATATGCCCTTATTGAGTTTTTTTGCTTAATATTTATGGCTTTTGTGCTAGTGGAAGCATCTTGATACGCTTGACAAACATTAAGTAGGCGGTTTATACTACTTGAGCATTCGGATACTTGAGACTAGGATCTTCACTTGGATGTTGCATGGTTGATATGCGGTGGTTCTCATAAATATACTTGGGCTGATTTGGGCTTTGCACTCCCTAAGCATACACCTCTTTGTGTCAGGTCTTGCCATTGTTGTGTACACTTTGCCTTATTACACAGGGGGAGTGCCAGCTTATTGACAGATTCATTTGATATGCTTGGGTATTTGCTCAATATCCGTATGACTATCACATGCTAATTTATGTCCGCTTAATGCTGGTTATACTTTGACAGTCAATAGTTGGCTCGGTGCATTCATTTTGCCTACAGTTTGCTCTCATTGTACCTGGCTGTCATTTATTACAGCAAGCAGTTATGCATGGACTGACGTGGAATCTTCATGCTGAATCATCCTGAATTTATGTACTTTTGATGGTACTTGGTAGGCAACATCATTAGCTATCAGTTCGTGGTCATTTTGTCTTGGTTTTGGTGGTATTTTGGCTGTTTACAACAGAAAACAGCAAGCAATTTTGAACTGTCTACACCATTTTCGAGAACAACACTCTTAGAGTTGTTCCTAGTGTCTTTGACACCAATGTCAGCTTACCTTGGTCCTTGAGACACTGAGCTTTAAGGCACCTTGGTACCATATTAAAAAATCAGCATACTACAACATTCGTTTTTCATTCATCTTCTAAGTTCTCTTCATCTTGAGTTCTATATTGCACTCTATGTTGTCGTATACTTTGCATTTCTCTATCTTTAATCAAGAATTTCTTTACACACGGCCCTTCTTGGCCTTACTTCTTCAGCACATAGTTTTTATGGCATACACGATACAATAAACAAAATTTGAGCAAGAAGTAGAGAACACAGAAAATATGAGAAAAACAGAGACTACTTTAATCTCAAATGAACTGATACAAAGATGGCTCTATCCAGGTGTGTGCTTTCACTATGAAGCTTAGATAGTGCTTCAAACAGATGATAGGCGTAGGGTTTAAAGATAGCTAGAAGAACTCTAACTAGGTAAAAGATAGATTGATAATAGCTTTAGAGGGGTCTTCCTTTTATAGCCCAAGAAGGTAATCTAGTGGACATGTCCGACCATGTTATTAATCCTCCCTAGTTGGCCAAGGAATATTCTATATTCTCTTTACCCTCAAGCCAAGGGTGCTGCCCCCAGACCCCAAAATAGGAATCCCTAATAACTCCCACACTCTGCAACTCGATGCAGTGTGCCTCAAGTTGCTACCAACATAACTACTCTATCTAACCCAAAGGCTAGATCCACAAAGGTTACATTTTTGCCATCCGACCACATAGACCTCATTGGAGATACAAGTCAAAACCCACCCAATGTCCATGCTCACACATGGCTTCTCTTCATAATGGGGACCTTACAACATAGAGCACCATGGATCATTGGTGGCACCTTACAAGGGAAAGGCATTGAGCATATCAAACACCTCATTATAGCCACCTAAACTTCGATTCTATTCAACAAGCCAATCAAAAGGGAATGATGGAGGTTTTGCCATTGTTATTTCCACCTTTCTGGCATTACTTTTCCTCCTACATCCTTAGCTACCCTTAGACACAAACTGTCAGACCAAATGACACCGAAGTGGCAAAGCAGGCACAAATGGCAACACATAAGCAATATTTCAGCAGGGTCAGAAGCCAGACAGGCTGACATTCAAACAGCAGGAGACTCAGCCACACTTAACAAGGGCCAATAAATACAGTAATTACACAGGTTCTAAAACAGAGTGCACAAGATGCAAATATTCTGAGTTGGGCAGTCAATGGTGCTATACCTGTTTACAACAAGGAGAGCATGGCCTTACCACAACGCTCTCCGGGCTGAGGCTGTGTGAAGATGGCCAAGGCAATACTGTGGCTAGAGATGTTTCTGGTGATGGTGCATTTTCTTTATAAACTGATATATCAGAAACATCTTAGAATAAGACAAACTAAACACTCAGGGTTGATTCTTACTTGAATGTAATGTTCAAGAGTATTATCACGTGGAGTTTTGCCCATATCACCATAAATAATAAAGTTTACTTCTGTTGAGCCAGATGCAGGCAGTGTCTTCAAAACTTTGGTTGGACTCCATCCAGTTTCATCACTGTCAACCACAACTTGAAGTTAAAATAAGATTGATAGTACACTAAATAAAAGTGTTCTAGAAGAATCAGTTTTAATTCATGATTGAGAAAGCTTGTCCTACCCCTTAAAAGAACAAACAAGCAAGCAAAAGAAAAGTAATAACAGTCCAAACATATTAACTCTCTAGGGTGCAGTTAGGCATGAAAAGTAACTATGTGGTGCATTGCCGAGGAGATTGGCTCCACGTAGCACACAGGTTTGACTACTGTCTCATCCCGTCTTGTGACAACAAACTCATTGGTTGTAGTGGAGGTATTATCGGAGCTTAATCATCACTATATTGGGGCCTTGTTGCTGGGTGATCAACAGACTAGGACTATATGTCCTACCCACTTTATGACTTTGCATGTAAATTCTGACATTTAAAGGAATGGAAACTCTCTTTGTAAACCGTCTGTTGTTCCTCATCAGTAGATCACGAAGTTATTACAGACCCTATGAGCATTATGTCAAGTCAAAATCAGCATAGTACAGTTTGCACTGTTTAAGCTTCTTAGGCCACTTTCCTCCAAGACCTGAGAATATAAGCATTTGAAATGTGGATAGCCAATACATGAGTCACAAATATGTACATAGTAATGATAGGGACAGCACAAACTTTTGAGTCATCCACAAGAACCTGTGAAAAGACATCAAAAGGGGCTCCACAGCAATAAGGACGGCACAACTTCATCCAAGACTAGGAGCAGGGATGCACAGGAGCACCAGTTTAACCAGAAAGTAGCACTTTCACCCTGAATCTCTTCCCTCCAGAGCCCCATTTGAGGAAAGCATTTTTACTGTGCAATCCATCAGCTTAGAGTCTCACCAGTGCTCTATGGAAGAACCTCTTCATGATGTCAGAACAGAGATATGAGTTCACGTAACTGTATAAACGGTTGACAAGAGAAGTATCTCTTTTCTCACCCTTTATTTCAGCCAAATAAATCTCAGGATACACCACAGAAGGACCCTTAAAAACGAGAATACACGTGCATAAGCAGTCATCAGGATTTTAGAACGGAAACAAAGCAAAATATTGCATGTATGGTAGCAGTGGCTCCAGAGCAAAAATGTTTCTACTTTAACTGACAACCTGAATGAAGATCTAACAAGGAGTCCTTTAAAAGAACTAGCACGGAAGCTTTTGTCACAAACAATAGAATCACAGCACTGCTTGCATTGGCAGATATATAAAATCACAATAGTAACAGGAACAAATCTAAAGTCACAACTCACAATACCTCCCATAAGTGTACTCGTACTTGGTTGATGGTGAAAGCCCAGTCAAAATGGCACTATGAATAAAGCCAGGGTCATGCCAACCGAAGCCTGATGCTGGACTCAGTTCTTTAATGGTAAACAATAAAGAGTTAAAACACAGAGAACACAGGCTGTAGAAATCAGGCAACAGATGGAACACGGAAATGAATATTAAATTTGTGCATTAGTTCATAGTCGTTAATATCATGGGGCATCTCAGTAATCTTCTTTCACCTATGCCTTGATCAAGGCTCATTTTGAGACCTTCAACAGCATCACAGACATTTCAGCCTTCCAACAGAAACTACTTAAACGAGGAAAGAAATTACAAACACAAATGCAACATTGCTAGATGGGCGGTCAAAATGAAGTTAAACTCAACTTCTAAGTAACTGAAGATGAGATTACGGATTCAGAAACCACACTTTCATGTGTAGGACTTGACAAATTTGGTAAATAAGTCTTGGCAGCAGAAAGCCATAACTTCCAAAAAGTACCAAGTTATAAAACGTACTGCACATATCACTCTTGTGAAATGTCGTGATTGCAGATTGGACAGATTTTCCACCACCATATCGAACAGTTTGAGGTCGTGAATCTCCACTTATCCATGTCAGCTTTATCTGCAATCAGCCATAGAAGAACTCATTATACTGAATACGGTACATACAAACTGTCCATCTATTATACTGAGTGCAAAACAGTTACTGGACTCAGATGTAAAGAGTTCTGTTTACTCAAAGACTCGTTCGGGGCATGAGCATTTGGATGTGGATTCAGATGTATGGAATTCTCTTTACTTGAAAAAGGGCAAGAGCATTTGGTGGAGGTTTTGGTAGCCACATCCAGCTATAACTTGCTATCTACAGAAATAGATGGCCAAGGATGATGTAGAGTAGACATGCTGATGCTAAAAAGGAACCTCCAATAAAGGATTTCTTTTTCCTCCTGTTATTAATGGAATGGCTAGACTATGGGCAACAATGTAAAAAATCAAAGAACCAGCTGGACAAAATTTTGGGGGCTAAAGAGGAAAATTAACCCCTGTAATCAAAACAGTTGAGATTCGTCCCAAAACACTTGAAATCAAGGTTATTTAGCAACACTTCACCCCATTCCCTAAGCTATGGACTTCCAATACACATTCACCAAGCTATTTCCAATCAAGAAATCATGGGATACCTAAGTATTACAATTTTACCACCAATTTACAAACAAGAATCATTGGATCCCTTACATTTTACATTCACCAACACATGGGAAGATGTCAAACACTTCTTGGGTGAATGTGGGAGGTTGCATTGGAATTAGAATGGTGATAGAAATGTGAGTTACTCACAGAAGTGCCGGTTGAGTCGAGGGCAGATAGATGGCCATAGAGCGGTTGAGAGGGGTGGGCGAAGCTGAGATGGCCTGTTTGGCGAAGGATGCAAGGGGCCTGGAAGCCGTCAGCGAAGAAGACGAACTTGATGTCTGTCCTGATGTTGATGAGGTCGAAGGTGAGGGAGCCGCTGCATGTGTGAACAACGCAGAAGTGCCACAAATGCTTGGAGCAGACCTTGTTGGCACAGGCCAAGTACGCTGGATCCGCCTTCAAGCGTTGGAACTGCGCCAGCCACCCACGACAACGTCACCAAAAGACATTAAAAACAAACGATCGAACACCCATTAGTAGCCTTGGCTGGCCTATTATATTATTTATTGGTTTCTCACATTCAGCATCACATTCAAGGCCACACTATCGCAAATGGTTCTTTTATGTGCACTCTACAAAATATTGATCCATAAGTTAACCTCAACTCAACTAACCTTGGGTAATTTAATTGATTACACCACACAGACACACCTCTATGTGTGTGTGTGTGACAAGCATCCACTTTAGTCTAGGTGAAGGCCCTTCAAAAAAGTTGTTTCTTGTAATGTAAAAAGCTACCTTGATTGGATAGTGACAAAGCAGCGGAAGTGATGTGAGATCAGCCGTTTCCACATACAACAGCTCATTTTCCAAGCAATCGTCTGCGCTGTAATATGCCATAAAATGTGATAGTTTAGAAAACATTATTGCATATAATTAAAAGGTTTATCAGACATTAAAATCAAATAATGAAGATCCCTTAATTATTACATAAAGAGGCTTTCGAGAAATTAAAAAATAGATATTAAAGATCCTTCATTTGTGCATAGTTTTATCAAACAAGTGAAAGAGAGAGAGAGAGGTGAAGTAGAGTACCAACCATCTCGATCTCTGTCTCTCTCTAGATCTTTGTCTCTTTGGCTCACACCATATAGGTAGATAAATGAGATGAAGATAAAGACGATTGCATGCATTGTTTACCCTTGTAAATATTGAAATCTCTTCTTCACTATGCACAACATTATTCCTTGGTCACTAAATTTACTTAATGTCTTATTCACATAAGTGGCCATATGCATGACTCCCAATCGATGAGGCAAATGGAATTTCCAACATGTTTATAGCCCCATGTATGTGATGTACTACCCAAGGTATAGGTTTGTAATACCTTCCAATCTTCCAATCCTAAAGCAACACATAATGTGATGATGAGTGTGTAGATTGACTCCAATGGGTGTGTGTGGGCTACAACCTCCTTGGCATAATGGATAACCAATCACCACGGCCTACACATTCTTTAGAGAGATTACCATCCACATTTCTAGGGGTAGTAATATTTTTTTACTTCTAGAATTCCTAACTAAACATGTAGGCCATGGTTCATTGAAATTACTTGAGGATCATACGAGAGGTGATGGCGTGATTTTTTAATCTGAATTAAGTTAAAAACTTGGTGATTATTTTCTTAAGGATTGGAGTCTAAATATTTGGTGTTAAGTATGTTTCTCTCCTTTTTAGTATGCTCACTTGTTTGGATGATGTGGGAGACTCATGCACGTAAATGTGTGTGTGTGTGTGAGAGAGAGAGAGAGAGAGAGAGAGAGAGAGAGAGAGAGAGAGACGCACACATATAAGAGAGGGGAGGGAGGGAGAGAGAGAGCTCTCTCATACCTTGCTGAGGACGGAGAGACGACGGCGATCCAGTCATCCTTACTAGGGTGGATGACGCCCGACACGGTGACCGTCACGTTCTGGCGGTCCTGGAGCGGCCCCGCCCCTGCGTCGTGGGATATGGTGATGAAGGGGTTGGGATCCGGGCACCTCAGCATCTGCGTCATCAGCGGGCCACCGGATGACGAATTATTATGCCCTGTTGCCTGCATGTACTTCACCGCATGACGATCATTGGAGACTTTAGTTGGCCGCCTGCCCGCTGCAGGTTCCACCGGCGGCACGCTGCAGCTGATCATCATGATAACGAGGATGCAGCCGCCCCATATTGACGTGAACGAATTAAGGTGGCGACCCTCTTCCATGTTTCCTGATTTGCTGCGTTTCGGCATAGTGATCTCTGTATTCCTTACGATATGTTGCATGTAGCCTGCTCGTAAGGCTACAGCTAGAATTTCTTTCGAAACCGCCCTTTTATGGGGTCCGACGTTGCCACTCTACCGACCGTCCTGCATTATTTGCATTATGTCTCATTGTCGAATCGCCACAAAAATGCTGCAATGTGCGTCATGGGAACGAAGACATTTTGTCAAATGTTTGGTAATGGTGATAAGGCGCTTTGTGCCTAGATTCTCCCTTTGTTTCGCACAAGTGTTATGAACACTTCATTCTTGCCTCCCTTTGCTAGCACCTACTTCTCACTAATTCAATAGCAAGTCCTATGTTATACTATGGAGTCAAATGTTATACACTCAAGTTGAGCTTGCATAGAGTACTTTGCATTATGTAATCAACCGATGCCTCTTTGAAGTAAATTTTGTGCTATGGATTATGGGTACCAGTGCATGTCTATCTATGTTAAAAGAGGACCATTGAGCTCAAGACTAAGTTCATTACTTGTGTATTGTATCTAATACTCATACACCCTCCAAGATAATGTAACCCCCACATATACAAAAGCCATACCTAACTTTACATATTTCTTAAAGCCATGTTGTTTACCATAACCCCACATTGTTGGTGCAAACAACTCATGAAGGCATCTTAGCACACCTCTACTCAGTCTCAATATTGGATAGTACAACTATAGGTTGCTTCTTGCTACTACAAGTAGCAACATCACTCCCAAAGGAAAATGTAAATCCACCATTAGTAGATCTCTTGTCTGAAATACTACCAACCCAATTTACATCCATATAACCATGCAAGTCTAATAGAATACCTACCTCATAAACACTACAACAGAAACGAGGCATAGACGCGCATGTTAGACGCGCAAAGTCAGGCGTGTCTATCATTGCGTCTATATGTGCGTGTAAATAGACGCGAATTTTGCGTCTATATATCTGCACAAATAGACACCAATATAGACGCGCCAGCAGACGCGCAATTATTTAACCACCTAAAATTGAAATTAATATAATTAAAAAACCAAAGTTAATACTTATTTAACCACCTGAAATTGATTCTTGAGCATGCACGTGTGCGCATGATAAAAACCATAGAATTAAGAATACACATAGAATCATTGAATTAAAAAAATAGAGTTAATAATTACTTTTTCATTGTTCTCTAATGAATGGCAGTTCCTCCAGTTGACAAGCCTGATATAAGTAATTAGCGGCAAGCGACAGAAACCTTACAATTAGTAGCAAGCATTGCAATATGTATCTTGTAATTTCTCTACTTGAAGATGATTAAAAATACTTCCTTTTTATTATGGAAAATTCAATTTAGCTTTAAACTTGAGTATGCACGCGTGCGCATGATAAAAACCATAGAATTAAGAATACACATTAAATCATTAAGCAAATTAAGTATGTTACAGTGAATGATCCATCTCATCTTCAATGAGATCAGCCCTTTGCTAAACTATCTACTTCTAGGTCTATGTTACCAAGAGGTAACGAAACAAATAAGTCTATCCCACTATCAGATGTGTTGCTATATTGCTCAATAACTTCATCAATATCATCGACAATCACATTATTGTCTTCTTCTGTGTTTCCTTGAACATCCTCGTGAGGTTCATCTTGTACTATATCACACATATCATCCATTATGGTGACATCATGCACATCATCATTAATTGTTGGATTGTCATCTGCTATCTCCATGTCAGTAATATTACCATATATTGGTTTTGAACGATTAGATATAGGGATGACATACCACCATCGGTTATTGTTTACCATTGGATGATACACAACCTGTATTTGAAAAAAAAAAAGCAAGAAACTTAAATACTTATTATATTGTGTATATGTATCACATGTATACATATTAAAAAATTAGCCTTTACATATATACCTGCTTGCATTGTTGAGGTAGTACTAATGTGTCATTCTTATTTTGGTGAAATTTTGTAGAGTCAATGATTACAAAACCACTTGGATGACGTCTGATTGTGCAATGCTCACCATTTGTTACCACTTCACATCCAGTACATATATAAAGAATCATCTGAAGTCAAGCTTCAGAATATCTTGGATCAAGCCACAATAACCTTCCATGGTACCATTGGCATCCTCGAAGTGAGCAAGGATACCACAATCTTGGGTATTTCTTTTTTCATCTATACGTTGAGTTCGAAGATGTTTACCCTCATACCAAAGTGTATTGAATAATGTGCACTAGTAGTAAAAGATAAAAGATCAAACATGTCAATTATTTATATAAAATAAAACTTATAGAAACAAATTAATTGATAGTATGTCTCACCTTTGATAAGCAACCTTGTGTGTATTCCCACTATTCTTGAGATATATTAATTTCCTCCTCTTTTTCCATTCTCTCCATTTCCTCATGTAACCAATCTATGTCAATATGACGTGGGAGCGCATTTAGATGATCTGGAAATGAGACATTACGTCCATATCTAGTGCGAAATTCTTGTCTTTCGCTTTTTCTTCTTCCCCTTGCTTCATTATATAGTGTCACCCATTTGCTCATTACATCACTATTGAGCACACAAAAACTATTTAACTTACGAAGTTCTTCTTTTGTTAGCACTTTATTCATTCCTTTTCCTTGAGGTACTATAGAGGTCATCCTCAAGTCTTCATCATCTTTCCATAGTCGTGGTTGAGAGGAATCCACTTCAGCAAGATATTCAGATATATAAACAAGGGATGATTGCACTAACCAACCCTCAGCCATGCTTCCCTTAGGCCGTGCTTTTTGCCTTACAAAATCTTTCAAGGTTTTCATGAAGCGCTCAAGAAAAAACATCCACCTTACATGAACTGCCTCACAAAGTGCGATCTCATCAATCAAATGTACGAGTAAATGCAATTGAGTAGTCAAAATGGATCAAGGAAAAATTTCCTCCACCAAATAAACCACCTCAATAGATAATACTCGAGCGTCTTGCAATGTGTTTGGATTAATTTCCTTCGAGCTCATGTATCTGTCAGGATGTATTTGAGAATTGTTTATTTTTGTATAGAAATTCAAAGATATATAATGAAAAAATACAATGTATACACACCTCACAAGCTCTCCCATCTTGTAAATGATATCACGTACATCTTTGGATACACAATGGGATATGCTAGTAGGAAGTACGAACTAAATGTAAACAATATTCATAGATCAAATGATTAGTTGAGGAAAAAGTCATCATACCCCAAAGTTTACACATAGTTACTCTACTAATTACTATATTCATGGTTAGAGATACCCTTACTTGAATCATTTTGTGCCAATCATGGGACTTCAAACCAGATAGTTGCTCCACACCTCTTTTCTTTTTCTTTATGAAGGCTCCCTTGAGACATCTCATACATCCTGTGGGTGTTCGAAAGCTATATATTTGTTCCTTCACTATTTTTTCCTCGTTCTTTGACAACATCCAAGGTGCATGGGGTAGCTCAATCTTTCCTCTCGGTCCAATGCGTGGCCAGGCTCGTCTCATGCAACCAATGTTACGTAAATCCTCCCTTACATTAACTGAATCACGAGCCCCTATCAAGTGATCCCATAATGTAGATACAACATTTTTTAATATGTGCATAGGGTCCAACAGGTGATTGATCTTGAGTTCAATCCAATACGGAAGATGAAAAAATATAGAGAAACTAACAAACAAACAATATATTATGTAAACAATTCATCATGCTAAATACTTTAAAGTCAATCGAGAGAAATGCACTTCTTACCGACTCATGCCGAGTGGAGGGTGGCTGTCGGCATTAATCCATCTCTCCTTCCAATCTCGAATGGTTAGAGATTGTGGAGTCATTCCATTAGTAGGGAGAACATATTTGGGATGGTCAATAGGAAGAAATCGATGATGATTGTCATAGATAACCTTCTTTAAACGTGCCGGCCTAAAGGAAACTAGAGAGGGACCGCAAATAGGACATGCATGATATCCTGATGTGGTTAAACCTGAAAAAACAAGTGAATTAATAAAATGCAATTGATTCAAGTCTTGAATTTCAAATATAGAGTTATATACATGTATCTGAACACTCTCCGTATCCTGGAAAGTCATGCATGGTCCATAACAACATGGCTTTCAATGTGAAATCTCTAGAGGATGCAAATGCACTTGTATCCTGCACCTCAATACCTTCCCATAACATTTCTAACTCTTCAATCAAAGGCTCTAAGTAAATGTCCATGTTTTTTACCTTGTGCTTTCCAGGAATCAGAAGGGACAACATTACATGTTCCTTTTTAATTGCCATGGATGGAGGAATATTATAGTTCACCAATACCATTGGCCATACACTGTATGATGTGCTTTTGATGCCAAATGGATTGATTCCATCCATACCTAAACCAAATCTCAAATTTCTTGGCTCTTCTTTGAAAATGGGCCACAAATTATCTATATGTTGCCATGCCGGTGTGTCTGCAGGGATCCTCCATTTTCCATCACTTGAATGATGACTAGCATGCCATGACATGAGCTTTCCAATAGACTTACACTTGAACATAAGTTTTATACGTGAAACAATCGAAAAATGTCGCAAAACCTTACGAGGAACATCCATTGACTTCATCTCCACTTCGTATCTTGATTCACCACAAACAGGACACTCTCATGCGAACTCATGAATCCCACGAAATAAGACACAATCATTGACACATGCATGGATCTTGACATAATCGAGGCCTCCCAGAGATGTCAAGTAATGTCTTGCTTGCCCTCTCTTAGTTGGCAATTTGTTTCTTTTTGGAAGCATTTGTGATAATAACCTACATATATTTTTAAAAGTGAGTTAAAAAACCACCAACATATATTTATGTCTGATTTCAAAATAGAACAATTAATATTATGATTCATAAGCCAAACTGAATTGATACCTACTTCAATAACGCATCCAAATTGACATTACTCTATCCATAATTTGTTTGCAAGTTAAGTATCTCGAGGGACGCACGAAGAACAGAGTACGTACAACCTTCATACAACGGAGTAGATGATGCTACATATAGTGGATCATTTGGCTTTGTAGAGTGACCTTCTCCCTGAACCGGTTGCGAAAATAGATGGTGTACCATGTTGTCCAAAATCTCATCCTCTATGGCTTGATGGGGCATTTCATGAGGGCTACTATCATGGTCGTGAGTCTCTACTCTTCTTGAAGACTCTGCCTCCTCGCGTCAACGTTTTGCAGCCTCTCGACGCCCGGGAGGGAGCATCTGAGGATGTAGCACCGCATCCTGCTCAACCACAAAAGGGAGTTTCATGTACGTTGATATATAATTCCTGTAACATAGACTAGCAATCTTAGTGGTAAAAAAAAACAATGAATACTGGTGATTTTTCTTGGTCCCATTCTCCATACAAGCTGAGGTGTGACATTGCAATTCGACGTGCTCGAAAAATATACCCTCGACAACGATCACACATGCATTTAATTTTTCGTTGTAGCCATACATCTCGATTATGAAGACGCAATGTTTCATCCTCACTTGAGGATGTGCTCATTGACTCATCAGCATGCACCGCACTAGGTGATGACGACGACATGATTAAACCTAATTCATGACAACATCAAAATATTTGTCATTCATATGTTTACATAAAAACTTAAAGCTAGCGTATTAATTATTCTAAGATCTCAATTTTAAATACACAAAAATCATCATAAATACACTAAAACTTATTATAAGAATTCACTATCAAAACTTATCTTAAAAACAAAAAATTATGATAAAGCCTAAATGCGCATCTATATCCACGTTTACGTACGCATCTATTTGCGCGTCTATGTTCGCGTCTACACTCGCATCTATATGAGCAATAGACGCGTATATACATGCCAAAATAGACGCACACGTTAAAATTCAAACCATACTTAGATCATTTCTTTTCAAACTACGCCTTTCCTTTCCTGTGTTTTTTGCAGTTCTAAAGCTTGAGTTTAGCCGACATGCAGTCTCTTTATGCCTCACCTAGTCTCTTCATGCCTCACCTCCTCATGACTCACCTCTTCTTTCATTTCAAACACGCAAGAAGGGAAAAAGGAAAGCCAATGAGAGGAAGAAAGAGAGAACAAGAGAGAGGAGAACAAAAAGAAGCAGCAAGCAAGCAAACAAGCATCAAGGGAGGGTAACTTATCAAGGAGAGGAAGAAGGAGAATGAAGAAGCGCCACCACCCGCCACACCAAACACCCAAGGTGAGTCTCTCTCTCTCTCTCTTTCTCTCTCTCTCTCTCTCTCTCTCTCTCTCTTTCTCTCTCTGCTCTGTCTGTGTATTAGGATTTTTGATTCCATTATGTATTGCATTTTGTAAATCATCAATGGCGGGTCGTCGAACTAAAATCAGCCGACTGAGGCGTCTGCCAGCGCGTCTACATTTCAGTGTAGACGCAGGTATAGACGCGAAAAAATGTTTCCTCTCATTGCATCTGAGGACACGTCTTAGAGCGTGTGTGCTGGCGCGTGTGCTCTGCAGTCTACACACGATGATACACGTGCACGCAGATTAACCTGGAATATGCGTCTGATAGCGCGTCTATACTGCATCTCAGATGCGAATATAGACGCGCTGAACAGAGGGTTGACTTTAGGAGCACGTCTAACCTGCAATGTAGACGCGGTTATACACGCACCAGCTCTCCCAGCTCTGATAAAAAATAATATATTTTTGCAATGATGAATGTGACCAATCCCATGTTTGTGTTTATCAGTTTTCTTGTTTATGAGAAGCATTAGCACTTAAGTTTTATGCTCAATGTCTAAAGAAAGCTCTTTGAAAATGTAGGTAATATATAATTTTTTGCATGCAAACAAATTTGTCTTTTTTCTGTGTTTTTTTTGCAGATGTGGTATCCTGGTTCATCTAGCAATGACCCGGATTTGGATCGCATGAATGATACATTGGCCTCGTTTGGTAGGGGGGTCAATGCATTTTTTGGAGATTTTCCTAGTAGGGAAGACTTCATGGGAGAGATGACCAGACACCTTGGCCACTCTCCCACAGCGGACGAGGTGTTCAGTGTCATGTTCGGAACGCCTCTGACGTCTTTGCCTGGCACTACTTCCCAAACTCCAATTGCAGGTACTCCACATGCAGGTACTCCACATGTAGGTACTCCTCGTGCAGCACATGTACGTGTATCGACTGAAGCACAAGCATCTGCAGAAGCACGTGCATCCAGCGAGGTAGAGCGTAGTCAACAGAGAGGGAGGAGGGAGAGTCGAGGGGGAGGACGAGGCTTGTGTGGGGGTTGCCTAGGAGGTGGCGAGCGATCGCCCTCACTTGTAGATCACGTAGAGGAGCTTGTATGCCAGTACTATAGAGTTACAAATACTGGTGGCATCTTCCATGATGATGAAGGAAGGGATGTAATGGCGTACATGAGGAGAGTCGTGCATGCGACGTATAAAGATTGTTTCATTGCCTTCAAAAATCAGAAAAGCGGCTTGTGGCAGGAGATGTTGAGGGCAGTCCATAGGAGGTATCCAAATCCTGAGGGTTAGCGATTCTCGGATGATTGGGGACACACAAAAGTGAGGGATTTGCTTCACAACAAAAGATTCCACCTCATGATATGCACCAGGGACTCACTGCGGAGGCAGGAGGAGGGGTGTGGAGCTTATAGCCAACCACCTATGTGCCATCGCATAGAGTGGAAGAAAGCCAAGAAGAAAGTAGCAGAGAAAGTGAAGAGTCGCCACCACGCAGAGGCGCGACGGATCCAAATGGAAACAATGGGATCGTCGCATTATGGATCGGGCGGCAGAGAGTCGTGGGAGGCAGAGTTTGTAAGTATATTTTGATTTCTAGTTTTTTAAAATTTATATTTCTTTCAATTCTTTATATAATTTATTCTAATACATTGTGTCTCATAATTGTTTGTATATATCATAATGGTTTTGCAAACTACTATCATTGGTAGGATACCTACTCCTAGAGAGGTAGGTTACCATCGAGGCCATAACCGCGCAGCCACATGGCTTCACTTCTATGAGGAGGGTCTCATCACTGAGGACCAATACAACTGGGCTATGAGGATTCAACAGCCAGAGGAGGTATGTTTTTCTTACTTTCCTATTAAAAGTATAGCTAATTGTAACTTTTTCTCCACCATGTCTACGTAAGCAACCTTGATATTTTGTGTGTGTAGGCGAACCCGGATGTGGAGCATAGCTAGGAGGGGGATAGCGATGCTAGTAGCCATGGTGGTACTAGCGAAGATGTTTCTTCTTCAGATTCGTAGAGGAGCACCATATCTCCTCTATGGCCTTGTTTTCTTGTATATGTATGATCCATCTTTGAGCCTACTGCTTGCGGCCACGCTTTAGGTCGCAAGCACTTAAACTTCCCATGTAAATGCTTTTGATCTATAATGAATACATGGACTTTTATTTTCAATTCTCGTGCTTTTAGATTCATGGACTTTTATTTTCAATTCTCGTTCTGTTTTGCGTGTCTATCCGCACATCTAAATTGCAGAAGATGCGCGTTTATAAGTGCGTCTACAGTGCAGAGTACACACGCTAGATAATTCAAATTTAAAAAAGAAATTAAATATCTTTTTTAAAAAAAGGAGATTTTTTGTTTTTCGTTCGTGTCTACGGGTGCTTGTAAAAGCGCGTCTAAAGCATGTCTATATGCCCGTCTAACTGCCAAATAGACACACTAATAGACGCACAAAATGAATTAAATAAATAGCAATTTTGATTTATTATGCGCATGTATTCACGCGTGTATATGTGCGTCTATTGCGCGTCTATTTTTGCGTGTAAATTCGTTCATATATGCGATTATAGACGCGACATGGTAGATGCGCAAATAGACGGGCGGATAGACGTGCCCTTAAGATTTTCTCTATATTCAAAAATCACGTCTAAAAGTGCGTCTATGAGGCCTTTTTGTTGTAGTGAAAAGAAGGTACAGTCAAGTGTAAACCTGATGTTGCATAGTGAGGATTACACTACATCCTAATGTGGATTTTGTGATTTTTTTTCTAATATTTGGTTTAATGATCATCAAATAAATAAGACTATCTATGATCTTTCTATACATATAACATCCTTGACACACAATCAAATCACCCTTATATGCATTAGGCTTGGTATTGATATCCAAAGGTATTAAGATTGACTTATAAGCTATGCCATACTTTTCTCGCATATCCAAAGAATGTTTTCTTTGTGAGACAACCATATAACATCTAAAGTCTAGAATTTTGAATATCTATACCAAGAAAATAGTGTAGCTCTTCCAAATCCTTCATTTCAGACTCATTCACATGGTCAATCTATGCCTCACTATCACCCACAATAATCAGTTCATCTACATATATAGTCCTAATCATAATAGCCAATTAATCTCATATGTATAATGACATAATATGACTCTCACTCTTATCCACAAAAATCAAGTCATTTACATATATACTAATGGCCATAATATCTACATCACTCTCACATGCATAAAGTGAGTAATTAGGCTATGCTTTAGGGAATCCAACGCTAAAAAGATATCTAAAAATCTTGTCATGTCATGGCATGGGTGCTTGCTTGAGCCCTTATAAGGACTTACGAACTTATGGTTGTATTTTTATTGATCTTTCAAAATTGTGGACTTTTTAAAAAAATATAGTTAACATTTATCCCCCTCTTAGACAAGCATTAGTTCCTTGATAGCAAAGATGGGTACATCATTACCACAAGGTATTGGCCATATACTAATGTTTAAAGTGATAGAATGATTCATCCAAGAAGTTAGCCCCGTTAAGCTAAAACTCGGTATATGAGTCTCTACAAAATCGTTGTTATGTGTCTTGCTATGTATGTTGCTACGTGCATTACTATATTATCTGTATTGCATATAGCAATGGTTGCAAGTTTATTTGTGATGCTAATAGCGATGATTGCAGAGGAAAAAAAATTTGGGTAACAAGGCATGCAACCTTGCTACCTTTCCAACCAAATGTGCTAAATAATATTCCATAAATCATATAGAAATAGAGCATACAACTATTATCAAAACACATACATCATTAGATACTATAAAGAAAGGATTCCTTGATTCAATTTTCAAATAAGTATAATATCGATCATAAAACTACATGGATGGATAGAGAGAAGAATTCAAAACAAACAAATGTATATCGCAAAATACGAGTCTATACAAACGATGAGAAATATATCTAAGGAGATCTACATAAAAAGAGCTTGCATAGACTATAGGTCCGAAAAAGGAAGGGATGTGTACTCCATGAATCCAAGCGATTTCTATAACTTTTCATCATCTAAGAGCTCGTCTCGATGCAATGGAGCATCAAATGGACTTTATAATATAAAATAACCAAAGATTTATCCACATTACATAATATATCACA
The DNA here is from genome assembly GCF_053477565.2 of Lygodium microphyllum. NCBI lineage: Eukaryota > Viridiplantae > Streptophyta > Polypodiopsida > Schizaeales > Lygodiaceae > Lygodium > Lygodium microphyllum. Next base: position 43,383,924 of record NC_141162.1, read on the forward strand.
AAAAACTGAAAACTTAAAAGAGGAAAGAGGCATGGCTTACTAGACTGCCGCGCATGCATATAATCTATTGATGAGAGAAGTGAGATTGTGTCTTTACATACCGAGTCTCCAAACCTATGGGATTGCAATTCGTGATCCAGTGTTGTAAGGAAAACAAAGTAGCATTTTTAGAAATAAGGCTATTAGTACAAGTAGTATACCAAATAAAAAAGTGAACATAACCAAAAGAAAACTTATGAAATCCTCCAAATAAGTGATTTATCTATCACTTCAAGATGATGCACGACCCCTATCTCCAGTTGTGCCCTCACCACCTCTCTCTGCTCACCATCATCTTGGAGAGTTTGTGGCCTTCTCTTTGAGTCTTCACCAATCCTTTGCATCCAACTACTTAAGCTTTGGAGCACCGCTCTTGATTCTCTCACATGCATTGATTGTCTATGTGACATATATGCATATATACAGTTCATCATCCATCTAGTAAAAAATCAATTAACTATTGTAGGTAATGAGAAATACTGATGCAAGGATGTTACCACATAGTCATTACCTCTCTCTGGTATGTGTTTTGAGTGGTCTAAAACCTGGTGCCTAAATACTTGTTGGTACAACTCCCCCATGTATGCCATCACCTTCTCCCCTCAACATTCATGAGTATGGCACTGATTTTCTCATCTATTAAGTATCCATATCTTGGTGGGGTCTATCTAAGATATGTCCTCTCCTACTTATGACCATGCTCCTAAGCATAACTAGGAGATCCCTATCCAATTGACGTATATGTAGAAGTGGTATCTCTCGGAGTAACACCCATAGGAGTATCATCTACAGATCATTGGAGTCAATAGAGTAGATATTGTTACAACTATATATATCATCTCTCACTTGACTTGGGTCTCACCTGTATATACTAACTCTACATCAATATGAATCATTCTTTGGGAGCATGTCTTGTGTATCTCTCTCCTACTCTCTCGTACTCTCTCTCTCTCTCTCTCTCAAACAATATCATTAATAAACTTTGTCTGGCGAAGAAGAAGAATGCCTTGTTGTCGGTGTCGTTGAACTTGAATACCCAAACAAGAATGTATCTCACGAAGATCCACCATTTCAAATGCAGTCGATAAAAGCTTCTTCATAGCATCCAAGAAAGCAATATTATTTGACACAAGAATAGTATCATCAACATATAGAGCAAGAATAATAAAATATTTGCCCTCCCTTTTGATGTAAAGATTTGGGTCAGCAAAACATGCAATAAAACCTTTAGATGTGAGGAACTTATCAATCTTAATATACCAAGCACGAGAGGCTTGCTTCAATCCATATAATGCACGATGAAGCTGGCATACAAGATGCTCCTTTCCTGTAATCATAAAACCTTCAGGATGCTCCATATAGATTTCTTCTTCAAGATCTCCATTGAGAAAAGTCGTTTTAACATCCATTTGGTGAATTTCTAGATCAAATAGTGTTGCAAAAGCCAAAATCATATGAATAGTTGTGGAGCGCACAACGGGAGAAAATGTTTCTTGATAATCTACTCCTGCAATCTGTGAGTAACCTTTTGCAACAAGTCGTGCTTTGAACTTATCAAACGAGCCATCAGCTTTGCACTTGGTTTTATAAACCCATTTACATTTGATAGGAAGTTCAAAGCACGACTTGTTGCAAAAGGTTACTCACAGATTGTAGGAGTAGATTATCAAGAAACATTTTCTCCCATTGTGCACTCCACAACTGTTCATAAGATTTTGGCTTTTGCAACACTATTTGATCTAGAAATTCACCAAATGGATGTTAAAACGACTTTTCTCAATGGAGATCTTGGAGAAGAAATCTATATGGAGCAACCTGAAGGTTTTATGATTGCAGGAAAGGAGCATATTGTATGCCAGCTTCATCGTGCATTATATGGATTGAAGCAAGCCTCTCGTGCTTGGTATATTAAGATTGATTAGTTCCTCACATCTAAAGGTTTTATTGCATGTTTTGCTAACCCAAATCTTTACATCAAAAGGGAGGATAAATATTTTATTATTCTTGCTCTATATGTTGATGATACTATTCTTGTGTCAAATAATATTGCTTTCTTGGATGCTATGAAGAAGCTTTTATCGACTGCATTTGAAATGGTGGATCTTGGTGAGATACATTCTTGTTTGGGTATTCAAGTTCAATGACACCGACAACAAGGCATTCTTCTTCTTCACCAGACAAAGTTTATTAATGATATTGTTAAGAAGTTTGGGTTGACAAATGCGCACTCTGCCAACACTCCCATTCTTTCAAGCTCTACCAAGGGTACATCTACAACACGCAATGAAGAATCAGCCATTCATCAACATTTTGCTAATATTGTTGGTTGTCTTCAATTTATTGGTTTAAACACAAGACCAGATATTTTATTTGCAGCTAACTTTTTGGGACAGTATCTTTCTTCCCCTTCCACTATTCATTGGAGTGCTGCAAAACGTATTCTTAAGTACCTCAAGGGTACTAAGGAATTTGGTCTTATTTATCGTCATCGAGAGGATTCTTCTTTATCTTCTTCAACTTCTCTTGACCTTATTGGATATACAGACGCTGATTGGGCAAGTTCACACTTATCCATGCGATCTACAAGTGGAAATTGATTCTTTGTAAATGGATGTTTGGTTTCTTGGTCCAGCAAGAAACAACGATGTGTTGCGGTTTCTACAACTAAAGCCGAATATGTTGCTGCATCATTAGCAGCTCGCGAGCTAGTTTGGCTTCGACAACTACTTGCAGATTTGGGACATCCCTCATCATCTAGTACACCTCTTCTATGCGATAACCAAAGTGCTATTAGTCTTACCAAAGACTATATACACCATAGTAAATCAAAGCATATTGCTATTCATTATCATTATGTTCGACATGAAGTCAAGAAAGGTTCCATTATGGTGGAGCATTGTCCCAGTGATCAAATGGTTGCAGACATTTTCACAAAAGTTCTTAGTGCAGCTCGCTTTAGCTCATTAAGACATGCACTTGGTATTGTTCCAAGTTCTTGTCTCACTGATTGAGGCATGTATCATTGTATTCAAGAAAACTTTATAGTAAATCATTTTTGTATCGTAGGTATGTGTAGGGGCTCGGGTTTTTCCCTTGTTCTCCCCAAGGGTTTTTTCACTCGCAGCCAGAGACCTTTGTTTGAGTGGGGATGTTACAACTATATATATGATGTCTCACTTGACTTGGGTCTCACCTATATATACTACCTCTACATCAATACGAATCATTCTTTGGGAGCATGTCTTGTGTATGTCTCTCGTACTCTCTCTCTCTCTCTCAACAGATATCCCTATAAGTGTAGCAAAACTTGGAGATGAGAGGTGTCCACTTGATTGATGAAATAGGGACACTGCATCAATGTCTCTATATAGTACATACTTGAGGTACTCTCTCTAGAACTAATATGGGAGTGAGGAGTAGTAAGCAACCATGTGGTCATAGCATCTTTATCTCCACAACATCCCCCAGAACCAACTCTAGAATGAGGAGAGGAAGTCTGTAGTTCTTCGAGGCATCCATCACAACCACCACTCCCACCGATCGAGGAAGGTGTCCCAAAGACTCCCTCCATGGCCAGTCTAAAGCATCAACTCCACTCGGTGGAGATCAACATATTGGAGCATGTCGAGGTAGAATGTACTGAACGTTTAAGATATGATTGAGACAACTTCTAATCTATCATATATCTAAAGTATGTTATTTGATTTAGAGACATACATGTGAATATCTCCTATAGATCCTCATTTGTCATCCCTCAGCTCATCTTACTCTTTGGATCATCTATAATGGTCTGTTAAAAAGAATGTTAGTACAATCAATATGAGAGTAAAGATAAAACACAATAGCATACATTTGCAAAGAAGGATGTTAGTTAAGAAATGTATAATAGACTACCAATATAAACTAATAGCCAACGAATTTGAAAACAAGAGGATGCAAATACTATCAGTCCTATAGCTCCATGACAAGTTCTTGGCATAGCTTGGCATAGACTAGAAGATCTATTTGTAAGTCCCCATTGAAAGAGGAGTCTACCTCGTTCTTGAAGAATTCTCGTACTCCAATCTCTTTGCATAAATTTCTCATGCTTATCTCCTCTATATGCTACATTAACCCCTTCTCATCCTCCACCCCCCACAACAGTGACTCCCCTACATGTATATTCTCCTCATATACAATAATAACATTGCTTTCATCATATACTCGAGTGCTCCAAGGTGTTGATTGCACAAGATACCACCAATGAAGGTTGTCATGGATTTGGGTAGAAGATTACTTATTTGATAATATCAAATAAGAGCCTATTGCAAAGAACAAAATAAATTTATAGATATTTTGTGATGTTCAAAAATTTTAATAAAAAAGGTTATGCACTTGTAGTGACTTGGCAAGACAAACGTGACGTGTAAATAATTCCAACTTTTCTAAGAGTCTACCTCCAAGAATCTAAAGGATCCTCACTGAACAGTTATCGCTGCTCCTTTCAATACCACATTAAACCATTGTACATGAAATATGATCACGAAGAATCTATAGTAATCTATTAACTTAACACTTTGTAGATAGTCAAAATACTCCATCTCATCTACTATAATATTCAGATCTATGGCCGACTGTCAACTTTCTTGCTCAAACTTTGCCATGACACCACAGTTTGCCATGGATGCATTTTGTCAATGTGCTCAACTAAAAAATGTCACCCATGTGACCATGCTATGCCATAGATTTTATACAATATATTGAAACACTTAGGTTAGTTGCTACATACAATTGTTAGATACAACAACAAAGAAAGCATGCAATTATCTTTGGATTGGATCTCCTCGAGAACTCCCACTCCTCCAAAGAGACTTTCACTCCTTGGAATAAAGCTATGGTTAAGCCATCATGCAACCGTCTCATGGCCATGAACACTATAAGATATAGGCCATATATTGATGTCTAAAGCGATGAAAATATTTATCTAAAAATTTATCTTTGCTGTCACAAAAAATGTCGGTATATACATCTTTATAGATCCATTGCTATTTGGATCGCAAAATAGCAATGCTTTCCTATGCATTTACAAACATTTATAGCGACATGTATAGTAAATTAGCGATGGTTATAGAGAAAAAAAATATGTGATAGGGAAGCATGGTGCCCTGCCACCTTCCACACCATGTGTTGAACAATTTTCCATAAAGAAATTATAAATTGAATACATAATTGTCATTGAAGCACATGCATCATGAGATGCTAGAAAAAAAGAGATTATTGATTTAATATTCAAATAAGCACAAGATTAATGATGACAACTCATAAAACTACATAGAATGATAGAGAGGAGAGTCCAAAATTTAAAGCATTACAAACATTGAATTGTTACAAAATAGTGAAATACTGATTATATTTGCTATCAAGACTCGGACATATCTTGTGCCAATCATAAGATTTTATTCCTATTAGTTAGCCGGTCATATTTGGAAAAAGTAAACCTAAGGGAATGCATCACACATGTGGGGGTGCGAATATACCTCATAATTTACTTCACCGTTGTCGTATTGCTGCGCATTCGAGGTGTGAAATCCACCCAAAAGTTGTGTGTGGAAGTTGATATTTTGTACATACTTAGTTGCTGTGTTTGCATTTTGTTCTGCATGGGTATTATAGTAGAGAGAGGGGTCTTTTACTACCTTTTCTTTCAGTTGAGGTTGCACCTGATAGGTCCTCCTTCAATAATGGTGGGCATGATGGGATGCTTTCAGCCTATGTTGAGCAGGGTCAAGGTGAGAAGGCATTATAATTATACAAATAGATGCAAGAGGAGGGAATTTTCTCAAATCAGTAGATCACATTTCATGCATGTGGTACCCTCATTGAGAAGGAATATGTTATGAGCATGGATGGGAAACCAAGAAAAGTTTCTTGGGAAATTTACTGAGCATTACATGCAGATTCTCACAAGAAGGGTTTCTTTTCAGATACTTTTGTTGGCAACACCATTGTTAGTATGTATGGCAAGTGCAGAAGCATTGTGAAAGCCGAACATGTGTTTAATAGGTTATCCAAGTGTGACACAGTGACATGGAATATGATGATATCAGGTTATGTAGAGGAAGGCCAAGGAGAGAAGGCTTTACAACTTTATGGGCACATGTAGGTTGAAGGTGTCAACCCAGTGGAGTAGACAATTGTCATTGCACTCCAAGCATGTGCAATCCAAGAAGAGAAGGGCTGAATAACTCAAACAAAGTCTCTGGAAATTGGACAAGCGTTACATGTTGATACCCTTCAGAAAGGATTCACATCAGACATTTATGTCTATAGTACCCTGGTGTTTATGTATAGCAAATGTGGGAGCATTGTAGAAGCAAAAAATGTGTTTGATGGGTTGTCTGAGCACACTGTTGTGTTATGGAATGCTTTGCATTCTGCCTATCTAGAGGTTATGATTTTCTTCCTCAGTTTGGAATGGCACTTATCTGCACGTATGGTGACTATTCATGTATGGTTGATGCTCAAGCCCTCTTCAATGGAATGCTCGAATGGGAGAAGGCCGCTTTTCTGGTTTAAAAAAAGGAGGCTGCTTTTCTGAGCGGAGCTTTACCGGCCTGGAGAAGAAAAAGCACGACATCCAGAGAGTTCCTGTTTTGGGAACGCTGCTGGTCCTTGTGCGAAAAGAAAAAAAAAGATTGATATTCTGGAGGATGAAGCAACAACGAACGAAGAAGGTGACGAAGATGAATGAGATGCAGAAGCCGGAGACGAATAAGGTGACAAAGACGAAGGTGATGCAACAGCCCAAGACGGAAAAGATGACACAGAAGCCAGATATGAAGATGAAGGATCAACCTACTTGCTGTCATGAATGAGGACCTGCAGACGAAGATGGAGGAGTGACAACGTAGACGTTGCTACAACGGAAGCCTTCAGAACGATGACAAAGGTCGAAGGTAGCGGACGAAGTTATAGTGGAACGCAGCAAAACAGGGGAAGGTAATCTGGATCGAGGGGAAAAACTGTTGTTGTGATAGAGGAAGAGAGAAGATGATTTTTTTTTTCGCAAATCGAATGGAGCTCGACTATGCCTGGGCGGTGCAGGAGAAGAAAATCGACATGGAGGAGATGAAGAAACAGCTTGTAATGTCGACTCATCAATCGGAGGGAGACGAAAAGCTTCTTTTTGAATCAACGAGAGCAGCATGATTAATTAGAGCTTAGAGGATGAGGACCAGGATGATGAAGCTGCTTGGGATGCCATACGCCTTGCCGCTGCACCAGCGATTGAAGAAGCCATGATGTTCTGTTCCCCTCTTTTATTTGCGCTACTTTTTCTCCCCAGGAAAAGTTTCCTTCCACCATAATTTCCCTGTTTTTGTTCCCTTTTCTTCACCAAATTCTCTGCCCGTAAGGTGGCTTCAAATCTCAGATCTTCATCTTGCCTTTACAAACAATGGTTCAGCCGACTAGTTCTCCTTACTAATCTCAACAACACAATTGAAGACGGATGGAGCTCCAGGTCCAATCTATAAATCATGCCAGGTGTGTGCACCACACAAAGGGAAGCCCTTTGATTTTGTATCTCAATCCTTTTTACTTTACTTGGAGGCTTTATTGGCACAAGAACAGAGCATATTCAGTACCCTGTACACACTAATCCGATTTCAAGGGATATTCTAAAACAGACATACCCTTCATGGCTCTTGTCTTTGTGGTACTCAGATACATGCATCTATGCGTGGAGGATAATCATCATTATAACAGAAAATTTTCTGAAACATAACAGGGGTGCAGAGAAAGACCATACTAGAGTGTGTAAGAGCTGGACACTATGCTGCCAGTGTGATAATGCAGGAATTGGCTGTAAATATCCAGAGCCAAAATTTTCATAAAGAAAATGAGAAGAGTTTGAAGTTCTGAGCAGGAAATGCATTTGTTGGAGGCTTTCAACCTGTTTTTGGGATTCAAGCACATTTGCTATGGTCTATGTGCAGACTGTTTTTAAGAAGATGTTGCAAGTTTTAACCAAACAGAGTGATATATTGAATTCACCTCTTTGATACGAAAATAAGGATTGCCAAGATTTGGCTGTAATGGGCTTGGAGCATCTTTGTTATTAAGGAGTTTTACAACAAGATATAACTGCTATATTTCTGAGTGACTTTGACTGTTGCTAGAGCTGTGATGTCAATTCTGACAGTTGCGAAAAGTCTTCAGCTATGAGAATTTTGCAAATTGAGATATGTATAACTGTGACATGAATTTTATTGTCATCATCCTAATCTCTTCTAACACCTAAGAAAGTAAGCACCTGCATTTGAAGACCTTCGGAATTGAGGAATCTTCTATCTTGGAATTTCATAAGAACCTCTGTGGTCGCGACTTTACTTTCGAAATCCTTCGACATCTTTGGTGAACCCGACGTGAAAGCGTCGCATAAATTTCAGGATGGGAGATACTTCAGCATCATTTTCAGCCTCTTCTACGATTCCTGTTGCGTCCTCTACTTCAGCTCCATCATTGACTGCTGCGTCAAGTACTTCAACGGATGATCTAAAGCAGATTTTGCAGAATATGTCTATGTATATGCAGCTTCAAAATTAGCAGACACAATTGTATATGCAACACCAGCAGCAATTGCATCAACAACAGTTGTCTCAGCAAAGGCAACTATATTCGGAGCAGGAGAATGCAATCAGCGCAACTAAGGCGATTGAAGCAGTTGAGAATGAGAAGAAGCTATTTGATGGCCGTAATATTTTAGCATATTTGAAGACGTATGAGATCAAGATGGGGTTTTTTGGAGTTCCAACTGGACTTATGAGTAAGTATTTCCTTCATCTTGTCACACCCACCTTGAGGGCTAAAGTAACTGATCTTTTTATTCAAAATTTGCATTGGCAAGATTTTAAGAAGGCCCTGAAATAAGAGTATTTCCTTGAGGACTTTGGGATGGCTACACGGCGGTCATTCCGAGAGTGGGTCTACATGGCAAACAAAGGTCTAGCTGCTTCAGAGTTGATACGAGAATTTGAAGAAAGGTATAGTCAGCTTGATGCCATTGAACAAAGAGCATTGGATGTTGAGAAAGTTGAGCTTTTCTTGCAAGCTGTAGATCCTGCTCTTCAGGAAGAATTGGGAGAGCTTCTTGAGGATCGCACGAAGCCTATGGGACTTAAAACGGATTGGCAAGATGCCCAGGATGCAGTCTCGACTTTGACCAAGAGGAGGATATGGAAGACCCGCCTACAGAATGGTTCTATGACACCGACGCCGTCTTCTACTCCTATGCCTGCTTCTATCCCTGTTATTTCTTCTCCTCCTCAGCCAGTTTCATGGCCTATGCCAGTGCCTACTGTTTCTACTCCTCCTATTCCTCCTGCTCCAAGACCGATGCCTGCTCCTTCTGCTCCAAAACCATCCACTCCGTCGGTGCCTACCTCTCTTGATGACATAATCAAAGGCATAACGGATCTGACACTGGAGTCAGTTAAAGCAGAGTTGGTGGGAAAATTGAAAGAGCAGTTTGCTTCGACTGCATCTACTATTTCTTCTAGTGCTCCTACTGCACCTAGGAGTGCTCCTAGTGCATGCACCTAGGAGAGATCGAAGATGTATTTGGTGCGATAGTACAAACCATCAGTATTGCAGGGATTGTGAATCTTTTCAGGATGCAAGGAGGAAGAATTTGGTATTTTGGGGACAAGATGGTAAGATTTGGTTGACTGAAATAGGAGCTCCGCTTGCTACCAACTTTGGGAAAGGTGGAATGAAGAAGTTAGTGGATGACATGGCTGCGCGTACTTCTTATGTGACAGCTAGAGGAGATGCTTCTGCATATGGAGTTCAGATTGAGAAGGGATCAGAGAATCAATCAGCATTATGGACTTATGCTATGGAGACTGCAAACAAGGGAAAAATTCAGCAAACTGTTTTGACTAGTGCAAGCTCTAGCATCAGATCTGAGACAGGTTGGGATTCGCCTGTTGACAGGTACTCTATTTATGCCTACTTGGCTAAGTCTCAGGGAGTAGATGTACTAGTTGAGGAGAAGCGTAAGAGGGATGAAGAAAATCCAAGTGCAACTAAAAAGACTAGAGGGGGTGAGTTTGTTACTCCACCTACTGCAGGACCGTCTTTGAGACCAAGGCTAGAATGACAGATGGAAGATGCTCAAAAGAAAGAAAAGAGGCAAGAGCCTAGAGAGAGAAAGCAGCCAGGGTTTAGATTGATGTCCGATATTGAGACATCTACAGACAAGAAGAAAATATTTAATGACAAGATACTTGGCAGTGAGGTGACTTTTACTATTTCTGAGGTTTTGGGTATCTCGAAAAGAGAGTTTCAAGATCAGTTTCAAGAGGTCTTGAAGAGGAAAAGACATGCATTGCCTACTACTGATACACAGGGAGTTTTGATTGGGGAGTTGGATGAGGATGAGGATGAGGTTATGGTTGAGAATGCTTCTGTTTTTCCACAGATAGAGAAGAGGGTTCAACCTATGCATTATGCTGAAACTGATGAGCCTGTCTTGATACCGCGTAGTCACTTTTCGCGGAGTCATTGGGCTAGGGCAACTACAGAGACGATGGTAAAAATTAGAGAGAAACAGGTGCCTTATGTTGCTTTGGTGGATCATGGTTCAGAGATTAATCTCATAGTTCGTGGAGTTTATGAAAGTAACAGATGGCCTATGGATGTAGAGCATGGGTGGCGTATGAGAGCCGCCAACAACACTGTAGGTGATTTGTATGCTGCCTGTCCCAGTGTCAGGGTTTCTATTGGAGATGTAGAGGAGGGTTTCCATTTCTTTGTGCAGGATTCATGCTCTTGTCCCATAATTCTTGGACAGCCATTCATCACAGAGATGCATATGGAAACAAAGGTAATGGATGATGGATCTGCTTATGCATGGATTCACAGTAAAGATGGCATGAGAGCAGTTCAGTTTATGACTGTGTGTGTGAACCATGTTAGAAACAGGGATACTCTTAGAGATGCTCCTTTGCCCACTGTGAGGGATTCGGGTTTTCATTAGGTACTGTTGTTTCGTGAGACGACGGTGGTACAAAGCAGAGGAGATTGGAGTTCTCGCCTCCTGGCAGCATTGTTTTCTCCTCCGATTTTGTTGGGATTTCAGCAAACAGTTCGATGAGCTATCAGAAGACTTCTAAGTTGCCTAGAGCTGTCAAGCAGTACATATGCAGGAAGGAGAAAAATTTGAAAAATGCAGGAATTTTAGAGGATGATGAGCATATAGATGGGAGTATGATAGCATGATTTGTGCAGATACGATGATAGAAATGGAGAATATGTTGAAAACTGATATGCAGAGTTGTCACAGTAATGTATTAGTGCAATCCCTGGACATGTTTCATGAAATTGCAGATTTTGTGTCACAGATTGAGTCAGAGGCTGAGGTGGCTCAACAAAAAGTGTTGAGCGCTGAAGAAATTCAGCAAACAGAGTTTCCGGCTGATTATTATCAGCTTACAGAAACACAGAGGGCTGAAAACTTTCAGCCAACAGAGTTTACTGCTGAAATATTTCAGCATCCAGAGTTTAGGGTTGTTCCTATGCAGTCCATAGAGCAGAGGGCTGAGGATATTCAGCCACCACTGAAGTGCAGAATTGCTGATTTATAACAAGATTTGAGTAATGCAGAAGAGCATAATGAAGCCAGGGTTGACACAAAATACAAGACTGTGGATAAAAAAGTAAAGCCGGTAGCTGTACAGCTTCCACCTAACAGTGATCAGCAAATAGAGAGGGCTGCCAAACAGCCAATTTTGAGGAATCCGGAGCATATAGGCCATAAATTTTCAGCAGAGACTCTTGCTGATTTGAAAATTGGAAATGGTGATTTCTTGCTACCTACAGAGAAGCAATGCTTTTAGGAGATGCTTGAGAGACATGGAAGGGGATTTGCTTTTTTCCCACATGAGATTGGATGTGTGAATCCAGATATTGTTGCTCCTATGGTCATCTTTACTATTCCTCATATTCCATGGAACCTCTGACCTATTCCAGTGCCTAAGGCACACCTGCCAAAGTTGATTGACTTGTTGAATGAGAAAATCAGGATGGGAATTCTTGAGCCTTCATCTGCACCATACTCAAATAGGTGGTTTAGAGTTCCAAAGAAGAATGGTACTCTCCGGTTTATACAGGACATGCAGCCAGTAAACAAAGTTACTATCAGGAATGTTGGTATAGGTCCAGTTGTGGATGAGTTTGTAGAAGCATTTGCTGGACGTGCCATCTATTCTTTAGGTGATTTGTATTCGGGATATGATCAGTTTCAGTTGACTTTGGAAAGCAGAGACATAACCACTATGAGAACTCCTATTGGGCTTGTCAGGATGTGTACCTTGCCTCAAGGTGCCACTAATTCTGTTGCGCATATGATGAATGCCATGCATAAGGTCCTTTGTGATTACATACCTAAGCTTACCATGCCTTTCTTGGATGATGTGCTCATTAAGGGGTGTGCAGAAGAAGAGAATAATGAGGAGGGATGCAGATACTTTGTGGCTGATCATATTTCAACTTGTGAGAAGATTTTGGCCAGGTTAGAAGAAGTGAACTTGACACTATCAGGGCAAAAATCTATTTTTGGAGTGAATGAGGTTGTCATTGTTGGACATATGTGTGGGTATTATGGCAAGAAACCCTCACCTGATAAGGTGGATGCTATAAGTAAGATTACGGAGTATTGTTCTACCACTTCAGAGGTACGGAGATTCATTGGAGCTTGTGTGTTTTATATGATTTGGATACCTCATTTTGCACACATAGCAGATTGTTTATATCAGCTGCTTCGAAAGGGGCAGAAATTCTATTGGGATGAGAGCCACACTAGAGCCATGTGAAAATTGAAGAAGTTATTGCAGATTGCTCCTACTCTCAGGAAAGCAGATTACAATTGCGGAAGGCCTATTGTATTGACAGTTGACACTAGTCTAATTGGCATAGGTTGGGCTGTGGGTCAAGATGATGCAGATGGAAACAGGTATGCTATTCGGTTTGGGGCGAAAGTCCTAAACGAGAGACAGAGGAGATATCCGCAAATCAAGAGGGAGTTACTGGGGATTGTTACGGCTCTCAAATGTGACAAGGAGTACTTTATTGGAGCCTTAGTTGTGGTAGAGATAGATTGCTTGCCATTGTTAGGTATGATTACGAGTTGCTCTACTCCGGATATAGCTATGATGAGATGGATTGCATACATCAAGTCATTAAATCCAGAATTTAAACACATAGGTGGGAAGGATAATCCAGTGGTGGCAGATATGCTGTCTAGAGCCAGATATGATGATGAGGAGACACTACTTGCAGAAGAGGATGATGCAAAAATTTCAGCCGCTATGGTTGATCATGTTTGCCATGTCTATGATATTGTGGCTTTCATAGAAGAACTCTATGTTGGAGATTGGTTGCAGATTGGCAAGTACCTTAGTACACTAAGCAAAAGAGATGAATGGACAGATGAAGAGTTTAAGAAGATCAGAAGGAAAGCCTATGGTTATTTTCTCAAGGACGAATTTCTTTGGAAGCATCCGAAGAAAAGAGGTGGATTACCTTTGCGGGTTGTCTGCGATAGAGAGACACAGCTACAGGTGATGAGGGAGTTTCATGAGAGTCCTTGGGCTGGTCATAGAGGAGTGTGGGCTACTTATGAGAAAATCAAGGAGAAATATTGGTGGAAAGGCATGTATAGAGATGTTTCTCACTTTGTAGAGACTTGCAGAGATTGCCGGATGTATTCGGTAGTGCGTCATCGAGATGAGCTTCATCCGACCTATCCGCTATGCATTCATTATAAGTGGGTAGTTGACTTGGTTACTATGCCTATGGGTCTATGGCAGATGAGATATATTGTTTTGGCTAGAGAGGATCTTACCAATCATGTTGAGGGCAGATCTTTGAGAATGAAGAGCACTAGTGCAGTGTGTAAGTTCTTATTGGAAGAAATTTTCTGCAGGTATGGCTGTGTGGGTAAGATCACTGCGGATCACGGTGAATTGGATGCAGATGAAGCTAGGGAGTTTTCTTCTCAACTAGGAATCAAGTTGGCTCTAACCACAGCATACAATCCAGAGGGAAATGGGAAGAGTGAAAGAGGGCATCCACCGATAGTGAAAGCATTAGCCAAAGCATGCAGAGGACGGATTGGAGAATGGCTGAGACTTCTACCATTTGCTTTGTGGGCTGATCGTACGACTCACAGTGTTACCACAGGATATATGCCTGTAGAGTTGATGTATGGTCAGAAACCGGTTATGCCGACTGAGACTTGTGCTTTGACTTGGTCAGTTTTACCTTGGCAGGAGGATTTGACGAGAGAGGAGCTCTTGGCTCTTCGAATTCGGCAGTTGGAGAGAAGACCAGAGGATATTCAACTAGCTATTGACAGGTTGAAGGTTGCTAGACTAAGAAATAAGGACAGGTTTGACAGTAGGCATCGCTTGCGGCCTAGAGCAATAAAAGAGGGAGACTAGGTATTAGTCTTTGATAGCAGCCTTGAAAATCAGTATACTGCACTTCCGAAGATGGTGAAAAGATGGTTTGGACTGTACATAGTCAGACATGTCTTTGATAATGCAACATATGAGTTGATAGAATTGGATGGGACAGTGCTTAGAGTGCCTATTGCAGGAAAAAGAATCAAGATTTTCAAGAAAAGAGATGATGAAGATTATGCATTGGAAGAATTTGCAAAAGAAGAGCAACGAGAAGAAACTCCAATGGAAGAGACAGATGATATGATAGATAATCTTGTTGATATACCGGAAATGCACAATGAAGAGATTGATCTGTTTGTGGATCTTGATGATAACGATCATGGGTAGTTGGCCCATCTGGAGGAAGCGCAAGATTAGAGGGGGTGGATGTCGTATTGCTGCGCATTCGAGGTGTGAAATCCACCCAAAAGTTGTGTGTGGGAGTTGATATTTTGTACATACTTAGTTTTTGTGTTTGCATTTTGTTCTGCATGGGTAGTATAGTAGAGAGAGGGGTCTTTTACTACCTTTTCTTTCAGCTAAGGTTGCACCTGATAGGTCCTCCTTCAATAATGGTGGGCATGATGGGATGCTTTCAGCCTATGTTGAGCAGGGTCAAGGTGAGAAGGCATTATAATTATACAAACAGATGCAAGAGGAGGGCATTTTCTCAAATCAATAGATCACATTTCATGCATGTGGTACCCTCATTGAGAAGGAAGATGTTATGAGCATGGATGGGAAACCAAGAAAAGTTTCTTGGGAAATTTACCGAGCATTACATGCAGATTCTCACAAGAAGGGTTTCTTTTCAGATACTTTTGTTGGCAACACCATTGTTAGTATGTATGGCAAGTGCAGAAGCATTGTGAAAGTCGAACATGTGTTTAATAGGTTATCCAAGTGTGACACAGTGACATGGAATATGATGATATCAGGCTATGCAGAGGAAGGCCAAGGAGAGAAGGCTTTACAACTTTATGGGCACATGCAGGTTGAAGGTGTCAACCCAGTGGAGCAGACAATTGTCATTGCACTCCAAGCATGTGCAATCCAAGAAGAGAAGGGCTGAATAACTCAAACAAAGTCTCTGGAAATTGGACAAGCGTTACATGTTGATACCCTTCAGAAAGGATTCACATCAGACATTTATGTCTATAGTATCCTGGTGTCTATGTATAACAAATGTGGGAGCATTGTAGAAGTAGAGAATGTGTTTGATGGGTTGTCTGAGCACACTGTTGTGTTATGGAATGCTTTGCTTTCTGCCTATCTAGAGGTTATGATCTGCTTCCTGAGTTTGGAATGGCACTTATCTGCACGTATGGTGACTATTCATGTATGGTTGATGCTCAAGCCCTCTTCAATGGAATGCTCGAATGGTAGAAGGCCGTTTTTCTGGTTTAAAAAAAAAGGAGGCTGCTTTTCTGAGCGGAGCTTTACCGGCCTGGAGAAGAAAAAGCACGGCATCCAGAGAGTTCTTGTTTTGGGAACGCTGCTTGTCCTTGTGTGAAAAGAAAAAAAAAGATTGATATTCTGGAGGATGAAGCAACAACGAACGAAGAAGGTGACGACGATGAATGAGATGCAGAAGCCGGAGACGAATAAGGTGACAAAGACGAAGGTGATGCAGAAGCCCAAGACGGAAAAGATGACACAGAAGCCAGATATGAAGACGAAGGATCAACCTACTTGCTGCCACGAATGAGGACCTGCATACGAAGATGGAGGAGTGACAACGCAGACGTTGCTGCAATGGAAGCCTGCAGAACGATGACAAAGGTCGAAGGTAGCGGACGAAGTTATAGTGGAATACAGCAGAACATGGGAAGGTAATCTGGATCGAGGGGAAAAACTGCTGTTGTGATAGAGGAAGAGAGAAGAGGATTTTTTTTTTCGCAAATCGAATGGAGCTCGAATATGCCTGGGCGGTGCAGGAGAAGAAAATCGACATGGAGGAGATGAAGAAACAACTTGTAATGTCGACTCATCGATTGGAGGGAGATGAAAAGCTTCTTTTTGAATCAACGAGAGCAGCATGATTAATTAGAGCTTAGAGGATGAGGACCAGGATGATGAAGCCGCTAGGGATGCCATACGCCTTGCAGCTGCACCAGCGATTGAAGAAGCCATGATGTTCTGTTCCCCTCTTTTATTTGCGCTACTTTTTCTCCCCAGGAAAAGTTTCCTTCCACCATAATTTCCCTGTTTTTGTTCCCTTTTCTTCACCAAATTCTCTGCCCGTAAGGTGGCTTCAAATCTCAGATCTTCATCTTGCTTTCACAAACAATGGTTCAGCCGACTAGTTCTCCTTACTAATGTCAACAACACAATTGAAGACGGATGGAGCTCCAGGTCCAATCTATAAATCATGCCAGGGGTGTGCACCACACAAAGGAAAGCCCTTTGATTTTGTATCTCAATCCTTTTTACTTTACTTGGAGGCTTTATTGGCACAAGAACAGAGCATATTCAGTACCCTGTACACACTAATCAGATTTCAAGGGATATTCTGAAAGAGAAATACCCTTCATGGCTCTTGTCTCTGTGGTACTCACATACATGCATCTATGCGTGGAGGATAATCATCATTATAACAGAAAATTTTCTGAAACATAATAGGGGTGCAGAGAAAGACCATACTAGAGTGTGTAAGAGCTGGACACTATGCTGCCAGTGTGATAATGCAGGAATTGGCTGTAAATATCCAGAGCCAAAATTTTCATAAAGAAAATGAGAAGAGTTTGAAGTTCTGAGCAGGAAATGCATTTGTTGGAGGCTTTCAACCTGTTTTTGGGATTCAAGCACATTTGCTATGGTCTATGTGCAGACTGTTTTTAAGAAGATGTCGCAAGTTTTAACCAAACAGAGTGATATATTGAATTCATCTCTTTGTTGCGAAAATAAGGATTGCCAAGATTTGGCTATAATGGGCCTGGAGCATCTTTGTTATTAAGGAGTTTTACAACAAGATATAACTGCTATATTTCTGAGTGACTTTGACTGTTGCTAGAGCTGTAACGTCAATTCTGACAGTTGCGAAAAGTCTTCAGCTATGAGAATTTTGCAAATTGAGATAGGTATAACCATGACATGAATTTTATTGTCATCATCCTAATCTCTTCTAACACCTAAGAAAGTAAGCACCTGCATTTGAAGACCTTCGGAATTGAGGAATCTTCTATCTTGGAATTTCTTAAGAACCTTTGTGGTCGCGACTTTGCTTTGGAAATCCTTCGACACCGTGTGCTCTTCTTTAGTGGACAAGACCCAAAGAGCATAAGGTAGTTGCATGTAACCACCATCAAAGCTCTGTGGCCAAAGCACCTCCATCTTGGCTACCTCCTTCAAATCTATTCATGCCCCTACAGTGTCTCTTTTTCTTGTATGGTCCCAAAGTAAGTTGTCCACATTCTTGAAAATGTGCATGAAATCCAAGAAATGGTAAATTTGTAAGTGGCTCCAATATGGCAACTCATAGAAAATTGAAAAGCATTGCATTTTTCTTAGAAGTGACTCCTCCTCCTGGATCATTTTCAACTCCATCTAGCTTTGAGCATTTACTCATACTACTGGAGATCGTCCAAGAAAACTTGCCTTCAATTCATAGCCCTCCCACAAGAAAGAGGTGTATCATTGCTATACCACCTTATTCATGGTCCGTGACCTTCGAGAGTCTAACTCTGGTCCACAAAATGGACATGCATGATAACCTGAGGTAACCATACCTATTACAATATACCTATGTAGTCAACACAACACAAATAATCCATGTTAGATATCAGCCAACAAGAAATGAAGCTCATTTACCTAAGCACTAGTCTCCAAATCCCAAAACGTCATGCATAGTCCATATAAGAATGGCTCATATACTAGCGTACCGCCAACCAACATGCTTGCCCATGTTTTCCATAGCAATCCTCTCCTCCCACAAAATCTTGAGCTCATCAACACGGACAAAGATAGATGTTCAAGTTCTTGACTTTATAGCACCCAAGAATGAGCAACCTAAGGATCAGGTGTCCCTTCTTCGTAGAAAGCCATGGCGAGATGTTGTACTTTACAAGGACTACATGCCACACACTATAAGAAGTTGAGTAGAGACTGAATGGATTTATACCATCCATAGCAAGACCGAGCTAAATATTACTTGACTCTCATGCAAAGCTTGGAAATGTGAAGTCAATGTAACTCTATGCACGTGAATCTACTGATATTCGTTGGACTCCATTTGTGGATCTATTTTGTGCATACCACATTGTCAAGTTTGCAATGCCTGATGTGTGAAACATGTGACATATACATGGTATAAGTAAAAAGTGTTTGAGAATTTTTTGAGAGATGGTTTGCCTTTGTAAGTCTTATTAATACATGTGACATTACACTTTGAACATGTCTTTCTAGTCTCGTAGTCTCCTCGAAATAGCACACAATTGTTGATACATGCATGAATGCTGTTGTATTAGTCATGCATCATCAAAAGACTTGGACATCATGTTTCTAGGTGGTAATATGCGATATTTTAAAAACCTTAAAAAAAACCTAAGTGCCTTTGAAGAGTGTAAAAATCATTTTTATAATGCTCCATCCTCCATAGCCGTGTGCAAGAGAAGAGAAGAGAAGAGAAGAGAAGAGAGGAAATGATGGAGAGCTTTTTCTCCAAGATTCCTCACCCTCACATATAAGAAAGCAAGAAGGAGAGAAGAAGAAGAGGCCACTTTTGCTACACACCAAAGAGTGAGCTCTTCATTCCCTTTTTAGGTTTATATACAAGCCCTATATACCTTGGGCACCCATCCCCTTTTTTACATGATCGGGCATCTTGCCAATGTCCTTTTTCCCTATTCCCCTCTAGTTGCCTTATCCCTTTGCTTATGTTCATGTAGACTTTACAACTTCTCACAGAGGAGGGAGCCTGGTGCTCTTATAAAATGAATTACATTGTGCCCTATGCTTTCCTTGTGAGAGCCTTCAGAGGCTCTCATTCATCCTTGAGAGAGCACCTTGCTAGAATGTTTGGTGCTTTCCTTCATCCTCGAGAGTACCTTACTAGAATGTTCGGTGCTCTCCCCCGTTTTTCTGAGCTTGCCTTCTCCTCCACTTTTCTTGCTTGGGAAAAATGAGATTATCCATTCACTTTTTGACTTGGGCGTCCTTGGTCTTCCTCTGCTTCTTTTTGGCTGTATGGTCCATGTCCGTGACATGTCTTGTAACATTAACCCCCTCCTAGAGACGAGTGCCAGTCCCATGGCACTTACGAGTTTGAGCTAATGAAGATTCGATGATTTGAGAGGTGGTCATGTGAGTCGATGATGATGGGTCCTCCAAAGTTGGTGGCTTGCATTGTTTGGAGTTACTTGTAAAGAAAACAAGGTGCATTGCTTGGGGATATGTCTACCTTACCATGTGTGCATTGTGCTTTGCTAGTGGAACTGGGAGTTGGGTCAAACCATAGCCCTAGGTATTGTCCCACACTTGAGGACCCAGTGCTTGCTTGAGGGGGTGTGGTGAGTGTGGCCTAGGGAGATAGGTCTAACCATAGGTAAGGGCGACCTTCTTAGGTATGTCCCACCCTTGATGTGACCTAAGCATGATGTGGGGACTCAAAATGGGCTAGGGGGTTAGGGATGGAGCTGACCCGACCAAGGCCACCAAACGCTCCTAACTTGAGGACCCCTAGGTGCAATGACTGTGGCCTACATGTAGTGAGATGATTCCGTTGCTTTCCCCTTTGATTTCCTTCTAGTGATATCTCATTCTTTCTCTTTTCTTTGTCTTTTCTCTTCTTTTCTTTTCTTTCTTCCCCCCCTTATTTATTTATTTATTTTTTGAATAGATGGAAATCTAGTCTTCGTCATTAGAGTCATGAAAGGAAGGAGTTGGGAGCTTAAGAGACTTGTTAAGGAACCTCTAGCTTTGCATGTATCCTTTGAGGTTCATTTGTGCTTGGAGAGGAGTGCTGGATAGAAATGGATGATTACAACAAGTGAAGCAGCTATCATTCATATCTTCAAAGAGAGCTAAGCAAAAAGAGAGCAGGAGGGTAGCCCGCATCATTAACCTATCCATAGTGCAACTATTTATGCTGTTGGGATAAAAAAAGAGTGGCAATAGACGGTGCTCTTACGATGTAGGCTCTTGCTTCAATATTACCCTAAGTAATCTAAGATAATTACATGAAGGTTGGGTCTGGGCATGAAGTGAATTTGTTGAGGAAGTGGGCTATGGAGTCGTATAGATCTTGTAGCATAAAAGTGAGGGCTTCCTCAGGCTTGGTAGCATTGACATTGTAGCGACTGTGGATGTTGGGATTGTAATCCACTCCTGCCCTTCTTGGATATGGCATGAAAGTGGGGTTATTTCTTTCAAAGGGTAGGGTGTTGCAAAATGGCATCCAAGCATTAGTATTACCTTTTCAAATACACCTCCTCCACTTTGGTTGGCACTTATAGCCCTTCACTATTTTAGGTACTTCATAGAATTTGTTTTCCTAGTAGTTTGGAGGCTCTACTCTCCATTGGGTAGGATTTCTCTCTCTCTCTCAGAGGTCTACTTATCTCTTAGCCTCCTTCTGACATCGATAAACTCTTCCATCACCTTGGTTTATAATACCCTGCTCAATGCTTGCAGTGGGGAATGGAAAATCCAAGTCGAATGGCTTGTGGTTATTCTCTCTCTACTCCTAGAATACGAGTTCAATGTTATAGTTTACTGGAAAGTAGCCTTCTCTCGGTGGGATGGGCGTTGTTGGCATTGCTGCCAATTGAGCATTCAGCCTCCTTCGAGGAAGCTTGAGCATTTTCTTCCTCTTCTTTTTGAGCTCAACTTTTCTGGAAGTAGGGGCATCCACCTACTGTTACTCTTCTAGTTGTGGGATTAGATCCTCATCTTGTTGTCCCATTTCCAAGGCTTGGCCCTGTCTCTTCAGCTGGCCTTTGCATTTCCTCTCTTCTATACTCTTGTGACCCTACTTCCTTGGGCCTTGCTGCATGTGCTTGGATATGCAGTCCATGTCTCAGGGCCCTATAGGCAGTTTCCAGTTTTTCCCTTAATGATTCAACGGCCTCCTCCTCTTTAGATTGTATCGCATTTAAGAGATTGTTGAGGAGGGCATGTTGTTGGGCTTCCAAAATTATTTGTGTGGCAGCACTGTCTTGCTTTCTACTAACAGCTTCTCATCTTTTGCGAGGGCTAGTCGACTTGCTAAGTTTCTCACCCTTCCTTCACTCTTGTCCACCCATTCATCTGCTCTTTCCTTCATTTCCTCTAGGCTCTCATTGTGCCTTTGGGCTAATGCCCTTAGCCTCCTCTCCTGTTCCTCAATTTCTCTTTCCAAGTATTTTTGCTCTTCTAAGTCCGAGGCTATCCCCTTTGCCAAATCCTCTATGTTCTTTTGGTTCCTTTGGCTTCTCTCTTCTTCTGTTGCTACTAGCTACTCCGCGGCTTCCTAGATCTTTTCGTTCTCCTTTTGTAGGTCTTTATAAAACACTACTAGCTTGTCATAATGGCATTGTAGGCTCATGAGGCTTTTTTTTTTGCTGGCGAGCTTTGCTTGCCACCTTTCTTCTTCTCCTCCCATGCTCTTGAGCTCCTCCTTTAGCTCATTCATTTCTCTTTGATACATGGCCACTTGGTGAATTCTTTCTAATTGAGAGGGTACCATAGTCTCCTTTTCAACATCGAGCAGCAATAGCTATTTTCTTTTCTTTTCTCACCCTTTCCAACTATGACAGGAGTTCCTTAATATAATCATCATAGTTTGTAGACAATGGTAGTGTGGTGGGGGCAGTGGTTGTAGATGCTTCTATCTTCTATGTTTTGGGGTCCTTTCTGGACATTGCATGCACAATTGTAGGTCTTTTTACTCCAGTAATCAGTGAGGTCGTAGTAGCATCCACCATGGTAGAAGAGGCCTTGGTGGGTGCAAAGATTGGGGTGGTGGGTACTAGGACAAGTGGGATGGGGTTAATTAGACCCTTTCCCTTGCCCTCTACTACCAAGGGTGGCATGTTTTTGGGTGCTTGGGAGCTTGTGATTGGGCATTCTTCTTCATGAGGGCTAATGGCAAAGCTTGCTCTTCTTCCCTTGAGGGCTGCTCCACTGAGAGGCAGATGGCTAGGGCTATGTCTTCTTCTTCTTTCCTCCTTAACTCCTCGGCTTCTTGCTCTACTTTCCTCCTCCTCTCCTCTTCAACTTTCTTGGATTCCTCTTTTATTCCTTTTGTCTCCTTCTTTTCTTTTCTCTTCCTTCTGTCCTTGGCGCTTTTGAACTCTCTTCAGGCTCTTTGCAGGTCTATTCTCTCCTTCTTCCTGCTCTCTTGCTCGTCACTCTCTATCCTCTTGCTAGATTGCTATTGTTCTTGGTGGGGAGGGGACGTGTCTAGCATCTCGCAGACTTCGTCATCTTCTTGCGCTTATCCCAAGGCCTCTCTGATGATGGCTGTCAAGACCCCTCTGTACCCAGTGGTAGAGGCCTTCAACAATGACTTCTTCCTAGCTTTGGAGGCCGGGGATTCCCCCCCCGCATGTCTTTCACTTGTGGCCGATCCTTTTGCTGATGTTTCTATTGTCTTTCGCACAAAGCCATTCAGGTTCACCTCATCAAAGAACTTGGTAGTGATGCTTTCTAGCATTGGTACATTGACTTTGCTCATTAATGCATTGTACCTTTGGCTGAAAAACAAGGTGTGCACCATTTTGGCATGTAGTTGGACTTCAGGGATCGGGGATGTCAACTAAGCCAATGCCATTGTTGGTGTGGACCATCACTTTGTCCATTCCCAACATGCCGTACACGTCCCTTTTTGGCCACCTTTTAACTTTGTTGGGTACACCCAGTGCTCTCTGCACCAACTCGGGACTTAGCTTGATTTCTACCTGGCGAGTTTCATTCTCTTGATGCACCTGATGGTGTCACAGTTCCTGTTGAAAGTCTAGAGGAATTTCGTGCACTTCTCATAGTCCATGACTTGGCCCACCTTCTCTGCATACTTCTGTAGCTTGCACTACTTCATGATTTTCTTGATGGATGGCTCCTCCATGACTATGTCTTCAAAATTCAAGATGTGCCTAGAATTCGTTGTAGACCCTTGTCTCCATTGAGAGGCTGTACTTTGCCTGCTCTTCCTCCAAGAACGATAGCTTGCTGGTTTTCTCATGTTTTGCCATTGTAGGTGCCTATCATGAAGCCATAACTCACCATTAGTATTTTTCATATAATTTTTGTGGAAAGATGCGTAGGAGATGGAAGAAATGCTTATGGAAATTGAAATGTTTAAATATAGAAATAGAAGTTTTCTTTAAATAGTTCGTGCATTTCACAAAAGATTTTGATACTTTTACTCGATCATGAGTTGGTTTTTACGCGTTCTTTTGCATTTTTGAATGTTGTTTAAGGTTTTAGGGTTTGTTTTTATGTTCCATACCTTTTATGTTCCATTATGTCTCATACCATTCACACCCTCCCCCTTAGAGATGAGAATAATTCTTCTTAGGATTAGAGGTTGAGGGGTGGAGACGATTCTGCTCATGCTCATTGTGTTTCACCTTCACATGAGCCAAGCATAAAAGTTCGCGGAAAATACATAACTTCCCTTAACTTGGTAAACCAGCCCAAGAAAGGTGATGTAACAGGATGTCTACTCATCCTTTTGCAAGTTAGGCTTGCGCTAGAACTTGCCAACCTTATTCTGAGGAGTGGCAAATTTATCTTGTGGTTAAACCACAAGGCCGTGAGATGTTGCAACTTGTTGCACAAGTGTCGCACCTAACTCATGGGATCATTTCACCCATTGAACGGCGTTTCCTGGTCAAGGAATTATGTTTGGTCAAGATGTAGGGTTTGGGTTGTCTTCTTACCCAACCCAACCCTAATTATACTAGGCCGATAACGTTCGGTCCTAGGGTTTCCAAACTCAATCTGAGTTTTAACATTAGGTCGATCAATCCTTAGGGTAGAAACCCTAGATCGTTGTTTATATGGGCGTCCAATTGACTCAAACATTCCGTGAATGTGGGTGGGACCTTTCGGTTTGAGGGTTTCGACTTGGTGTCCAAGTACAATACTAGGCTGTATTTCTAACGTGCCAAGCCCTAGCTAGTACTTTGGGTGGGACCTTTGGGTTTGAGGGTTTCGACTCGGCGTCCAAGTACGATACTAGGCTGCATTCCGTGAATGTGGCTGGGACCTCTGGGTTTGAGGGTTTCAACTCGGCATCCAAGTACGATACTAGGCTGCATTCCGTGAATGTGGGTGGGACCTTTGGGTTTGAGGGTTTCGACTCGGCATCCAAGTACAATACTAGGCTGCATTACTAACGTGCCAAGCCCTAACTAGTACTTGAGGTGTTTATCGTATCGACTAGTTATGCTTATACTGAAAGGTGAGAAGGATCGAAGCTTGCACGCGAGCTATGGCGGGAGAGCAAGAGCAAGAAAGAGAGAGACAAGAAATGGGAACTCCAAAAGTCACAATGTGTGACCGGGCCTTCCTTTATTTACTAGTCACTAAAATGAATGTAAAGAATAAAGTGACGTGACGGGCGCCCGCCACCTGCAGTGTGCAGTGGCGGGTACTGTTAGTGTAGTAATACACGGGGCGGCACGATGGAGGTGCCTTTACCCCAACATATACGAATCCCTAATGGTTATAATATTACAAGTGATTTAGCTAAATTAATCTACTTGTCTTGCAGCAAGGACGATCCTTTCCTGGAGATGCTCAACTTGTTCTAGAGGTGTAAATAATTGCAACATGTGATTCATTACTTTTAGGCAACTATAAGGATTGCAATAACCCTTCTCTTTCCTTGCTAAAGTCGTGACGAACGACAATTTGGAGAATAACTAACATAGGACCTACTAGGATTTACATCAAGGAACTATGCCTACAACCTTTTTTTCTAAGCATTTGAATTTCACGCTTTGATAAGCCATGCAACCTTTCCTAAATGCAACTTTTGATGAATGAATTTTTTCGCATGACGAATATGTAACATGCAACCCTTTTCTAAATACAACATTGTTAATGAAGTTCATGTGACATGCAACCTTTAATCCGTTCAACAAACATCTTTGCATGCAACGTGCAAGTCTATGGTCCCATTTCCATGCTATGCAACAGACGTTAACAATTCTTTCTATGCGACTCATAGGAAGATACGCTTGTTCTTTCACGGCCAAACAAAGATGCACTTAACAATTTTCATCTTTTTAACGCTAGGCAATATTCGTTTTAGGCTTGTCACTTTGAAATGCACGGCAAGGCAACAAGCTACTAAGCTCGTAAAATGGATAGGTAATTTACATTCATAACATTGGAAATGCAAATAACCCAATTTCTTGTCATGCATTAATTTTAGTAAATCGTTTGAGTAGGCAATTTTCCCCAAATGCATTTTAACTAGGCTAGGTGAATTAGAAACATGCATAAGTGCTTCCTTTCCGTGAAAGTTATCGTGCATAACTCATTTCTTATACGTGGGATTAAAATCGTAAAACCTGGGCTTGTGGATCCGTGGGGATGTCCACGTGTATGTTCAGGGAAGAACCTCCTGCGGGTGCACCTTGCATCTTCTTGGGAGCCATCGTAGACGTAGTGTGTTTATGGACTCCGTGGATTCCTTCTAGTCTTTATTCACGCTCTCCAAGACTGCCTGTAGGTCGATATCTTCTCCCTTGTGTAGGAATTGGAGCTTTATGAGCCCGGTTTTAAAACCGGGGAGGGCACGTAAAAACAGGGCTTAAGGAAGCCCCTTGTGGAAGCTTCTATGCTCCGGAGTTAGAAGCTTACGTGGAAGAGGGAGGGGTAATGGAAGATTAACAACAGGGGGTAATTATGGCGATATGGTGGCGGGAGGTTGACCAGCGGCAGCAGCGCTGCAATCGGTGGCAGTTGGCAGTGTATGAGGGCGGCGTCCTCACGGTGACGGCATCTCCAGGTAGCACGGCAGCCTATTGCTTCTTCTCCCCGATCATGCAGCACCCGAGCCTCCTTTCTTCCCTCCTCTCCCTTTGCTAAGGGGTATTTTTATAGTGCTAAGGGGGGGGGGGGGGGGGGGAGGGAGAGACTCCACACACATGGAGCCCTGATGCTTCTCCCTTCTCCCCATGCACTCCACCTCTACAAGCTCCCCATACACCTCACTTGCTCTTCTCCTACTCCCTCTCCTCCAGCCATGCATCAGCTGGGGGAAGGGATAATTAGAATTTTTTTTTTCCTAAAATTTATCCAATTGCCCCTTCAAAAAGGGTGTTCTCCCGCGGCTTTGCGGTCTTAAACCTCGGCCTCAATTGCACAATGCGGAGGGCTCATTTTTGCACTTGCAGGGTACGGATTAAGCTGCAAATAATTACGATGTGGGAGATAACCTTGCGCAGGTTTTTGTGCAGGCACGCGGTGATCAAAGCTCCTTAATATTTTGAGCAGAAATATTACATTCTCTCCCCCTTGGAGGAATTGAGATGTCCTCATCTCGAGAAGAACTGGGGGTATTGTTGGTTGAGAGTGCTTTCATCCATCGAAGTGGCATCCTCCTTGGGATGATCTTTCCATTGGACGAGGCATTCTCTCAAGGTTTTGGATCTCAATTGTCTCTCCCTAACATCTAAGATCCTGTCAGGCCGCCTTAGCTCAAGGACTCCTTGGCTAGGCATTACAACTTGTTGGTCATCAAGTACATGGCTATGATTAGGTACATACTTCTTTAGTAGGCTGATATGAATTACATTATGAACCTTTAGGTTCTTAGGGAGTTGCAGTCTATAAGCATTGGGTCCTAGGCACTTGAGAATCTTATAGGGTCCACAATACCTTGGACTTAGCTTCTTGCATTCACCTAAGGATAGGGAACTCTTCTTTGGGCGTACGTGAATGAAGACCATGTCTCCTTCAGTGAAGGTTCTATCTTGACATTTTAAATCCACGTATGCCTTCTGTCTATCCTTGGCGGCTTGGATGTCCTGTCTTATTGACTTCATTTGGTCATCCATATCTTCTAGCATTTGCTTTGAAGCTTCAACTCTTAGGGTTGGATCCAAGAAGTTTAAAGGACTTCAACAGTCATGCCCATACAATGCTTGAAAAGGGGTCATTTGAATGCTTTGTTGATAAGAAACATTGTAGGAAAACTCAACCAGTGACAAGTATTGAATCCACCTTTTTGGTTCACAACAGTAGTGTGCCCTTAGCATATCCTCAATGACTTGGTTGACTCACTCCGTTTGACCATCAGTTTGGGGATGGTAAGCTCTATTAAAATAGAGTTGAGTCCCGATAGCTTCGAAGATAGCTTTCCAGAAGTGTGATGTGAAGAGAGAATCATGATCACTAATGATTCTTCTAGGCAACCCATGCAGCTTGAATATCTCCTTGATGAACAACCTTGCAATGTCTGAGGATTTATAGTTTGTCTTAACAAGAATAAGGTGTGCAACCTTAGTGAGCATATCAACCACAACCATAATGGAGTTGTATCCCCCTTGAATTTGGGGTAGGCCAACAACAAAGTCCATACTGATGAATTGCCATTTCATTTGGGGAATGTCAAGTGGTTACAACCTTCCTCACATTTTGACATGTTCGGCCTTAATACATTGACAAGACAAACACTCAGTGACATATTTGAGAACGCCACCTTTAAGCCTCTCCCAATAGTAGCTCTTCCTGGGACTGCATTGAGGGTCCTGGCATAGCCAAGATGTCTTGAGAAAGGGGAGTCATGAGATTCCCAAAGTATCTTCTGCTTGAGTGACTGGCTTGTCGGTATACATAATCTCGCTCTATAATAGACAAGTCCACTATTGATAGAGAATTCTTGATACTTAGCCTGTAGCTTCGGGTCTTGATCCTTGATAGGGATCTCCCTTAGCAACTTCTGATAGGTTGGATCATGGCATGCTTCTTCTCTAGCTAGCTCAAGTATTGGATTGTTTGGCATGGATACGTTTGTGGCTAGAGATCTAGTTGTTGATGGGTCTTGCAAGATTAGAGAATTTAGGAATCCCTTGTGACTGAGTGGATCGGCAACTACATTCTCCTTTCTAGGCCGGTACTTAATTTCAAAATCATACTCCTCCAACACTTCAATCCACCGACGTTGCCTCATGTTGAGCTCATTTTGGGTAAAGATCCATTTGAGACTTTTATGATCCGTCACCAGGGTAAACCTGTTACCCAGCAGGTAGTGTCTCTAGAGCTTGAGAGCATGGATGACAGCTAACAACTCTAGATCGTGGGTAGCATAATTCCTCTCATGGCTCTTCAATTTCCTTAAAGAGTAAGCTACAGGATGACCTTCTTACATAAGCACACATCCTAAGGCAAGCATGCTAGCATCAATTACTACTTCGGACTCCTTACTGAGATCCGGAAGTTTGAGGATAGGTGCTAATACCAAACTTTTCTTTAGTTTATCAAAGATAGATTGTTCAGCAGTTGACCATGCAATCGATGTTTGCTTCTTCAGTAGATCCATCAAAGGTGCTGCAATCAAAGTATAGTTTTTGATAAAGACCCTGTACCATCCTGTCAAACCAAGAAAATTGCATATTTCCTTGACAGTTGTTGGTATTGGCCATTCCAAAACATCTCTAACTTTGGTCGGTGGATCTACTGATATTCCTTCCGCTAACATGATGAATCCCAGATATTCAATGTGACGTTTGAAGAATGCACACTTCTTCATCTTGGCATAAAGCTTGTGTGCCCTCATTGTCTCAAGGACAATGCGAAGCTGGGGTTCATGATCTTCTTCCTGTTTGGAGTAGACTAAGGTATCGTTGAAGAAGATGAGTACAAAGTCGTCAAGATATGGCCTAAAGATATCCTGCATTAACATGTTGAAGGTGGTAGGTCCATTTGTCAGCCCGAACGACATGACTAGGAACTCAAAGTGTCCATATCTTGTGTTGAATGGAGTCTTTGGAATATCTTCTTCCTTGATCCTTATCTGATAGTATCCAGACCTGAGATCAATCTTGGAGAAGATCTTCGCACCTTGAAGACGGTCAAGAAGTTCATCTATTCTTGGAATAGGGTACTTGTTCTTAATGGTTGATTGATTCAACCCTCTATAATCAATACACAGCCGAAGCGTTCCATCCTTCTTCTTCTCGAACAGCACTAGAACTCCCTATGGTGAACTGCTAGGACTGATGTAGCCTTGATCTAACAGTTGCTTGAGTTGCTCCTTCAGCTCAATTGCTTCCCGGATGGACATTCTATAAGGCCTCTTTGCAATTGGCACAACTCCCGGCACTAGCTTGATCTCATGATCAACTTCCCTTTGAGGCGGAGATTCTGTCAGCTCTTTAGGAAATACATATGCATACTCCTTTAGTCATGAAGGTTCTTCACTAGACTCCTGATTCTGATCTAGCCTTTTAAGCTTAATCAAGTAGATAGGTAGTCTCTTTCTAACTCCCTTTATAATCTGAGATGCTTTGGCCAATTGAATTTTCAGTTTTCGAGCCTCTCCTTGAGTTGTGACCAATTCCCCTTCAGAGTTTCGAAAGGAAACTTGGCCCTTTCCACAATGAATGTGGGCATCATTAGGTTTAAGCCAATCCATTCTGAGCAAACACTCATGGATACCTAGGTTCATGACCCTGAATTTGACCGAAGTCGACTTTCCTCCCAGAAAGAATTCCACCTTAGCAGTTTTTGCCTGGTACAAGTGACCTCACGACCATTTGCTAATTCCATAAGCAAGGTAGATGCTTCTATTGTGGCTATTCCTAATCTTCTTGCACAAGCTAGTGAGATAAAGGAATGCGTACTGCCACAATCAATCAAGGTTTTGAAGCCTTTACCTCGATAATCCGATGGTGTTTGAATCATCGAAAACTGGTGATTTGGGCCTTTCTTGTGAAGGGCGGCATGGATTGTTGCCCTCTCAAAGTTTGCTTCCATGGTCAGGTCTTCTTCTTTGCACATTTTCCTGTTGGCAACACAGGAGGTTCTTCCTCTGCCTCGGGTGGCGGCTCCTTGGCCACGGGCGGTTCCTTGGAATGGTCCTTGACGTTGTTATCCGCCAAGTTTGGGACATTGCCTTTTGAAATGATCGGGCTCGTTGCAATGGAAGCAATGGAGGTCGCGGCATTACCTTGGATAGGAACAAAGTTATTGACATTGTTGGTCCTTGCTTTCTTCCTTTGTCCTTGGTTTTAACCTTGAACTCTCTTCGCTTGGGACCTATATACTCCTTTGTTCTGATCCTTATAAGACCAAGTCTTGTTATTTCTTGGCCTAGTCTGCACCTCCTGAATTATGGGCATAGATCGAATGAGTGCATCCTAAAGGTCTACTGGACGCATTGATTTGAGGCGGGTGTTTACAGGTGGGTTTAATCCGGCACAAAACTTTGACACCTGTTGTGTCATATCCATTTGTGGTGCATACTTCAAAAGAGAGACGAACTTTGAGTAGTATGCGTTAAGAGTCAGACCAAGCTGTTTTAGCTCATAGAACTCATTCATCTTCTACGTGAGGTACGCAGGTGGTAAGTATCTTTCTTGCACAGCTTTTTTCAGCTTTTCCCAGGTAATGGACCCTTTCGAGATCCCTTGGTCTCTGCACCATTGCTTCCACCAAAGTCTGGCTTTGTCGGTGAGCTTCAGCTTGGCTAGCATTGCCTGATTGGCAAGTGTAGTACCGACCGCTTCAAAGTAATCTTCCATGGACTCGATCCAAATCTCAGCATTAGCTTGGACAGTCCTTCCTTTGCCGTCAAATTCTGGTTGCTTGATTTCCTTGAGAAGAAACTTCTTCTCCTAAATCACGGTCGTACTTGGTGTAGGGGTTAGACTAGGAATTTGTACCTGAGGTTGTGCCTAGGCATTGAGATTCTTAACATTAACAACTTGCTAAATGTTTCTTACATTACGTTGCATGCCCAATTCAGCTTTTAGCCACATGACCAAATCACTTTACTTCTTTATCAATATTCATAGTCAAGACAATCATTGATAAAAAGAAGTCTTAATTCATTCATAAGGGCATAGCCCTTTTAGAGTACAATAATTCTTGGGATGGTAGAGCAAGCTGATATATTAATTCGGGGAGAATAAGGTTGTGTTACATTTAGCTATGGGAACTGGGTAATAGTATGGATTTGGGTCATGGATCTTCAGGAATCGATAGGTCATTGGAAAATTAGGGTATCCTTTCCTTTGGTACCCATTCTTCTCGTAGCGTCCCAACACCTTGATCTTGTCAGTGGGGATTATGCGGGTCACTTCCTCGTACTTATACGTGTTCAGCTTGACCTTCCGACCTTCGACATGTAAAGTTGTGTTTATGTGAGCCTCAACAAAGATGAACAACTTTACAATCTTCAGGTCCTCCAACCACTTGATTCTCTTTAGGTTGGTTCAAAGGTATGCAAATCGGTGGGTGGCTATGTAATAGATTCTTGAATCACCCGTCCATCTTCGTTCCACGTACAGAGGTGATGGATTGTAGATGCGGTCTAGGATATTCATCATAGCGATCCTTCGTCAATAATCTGAAGCATGCATCGTGGTCATAAACATGACCTGGAACACCAAGAATCTATTCCATGCTTCATAATTTTGCAAGACAGCATCGATAATTAACAAAATGTTCTTTACAGCAACATTTGCTTTACTTCACCTTATTAATTTTTAAAGACAAATCCTTCGTTGGTTCGCTCTGATACCAATTGTAACGTGTCCACCTGTTTACTTGCAGGACACGTCTTAGCAGCCCATCAGGAAGAGGGTCTAGAAGGCTCCATTCGACACTCCCATTGAATGTTACGAGGTTTGCGATCTAGATCTTTCTGAGTCTGCCACGTAGCGGAAGTATCCTAGCCGTTCCCACTCAGGACCGACCTGAATTAGGGAATCCCTAATGGTCAAGTTCCTAGAGAGTAACTGGCGTCGAACCCCCAGGCGAACTACTTTATGCAGAAACGTTAGGGTCCAAGTAGATTCATGCTGCACTTGCTTCAAGGAGAATGGGAAATGAGAGGGATGCAAAGCTCGACCTCTCTGCCCATAAGGCATAGTCCCATTCCGTTCCCCTAAAACAGCATAAATCGGGATTCTAGTAACCTAGACTCTAGGTCAGCGTTCCTTGCTCTTCATTTCCTTCGAGCAAAGTTTCCTGCTGTCGATTTCATTTGAGAAAAGTTCTTGGCCAACCGGGACCACCCATCTGTAGGACGGACCCATGGCCACATCCACCGCACTTTCCTCAAGGTTGCTTTAGTTGTCTAATTACCTACCACATTTAGTTGGACACGGATAAAATATCTTCCTTAATTAGCCAATTAGACACCGGTTTCTTCACGTAATCTTAGCACTGACATAGAAAAACAGTGTCAACCAAGTTCCTTTTCAACAGTTGATCTTATTTATCTTTGGAAAACATCATATAATCGAACCCGTAGGCTAATCCATAATCCACCGAAGGCAATCCATCATCTGCCCAAAGGCAATTCATAATCCACCTGAAGGCTATCCAGCAATTCGCAGGGATTACTAATCCAAGATTCCGCCCGTAGACTAGTATGCGGGCCTCGAGATCCAATCCCGAGTCGCGTTGGCCTCTTGTGCAGGGCCCGAAAGGCAAGGGATTTATGGCTAGAGCCCTTCCTGGCACCTAAGTATCCTCCTACTCCAAGTAGCGCCCAATGGAGAGACCTCTCGCGGCGGGTTCGGTCCACATTCTCGACGTGGCTAACAACCCCCTTGGTTAGGGTCAGGCAGACAGTGGGAGGTAGCTGATGCTATCTTTTCCTTCAGGCCTTCAACTTGAAGCATTAATTATCTTTTCATCTTTAGTTCCTTGCACAAACATTGCAAATAGTGCTCCTAAACTGTTACGAACACAATCAATCCAGTGGTCATTTATTTGACCAATTGCTAAGGAGTGAATCCTTTCTTTCGAATACATCCAGCATTTGATCTGGGATCAATTGCGACTTGGCAAGATCCCCAAGAGTTTGTTTGTTTACCCTTTAGTCCTTGGGTTAGGGTCATACCCTGTCAACCCAATTTAACCAACACCTTAGGTTTCTTAAGTTGAGACATTGAATCCTGGCGACCACGTCGCTCTAACCTGATTGATCCTTTGCTTACTAGGCAAATACATAACTTCTCTTAACTTGGCAAACTAGCCCAAGAAAGGTGATGTAATAGGATGTCTACTCATCCTCTTGCAAGTTAGACTTGCGCTAGAACCTGCCAACCTTATTCTGAGGAGTGGCAAATTTATATTGTGGTTAAACCACAAAGCCGTGCGATGTTGCAACTTGTTGCACAAGTGTTGCACCTAACTCATGGGATCATTTCACCCATTGAACGATGTTTCCTGGTCAAGGAATTATGTTTAATCAAGATGTAGGGTTTGGGTTGTCTTCTTACCCAACCCAACCCTAATTGTACTAGGCCGACAACGTTCGGTCCTAGGGTTTCCCCGAGTTTTAGCATTAGGTCGATCAATCCTTAGGGTAGAAACCCTAGATCATTGTTCACATGGGCGTCCAATTGACCCAAACATTCTGTGAATGTGGGTGGGACCTTTGGGTTTGAGGGTTTCTACTCGGCGTCCAAGTACGATACTAGGATGCATTTCTAACGTGCCAAGCCCTAGCTAGTACTTGAGGTGTTTATTGTATCGACTAGTTATGCCTATACAAATCCCTAACGGTTATAATATTACGAGTGATTTAGCTAAATTGATCTACTTGTCTTGCGACAAGGACGATCCTTTCCTAGAGATGTTCAACTTGTTCTAGAGGTGTAAATAATTGCAACATGCAACTACTTGTCTTGCGATAAGGACGATCCTTTCCTAGAGATGCTCAACTTGTTCTAGAGGTGTAAATAATTGCAACATGCGATTCATTACTTTTAGGAAGCTATAAGGATTGCAATAACCCTTCTCTTTCCTTGCTAAAGTCGTGACGAATGACAATTTGGAGAATAACTTACATAGGACCTACTAGGATTTACATCAAGGAACTATGTCTACAACCTTTTTTTCTAAACATTTGAATTTCATGCTTTGATAAGCCATGCAACCTTTCCTAAATGCAACTTTTAATGAATGAATTTTTTCGCATGACGAATATGTAACATGCAACTCTTTATCCGTTCGAAAAACATATTTGCATGCAACGTGCAAGTCTATGGTCCCATTTCCATCCTATGCAACGGACGTTAACAATTCTTTCCATGCGAGTCATAGCAAGATATGCTTGTTCTTTCACGGCCAAACAAAGATGCACTTAACAATTTTCATCTTTTTAACGCTAGGCAATATGCGTTTTAGGCTTGTCACTTTGAAATGCATGGCAAGGCAACAAGCTACTAAGCTCGTAAAATGGATAGGTAATTTACATTCATAACATTGGAAATGCAACCCAATTGCTTGTCATGCATTAATTTTAGTAAATCGTTCAAGTAGGCAAATTTTCCCAAATGCATTTTAACTAGGCTAGATGAATTAGAAACATGCATAAGTGCTTCCTTTCCATGAAAGTTATCGTGCATAACTCATTTCTTATATGTGGGATTAAAATCGTAAAACCTGGGCTTGTGGATCCGTGGGGATGTCCACGTGTATGTTCGGGGAAGAACCTCCCGTGGGTGCGCCTTGCATCTTCTTGGGAGCAATCGTAGATGTAGTGTGTTTATGGACTACGCGGATTCCTTCTAGTCTTTATTCACGCTCTTCGAGACTACCTGTAGGTCGATACCTTCTCCCTTGCGTAGGAATTGGAGCTTTACGAGCCCGGGTTTTAAAATCGGGGAGATCTTGTAAAAACAGGGCTTAAGGAAGCCCCTTGTGGAAGATTCCAAGGAAGCCTCTATGCTCATGAGTTAGAAGCTTACATGGAAGAGGGAGGGGTAATGGAAGATTAACGACGGGTGGGTAATTATGGCGATATGGTGGCGGGAGGTTGACTAGCAGCAGCAGCGCTGCAATTGGTGGCAGCTAGCGGCGTCCTCACGGCGGCGGCGTCTCCAGGCAGCACAACGGCCTATTGCTTCTTCTCTGCGATTGTGCAAAACCCGAGCCTCCTTTCTTCCCTCCTCTCCCTTTGCTAAGGGGCATTTTTATAGTGCTAAGGGGGGGGGGGAAGAGACTCCACACACATGGAGCTCTCATGCTTCTCCCTTCTCCCCATGCACTCCTCCTCTACAAGCTCCCCACACACCTCACGTGCTCTTCTCCTACTCCCTCTCCTCCAGCCATGCATTGGCTGGGGGAAGGGATAATTAGAAAAAAAATTTCCTAAAATTTATCCAATTGCCCCTTCAGAAAGGGTGTTCTCCTGCAGCTTTGCGGTCTTAAACCCCAGCCTCAATTGCACAATGCAGAGGGCTCATTTTTGCGCGTGCGGGGTATGGATTAAGCTGCCAATAATTACGATGTGGGAGATAACCTTGCACAGGTTTTTGCATGGACGTGCAGTGATCAAAGCTCCTTAATATTTTGAGCAGAAATATTACACCCAGCCTTCACACCTCTGAATATCTTTGAGTAAGTCGTTGTGCTAATATCGGCCTTGTCACAAATAGATTGTGCATCCACAGTTGAGAACTCATTTGACACATCTTTTAATGTGCACTCAATCACCTTTTCCTTCATAGCCTTAAACTTAGGATTGCTCAATGTGTTTTCCAATGTACTTGCCTTCAGCAATCTACTAATACACGATCCAACCTCACCCTTACCTAGGTTCTCTTTCTGAGCTACCTTACATGCTTTGATATGTCACTTCCACTAGCCGCTATTTACAAGTAACTAATTGATTGGCCTCTTCTTTCATTTGCGCTCATGTGTTAGCTTGCTGTTGATATTTCTCAAGTCGTCCAATTGTGCCTTTGCCTCCTCATATGAGATACCAATGTCATGGAAAGTGTCTTGCATTGAAATAATTTGATTGTTTTGTTGAATTATTTTGTAATTTAGCTGTACCACTTGTCCTATGAGTTGTTGTATATGAAGTTGATGTGTAGTAATCACATCATGGCAATTTTTTATGGTTGCTTGGTAAGTTGTAAATACTTTGAACACCTGATCATAGAGCCGTCTAGTATAACAGAGTAACCGATTTTGACCCTCGCACACATACTTTAGAAAATTTGTGATTCTTGAGAAAGTTGACAAGGTCTAGTTTTTAAGGGGTCAATTGGGTAGATTCCCCCATCAACCCACAAATCCACATGTTTCAATCCCATTTGTCTGTAACTCTGCAAAACCTGAGGGTTGACACTGGTACGCTGGGTTCTTTTGAATAATGGGGCATATTCAATCGCTATGTTAATATGCAGCTCCTTCTTTCCTGTATTCATTTTACTATTAATGGAAATGGGGAGCCTACTTGGTTGTCACAGGAGGTAGAGTGGAGATGCACAGAGAGGCACACAAAGGTGCCAAGTGAAAGGAGGGTGTAAGTAATTCACTCTGTTAATGAATGTTGCATAAACACAAAGAAGAGGTCACAATAGAGCCATGAGAGAGTATAAATATGGGGAAAACTAGCTCAGAGGGTAGGGATGTCCAAGACTTTTTATATTTTAGACATTTCTATTTTACCTCCAAAAACATCTCCAAAACACGAAATTTGACCAATTTGTTTGTTTATCTACCGCTAATTTATCCAGAATCTGGTTAATGAATGATCGTGGATAGTAATCTTTTGTTGTTTCTTTATTGAGCTCCCTAAAATCTACGCAAAGCTTTACCTCGCAAAGTGAACTCACTAAATCAAATTCATGATAATTAGCAATGGTTTTCTCTTCTTGCCAAACCATTCTTTCTCTTGGTTGTTGTTTTAGTGATTAACAGATTGAATGGGACTTATAGTGTGAGAGATCTCATTCTGCAAATGTATTATCGTGCAACCTTGGATATTCTTTAGATTTTAAGATAGTGACTTGTCAGCTGGTTCCTCGCCGATGGAATTGCTTTGCAGATTCACTAGCAAATCATGCCTTTGTTGAGGATGTATTTCTCAATTGTGGTCTTGAGGGGTTATAAGAATTGCCCAATCTTATTAGCCCACGACTAGAGTGGGAGTTGCTTGCTGACATGTCTTGTTTTGGCCGCTAATGGCTAGTATGGGTGATGAGTCAAGTAGTGATTGACCATCTTCCTATTCTTTGATGGATGCATAGGATCTTTCAACAACATATTTGCCAAACACACCTTGCCATTTATGCAAGGAGCCTAGCTAGCTAACTAATTTGATGCATTTAGTATAGGGCCTAATGGCCTATCCCTTGGTCAAGTGTTGTATTTTAGTATGATTTATATTGTATCGATAGATTGTTGAATGGTGTACAGTATATTTGGATTTCATAAGGCCAAGAGAGCCACTCCTTTTGTAGAAAAAATCCTTATTTCATTAGGCCAAGAGGGCCATGTGTTTGTTTAGTGCAAGTGCGGTTAATGGTTTCTTGTCTTAGTGTTGTACTAAACAGATTCAATGGAGTACCTAGAACCATCCTCTTGCTACATAGAAGCTTCTTATGGGTTGAGTCTAGGTGATATCCTTTCTTTGCAATTTATTTCCCTTTGTGCTATATATGTGTATGTATATGGAAAATTTTCTTCTTTTGGGGACTAGCAACTCAAGGAATGAAGTCGTGGGTTTGGGGAAGTTTTGAGTAGTTGTCCACCTCCTGTAAAGGCATTGTCAAGCATTTAAAGATTTGTTTTTGAGAGTAGTCCTTAGTTACCCTATCTTGCTAGCCTACTAGGCAACTATTTCTAGGAGCTTCTATTAGTTGTGAGGTAGATAGAGAAGCTTGCCAAAAAAAAGAAAGAGAAAAAATGATGAATATACCTGAGTTATATATATATATATATATTATACAGGTGTGTAAAAATGAGATTCTAACCCCTAAAATGGGAAAATAAAAAAATAAAAAAATTCTAAGAGCAGATGATCATTGCCTTGCAAAGACCTGATAAGTTCTTTGGGCCAATGCATTGTCTTCCTAAGGGTGACATTCAGCTAAATAATAAATAAGGATGGTTGGAGTAAAAATAAAAGTTAGCGAAAGAAAAAGGATTTAGTGTCACCTTCCAAGAGCTTGGTAGGTTCTTGGGTATGGAGTTAGGACCCGAGACCGATGCCCTATTTTCATTGGGTCACAATATGCTCAGCTCCTTCCTTTTTACACGCCCAAGTATCGACCCCTGAAGTATATGAAAGAGATAAATCAAATATATCTAAAAATAAAAGACCAGAATATAGGAGTCCTTACCTAGTAGGAGTTCTTAATCAAGTTATCCTAAGCTAGGTAGGGAGGTCAAGCCACCACTTAGGATGACTCCTTTGATAGTTCTTTTTAGGAAATCTGTTAGAGCTATTGCTTAGCAACTAGCTCTAGATTTCTATCAGATTATGCTTAGTCTATCCCTCATGGATATGTATTCCTTGATTTTGTGAGGGGGGTAGGGTGAGAGCTATGTGTGTCTCTTGTTGTGTATTTGTAGTAGCTTGATGCTCTTTTTGGTTTTTGTATATGCAGATCAATTCATGGATTTGATTAGTTGACTTGCCCTATCCTGTGGTCACCAATGACAATGAGATTTTACGACCAAAAAAGA
The DNA here is from genome assembly GCF_053477565.2 of Lygodium microphyllum. NCBI lineage: Eukaryota > Viridiplantae > Streptophyta > Polypodiopsida > Schizaeales > Lygodiaceae > Lygodium > Lygodium microphyllum. Next base: position 43,423,043 of record NC_141162.1, read on the forward strand.
GCCAAAAATGTGCCAATTTTTGTTAATTTAAGGCACAACTCAAAGCTTGTTAGAAGCGACGGATGCATATTCGATGATTTTAAGCAACCATGGAAGGCACGATTTAAAAGCACTTTTATAGACGGATCCCATAGTAGTCTCGGATTTTTAATAACTTTTTCATGTGCTAGAATGAACTGAAAGAAGTTCTAGGTAGTAGTGCAGGACTCTCAAGTGGTGGTGTACAAATTTTCAGACTTTGATATTCAGTCATTAGTGCATGCACAAGATACCTCTACCCGGGAAAAAGAGGGTCAAAAAGGCCAATGAGGAATGTGTAATTAAACTAATAGGAAGGGGTGTGACCTTACAGGCCTCCCCCAAGCCCAAAAATTTGATGTGACAGGGGGGAGAGGGAAAGGGTGCACTTTTTTCCATGAGGAAAGAAAGAAAAAACGCCCTATAGATGACGATAGAGAAGGGGGTCTATAGAGTTGAAGAAGAAGCATAGTATCTAATCTCACCAGGCTACTCCTCAAATTTTTTGCTTTGTATCTCTAGTCTCACATCTCGAAATGGTGGCCTCAATGGGCAATTCATGTGGGAATTATTTAGAGAAGATCAAGGTGGAGATCGGTTGTCCGACTTGAACCGGATTGATGTGGGATCATGCTGACCCTAAGAAATGATGACTAAAGATCTTTTGAGACCAATGACAAATCGAGTCATTGTCCTACAATCAATTTTTGAGATTCCCAACACGAAAAATGGCGGTAAGCCCATTTTTAATAGAAATTTGGATTCTATTTTATATTTTATGGTACAAATACTATTTATATGTGATTAAAATTTGTTTAAAGCTAAGTTATGATGTGTTTGAGGGTTGTGAATCATAATGTATAGAACTCGTATCTATATGCGCATGACTTGTTAATTTTTGAAAACCCAAAATACATGTTTTAAGTGAAAAAATGATATTTTCCTTGGTTTCGGGTGATCACATTATGTTCATATGGGATGTGATTCAATACGATGATAGGTTAGAGTGTGAATTCATTATTTGAATCTAGAAAATAAAAAAATGTAGCATTTTACAAAAAGAAAAGAAAATAACCAAGAAATATGTTTTTGAGACAAAGAAAATAGGGAAAAATAGTTTTTGTATACCAAAAATTTAAAAAATTAGGATTATTTTTGTATAGGTATATTAGAGATAAAGCGTGAGGATTAGTCTTAATTTATCCCCTTTTGTATGTTTTATGTGTATTCAATGCTTTTATCATAAAGAATCATGCATGAAAATGCCTCTAGACCTACCTATCATAAGCAAAAGCTTACAACAATAGGGAACGAGAGGGTTTATGTGTTGAATATGATTCAAATTTAGAATTATTTGCTTCATTTGTATATAGGGGTCAATTTCATTTTAAATATCAAAACATATAGTGGCATAGAATAGTCCAACATTGCCTTATCATCACAGCAAGTCATTAGTAGAATAAAATCATGAAAAGAATTTTTGACTAGATTCACAATTTTGTTTTCATTTAAGTAAAATGTTTGTGCACTCAAAGTCATACACTTTGTATTTTATTGCATTGACATGGTAAAGAGAATTATCTCCTAGATACATAGCACTTGATTTCAAATTATTGACCCATAATGAGTGTGAGGCTCCCTATACTATAGGTCTAGTTAATTTCTTTCTTAGGGTGGTGAGGATTATACTCTCTCCTGGAGTGAATATTATGAAGAGTGGACTTTGTGTGTATGTGCTATATGTTTAGATGGCGCATCCTTGGGGCTAATCCTAGGGGTGTAGGAGAGCCGTAGTGGGGCCACAATGATAAGCTAGGGGTGCTCCCTCTGCTTGTGTTAGGAGATCATAGCCATTGATATATTTGGATACTCCTTCTACTTGGAGTTGAGAAGAGCATCACATTGGACTACAATATATAGATAATATCTACAAATGTGTTCTTTCAATAAATAAATTCATAGTGTCTACACACTCCTAGTGGTGAGGCCATGGGGTTGTTTAGATGAGTATAGGAGGCCCACCGACTACAGCCCTAGAGCTAGTGTTGGGTCCATTTTTTGTCCTGACACACACATGAATGCAAGAAATTATTTTTAGTGACTGGCATGGTGTTCCTTCAATCCCATGAAGGATGACTTTGCACACTCCATGATCCAAGTGAGTACTCCTTGGACTCTTAACTCTCTATTGTTGTTGAAATGTAGAGACACGAGAGAGAGAGAAGAGACACAACATATACACTCCCAAAGACTATATCATATTGATCTCAATCTGCATATATATAGGTGAGACCTAGTCTAGATAGAGTGAGCTATATATAGCTCCAACATTCCCACTCAAACAAAGGTCCGTAGTTGCGGATGAAAAAACCCTTGGGGAACGCAAGGAAAAAACCCAAGCCCCAATATACAAATGTACAAACATGATCAAGAAGGATTATTGTGTGCATGTAAAGGGAATTTATGCATGTGAAGTGAAATTGAATATGTATGTACAAAGATTACCAAGAGATCTAAGGTGTATGTGCATATGTGAAGAGTACGGTGCCTACAAGGAGTATGTACAATGGCATTATAATGCCATAGTAGATTAATTCCCAAATATTAAAGTTGAGACAACTCCAACTTTCGAGTGCAGCAGAGTGAAGCGCTTCATTGAGTCCTTTCGTGAATATATTTGCAGTCATCTGATCACTTGGACAATGTTCAATCATGGTCATGCCTTTCTTTACTTCATATCAAACATAATGATAATGCACTACAATATGCTTAGACTTGTTATATTGAACATAGTCTTTAGTAAGACTAATAACACTTTGGTTATCTCATCGAAGTGGTGTGCTGCTGAATAGAGGAGGATGGCCAATATCTGAAAGAACTTGTCAAATCCATATTAACTCTCGAGCCACTAAAGATAAAGCTACATATTCAGCCTCTATAGTGGAAATAGCAATAGAATGTTGTTTTTTACTAGTCCAAGAAACAAGTCAACTATTGATAAAGAAACAATTTCCACTTGTAGAATGCATAGATAAGTGAGAGCTTGCATTGCATCTATATAACCCAAAAGTTGAAGTGAATGTAGAGAATCAGAGTTTTGTTGGTGCCGATAAACCAACCCAAAATCTTTAGTGCCTTTCAAATACTTCAAAACTTGTTTCGCTACATTAAGGTATGGAGAGCTAAGATGTTGTCTAAGAGAAGTTGTAGCAAAAAGAATTTGACGGTAAGAATTTAAGCCAACAAATTGAAGACATCCAACAAGATTAGCATAAGGTTGATGTAATACTAATTGTCTATCATTCTTTAGAAAGTGAGAATTTTTTATAGATCTCATAAGACAAGGAGTACTACACTACTAGCCATTAGGGGGCTAGGCGAGGGGGTTAAAATATTCAAGAGTTGCTTATACAATGAGAGAGCCATCACATAGGTGACTTTATCATCGTGTAAGTGACATTTAAAATTTTTTAAAAAACTTTTTGTCACATAAGTGATGACAAAAATTGGTTACGCAATGGCATGGCTTAAGCTAATTTTGAAAACAACACAAAGATCAATGTTTACACACTGCTTTGTGTCGCTTAAGCAACGCTACAAATTCGTCTCCCCAACCGTGGGAGATCATTCGACAAGGGAGTTCCTTCTTTTTTCAACTATCCAGACAAGCAAGTGAGCATCCACAATTCTCTCTCTCTCTTTCTCATTTTGTTATTGCCTTGGGATTCTTGCTCCCTCACCCCAATGAGTGATCTGAAGTATCATGGAAATCCTCACACTAACTCTAGAACACCTCGCGTGGCCCAACTCTTGACAAGACTAGATGATCAGAAAAGTATCATCAGAATTACAGCAAACCTGATTCGTGTGATATAAAAGGTCAGTATTTTTTAAAAAAACAACGACAAAAATTTTGTGGTGAAAAGAATCGTAAATGTGTTACAAAAGTGATGTTATGGTGGAAAGAATAGTAAATGTATTAATAGGATGACCAATCAAGAGAGATGATGTGTAGTGGATGCGATGATTGTAATAAGAATGATGGTTATGGAAGTGAGATGAGAGACTGGCTACAAGTTGGAAAGTAGTTATAATATCCCGCTATGTGGCGATCAAGATATATAGCCTCAGTAACTGCAACATCTGCAAGTTTCATTCTTGAGGTAGAGGAAAACATGATTACCTTCTTGCTAAGCACAGTATTGCTTACAATCATCCTCTATGGGATCAAGGCATGCCGTGCCCGTATCGAAACAAGAATGTCCTACAACTAGGAAAGAAAATCCACACTGATAAGACATCCCATATGGGGTGCATGCAAATAATTTAATCTAATAAGGACGTATAACTGCTATCATAGTGTGGAATGTCATTCTCATGATTGGTCTATCTTATCGTAACCAAGGGAGTTCCTTTTGAAATTCATTTGCCTTTGGAAATGCTCTCGGTGGTTTGAGTTTCCTCGTTTACTTGCATGCATGCTCACCCCTACTCCCTTGGGAAAGAACTTCTAACTTTGTACTAGAATAGGAGACACCCATTTCATGGTTTACTAATCCCAAGCACCAGAAGCATCTTCTATTTCTTCTTGCATGGAAATAATCAAATACACTTGTTCCATGATTTTGATATTCATTCCAAAAATCATATTTTCTAGCATGAAGAGCCTTTCTCATAATTACATATTGCAACAATTCCAATCCTTTTGTCCTTCGAGGCAAGACATGTGATGAGACTGATAATGATATGAACTCGTGTAGCATTGATAGAATGTCCAAGAGACACTACTCCACCACTAAGAAGACTTCCTTTGCCAAAAAACGTAGTGCATAACCCATAGATTGTTGCTATGATGTGAACAAAATCTTTATTCTTTGCAGTTTATTTTCCACTCCCAACTGATTGATTACATTTACCATTGTCCAATCCACTATTATGGCCTACATACAATTTTATTTTCCATTGATATCTTGGACTAAAGTGGCCATCTCTACCTTCATGTTGCAAGCAATGGAATTGTTATGGAAAACTCAGCTGAAGAGACAAAGCTTTACGTTTGCTGAAAAAAGCTTGGAGATGTGGACGCATCTTGCTTGGAGTTATTTGGTCAATGTTTCTAATTAGATAGATTGAGCTCTCCTCTAACAATGTATCTCCAGTCTGACATATAGTTTTTTTAAATATATAGATATGATGAGTGACCACACCCATAAAGTGAAGTTGGTGATCATCAAGACTTTGCTACGTTGCACTAGACTTTTTGAAGATACATTGTCAGAGGCCATGGCTGATTATGTGGAGATGGATGATGCCAGTTTAGACAGTGCCATCAACATTCTTGGGAGATTCAGTATGTATGTATGTCTTGGAGGGGGTACATTCTCCCAGCTAGATGTAGGAGTTGAGACTTTTTCTCATGCACACACTACAGTGCATCGGTAAGCTTCTCGATTGATAAAATAGTAATGTCATCATTTTTTTACATATAGAATTCTTAATATATATATATATCCTTTTGATGTCTTTGTTGTCTTAGGACTCCTATCCTACATACATCACATCACGAGACAGCGGCTTACTCTTGATGTACCTCCTCCTACTCAGGAGAAACCTGATTCATAGGGTAGTGGCCGTCAGTCCTATAGGTATATCTTTTATGGCGATTACAAATTAAATATCAAATAGTTTTTAAGAATGCACTCACATCTCAATGTATCGTATGTTTGTATTGCATGTAGGCATTAGCAGAAGAGTATCACACCACCAGCACAATTAATTGATGAGACACCATAGTGCCCCCACCAGTACCGATGTGCACGTGCACTGCCACTTTGGGTGTCACATGCGATATCACACGTGACGGGGGTATCCTTCAGGTCGCGAGCCGATAACACATTCAGATGTCAAATGAGAGACCTCTATATGTCTTATCTATAGCGAGTTCATGTACCATGGGAGTAACATGGGAGTAAGTATTATTTAACATAAAGAATACGAATTACAATTCTTATTTGAATTAATAATTGACTTTATTTTGCAATGTAGCGACCAGCTTGAGGATGACAAGAAATATGTCATCAACATACTAGAGACAAAGTTTGGGTCAGGATGGAGTCAGAAGTGGTTGCTCAAGCAAATGTGCAAACCATGAGTCATCCACGCGACAATGCACAATATGTAGAGACATAAAAAAATAAAACAAACTGAAATGCTACGTTTACGTCTTACAAAGGCCAAAATGACCTATGAGACCAAAAAGTAACGACCAAAGAGATCTGATACCAATGTCAAGTAGAACACTAGTACTACTAGTTTGCTGCAAAACAAGAGTGAGATCATGCATATGTGTGGTCTCTCAATCTGTGTCCATGAGGCGGCTAACAAGCATGGGGCCCATACTACTGCTGCATACATCAAAGCTAGGGTGACCATACATCAAAGCTGGGGTGACCATACATCAAAGCTGGGGTGACCATAGTGTCATAGAGAGAGAGAGAGAGAGAGAACAGGAGGTGAGCAAAAAATGGGTAGTTGGGGGGGTACTGCGGCTAAGGGTACTGCAGGTACTCACTAAGAGTGCTACCGGAACTACTTCCGGGAAATGATAGAAGACTACTAACTCCAATGGTCTACTATGTTAAGGTAGCTGCAATGGAGCTTCTATGTAGAGATGTAGGTTGAGAGAGAGAGAAGAGATAGAGACACACGATTTGTGGTACTGAAGAGTGTACCTCAATAATTTTTTAGATAGGTATATGTACTATGTATAGCTTGGCCTTTAAGAGCGAACACGGGCACTGCCCTTTATCTCAACAACCTCCCCCCTAAAGTTAGTGTGCCTAAAGGTAGAGGATAAGAATCAACAAAGTCTAGGTATGTACAAAGCTGAAGACACGATACCTATCCAATACCCATCATCTACCAATAATGGGCAAACCTCTCTACTTGAAGACCCTTCATGAGAGGTCTGCATGGTTATCATAAGTGTGCACCTTGACTAGCTCAATGCTCTTTCTGTCTAGTACGTCTCTAATGAAATGATACTTCACCTATATGTGTTTTGTCTTTGCATGAAAGATAGGGTTCCATGCTAACATGATAGCACTCTGTGATGTCTTTGCATGAAAGACACGGTTCCCTACTAACATGATAGCACTCTAACTATCACAGTGGAGGACACGAACCTCAGTAATATCCCAAGCTTAGCAACCAAATGTGATAGCCATAATGCCTCTTTTCATGCCTGAGTGGCAGCCACATATTCTGCCTTCATAGTAGATAGTGCAACACATTTTTGCAGCCTGGATATCCAAGAGATAGATCCCCCTATGAAGTTAAACACATGTCCTATAGTGGACTTCCTACAATCCACATGTCCAGCATAGTTTGCATCTGTAAAGCCAATGATTGATGCCTTCTGCTTACCAAAGTATGTGCACAAATCCTTTGTGCCCTTGAGGTATCTCATAATACATTTTCCTTATTCCCAATGCTTCTTGCCAAGGTATTCCGTGTACCTACTAACCACTCCCACTACAAAGGTAATGTCAGGACGTGTAGCAACCATAGCATATATCAAACCACCAATGGATGAAGCATACAAAATCTTGGTCATTTCAGCCTTCTCATCATCAGATGTAGGGCTATCATCTACACTAAGTTTCACATATGGAGGCAATGGAACTCTGATTGCTTGTCCCGCCTCCATATTGAAATGCTACAAAATCTTGGATACATACTCTTGTTGAGATAGATACAGTAACCCCTTCGACCATATCCCAAGAATGTGATTGGCATCACCAAGATACTTCATGTCAAAGCAGCCATGAAGACTTTGCTTCAATGAATCCAAGGCATGAGTATCCCTGCCAGCAATCAATATGTCATCAACATGCAGAACCAAGATAATCATGCTGCCATCTACTGCCTTCTTAGTGTACAAGAAATGATCAACTTGACTTCTATGAAAGCCCTAAGACTGCATGAAAGTATCAAACTTACGACACCATTTCCTTGGTGCCTAGTTCAGCCCATACAAACTCCGTTTCAGTTTACCGGCCATCGTCTCTTTGTCTTTAGCAACAAAACCCTCAAGCTGCTGCATATATATATCCTCATGTAGATCACCATGTAAAAATGCAGTCTTTACATCCATCTATATGAGCTCCATATCCTCAGCTGCAACCAAGCCCAAAATGGTTCTCAAGGTAGTCATTTTGACTACTGGAGAGAAGATCTCGTCAAATTCAATTCCATGTTTCTGCTTGTACCCCTTTGCAACCAATCTTGCTTTGTCCTTTGGTGAGGAACAAGAAGTGACCTTCATCTTATAAACCCCCTTGCATTGAAGAGTTTTCTACCCTTTAGGTAGCTGCACCAAGTCCCAAGTACCATTCTTATCAAGTGATTCTGTTTTCGATAGCATGGCCTTGAACCACTTCTTGCTGTCCGGTCTAGTCATTTCTTCCTTGAAGCATGACGACTCACCACAATCCATCAACATGACATAATCTGTAGCATACTGTGCACCAATAACAAACATGCTAGATGGACTTAATGTTCAAGTTGACCTACAAAGTGAAGGCTCAGCATTTGCTAGCTGTTGGGCCTACAAATCTGCATTTACAGGTTGTTGTCTTGAAATACAAGCCTGTAATTTTGCATATTCAAGTTTCTATCCTCAAATTTTAGCATGTTGTCCTGACAGTTCAGGCTATCCTGACTGCAAGTTTCTAGGCTAAAACTATGGTGTATCATGGGCGATACCTTGATGGTAATTTCTAGCATCATTTCTTACATTTTCAAGAGTACTTATAGTAGGTACAGGATGCTGTCCACTAGGCACAAATGACTATCTAGAAGGTACATCCTCCCTGAAAACAACCCTTCTGACTTCCTCAATCTTCTCGGGCTGCTTATGGATGTGATATTCATGGAGGATGACATCATTGTTATGTACTATCTTTCTTTTCTTGGGATCTGAAAGTCTATACCCCATCTCACCCTCGTCACCATATCCTAGGAATATGCATTTACAGGACTTTGGTTCCAATTTGCTGTGTTCTTCTTTTCATATGTGCAAAAAAATATCACAGAGCCAAACACTCACAAATGAGCATAAGAAGGTGGTTTGCCTGACCACTCTTCCTGAGGGACTCTCCCCCCAAACACTTGTTCGGTGACCTGTTAATCAGATGAACGGTTGTCATAATAGCCTCTTCCCAAAAGCCATGGGGTAATGCAACATGAGACAGCATCATATGGATCTTATCCTGTATGGTTCGATTCAAGCGCTCTGCAACTCCATTTTGGGGTGGATTATGAGGGGTAGTGAACTCCCTCTATATCCCCTTGCTGTCACAGAATTCATGAAACTCTTTGGACACATACTCCCCACCATTGTCAGAGCAAAGACACTTAAGTGTCTTATCAATTTGATTCTCAACCGATGCCAAGAATTTTTCAATCTTGTCAAGCACTTTCTCCTTGCTGCTACAAATAGGGTAAACCCATACCTTCCGAGTAGCATCATCAAAAAATATGACAAAGTATTTCTTTCCTCCTAGAGATAACCCCGGCATCTGACATATATTGGAATGTACTAACTCTAGAGGCAAAAATTTCAGTGAAAGAGACTTTTTATGAGATGTCTGTGCATGCTTACCACAAACACAATGATCACAGTGCTCAAAATCATCAAAACAAAGACAAGGAAAGTAACCCAAAGGAGAAAGTACATCCATTTCTATCTAACTCATGTGTCCCAATCAACCATGCCATAAGGAAACACTTGGCTACTGGGTCATGGCAACAACATGGTAGTGAAGTGGATACCAAGTATTACTCTTTTAGCCTCTAGCAATAACCCTGATTCCCTTACAGATCTTCCATTTCTCATCACCAAAGGTGGTATGAAAACCATCATCATCTAGTTGTCTAGTACTAATCAAGCTCTTCTTAAGCTGCAATATATGCCTTGTATTATGAAAAGTGAAGATAGATCCATGCTGAAACTGCAGTTGCACACTGCCAATGCGTGCAATGTCACATGCATAATTATCCCCAAGATGGACAACACCATGTCGACCTCCTGTATAGTCTGTAAACCACTCACAATGAGGGGTGACATGAAAAGAGGCACCTGAATCCAAAATCCAAGTGTGCATGTCATCATCCATATTGGCTATCAAAGCATGTGCACTCGAACATGAAGAGACAAAGAGTACATCATTCCCACTTTTACTCTCATGGCTCACTACATTCACCTCTTTCATCTTTACATAGCTCTTTTTAGTAGGCTGACTCTCTTTCTTCTCTTCCTTACTGTCATCCGTCTTGTTGCCCTTCCCTTTCTCTTTCTTCCATTTATAGCAGTCACGTTTGAAGTGAACCTTATTGCTACAATGATAGCATTCAACATCCTTACCACATGATTTACTCCATCCCTTGCTATCATATTTGCCTTTCTGTTGTGATATGCCTCTAGTATGCAAAGCACTAGAAGACCTACTGGATGCATTGTTCTGCTGATTCATTTCTTCCATGAGTAGAGCACTCTCTACATCAGCATACAAAAACATAGCATTAGAACTACTCATAGCATTCATGAAGGTATCCCAGCTCTTTGGCAGAGTGCAAAGCAAGAACCTAGCTTTAAACTCATCATCAATATTGAACTTCAAAGCGGCAAGGTGGCTGAAAATGGAGTTAAACTCACTAAGGTGAGTAGACATTGCAATACCCTCTTTCATACGCAAATCCATGAGTTTCTTCAGCCAATAGGCTTTTCTTGCAACACTCTTCTAGGCATAGAACTCTTCCAATTGCTTCCAAATGTCATAAGTAGAATCCAACCCTTCAATGTTAAACAACAAGGCATCAGAAATCGATAACTCAATGGTTGAGCGTGCAAGCTCATTCATCTCATCCCAGTCATCCTACTCTACATCAACTGGTTTTGTTCCCTTCACTTTAATTGGTTTTGCTTGCTTCTTTTGCAACAAGATATTATAGCAGTGCTTTTGCCAAACTGCAAAGTTGTGTGCTCCTTCAAGCTTCTTCATATGCATAAGATGATTTTCACTACTGCTCGCCATGATTCACAGCCAAATAATTGTATGATAGTAAATGACAGCTAATGCCAAGCAATGAAAATTCCAAAATCCACTCAGTAGTATATGTTAGGAATATCCCCAAGTATGTACAACAAGAACATACATTAGTTCATTGCCCAAAATGCCTTAAAAGGATTCAATGATAGTAAACATACCAATTTCCTGACAAAAACAGAGTGCAGTCCTGAAATTCTTGACAATACAGGTGAACTGTCTTGCAATTCAGGAATGCAGTCTTGAAATTCCTGACAAAATAGGTGGCTATCCTACAATTTAGAAAACTGTCCTAAATTTCCTGACAATACAGGTGGTTGTCTTGCAATTCAGGAAACTATCCTAAAATTCTTGACAATAGAGGTGGCTATCCTGCAATTCATGAAACTATCCTGAATGTATAGCTGTAGACCTATAAGTAAATCTGATCCAAAAAATGAGCTCTAATCATTGCTCAAATGTATTCTAAAATCAAATCCAAACATGTAACATCAACCATAAGCTTTGATTTCACTAACTAATGCAGGAGAAATATGGCGAGGACGACATGACGCAGGTGGCTCGACAGGAGGTCGAGGGGCGACGCCGAGAGGTTGAGGGGAGTGGCGGCCAAATCGCTGGCCATGGTGGTGACCACCATGGAGATGGGGGCAATGGTGGTGTTGCAGGTGGGGGCAGGGGTGGTGGCACTAGTGATGGTGATCATGAGTCCGATATTAGTGACTCGTATAGTGATGACTCATATAGTGATCGTGCCTAGGGATTTGTTATGTATATATGAGGATGAAACTTGTATTGTATATGTGAGGATTCATCACTATTCATTATATAGACATATGTGAGGATAACACTTGTTTTTTATATGTGAGTATTGATCACCACATACTATAGACACATGTACATATATTTAGTGATGTTATATATTGACGTGCTCATTGCATCATTGAATTTTTCTATTGTCAAACAATTAATTATTTTTCTATTGTCTATTGTCTCTTGGAAAGCTAGATAGAATTTTTATCACAGTTTAGTGTTTTTCTATGTTAGGCTCTAATATTAACAAGCTTTTGATTTCCATATTTTTTACAAAGGTCCCAGATTCTATGCTACATATCATCTCAAGCTAACTTTCAAGCTTAAAGATCTAAACTATGAAGTTTCAAAGCACGTGATTTCAAAATATCAAGCTCACCATAAGCTATTATGGTTACAATACCCGATTTCAATTTATGTACCATGTAACCAATTGCAACTACGAGGTTTCATTATGAAACCTAATACCAAATCAAGTACAAAGTACCAAGTACCAAATCTAACACTAAAAAGGTTCCTTTGTTTCCATGTTTATTGGTTAAGGTACCGCAAAGTTAGACCGCGACCAATCAAGTACCAAGCACCAAATCAAGTACCAATCACTAAATCAAGTACCAAGCACCGAATCTATACCAAGTGCCAAATCAAGTACCAAGCACCGAATCAAGCACCAAGTACCAAATCTAGTACCAAGTACCAAGTATCAAGTTATGCCAAATCAAGTTCCAAGCATCAAATCTAGTACCAAGTACCATGTACCATGTACCAATTGCAAAAACTAAGTTTGATTATGGAACCTGATATCAAATCAAGTACAAAGCACCTAGTACCAAATCTAACACTAAAAAGTTTTCTTCATTTTCATGTTTATTGGTTGAGGTGCCACAAAGTTAAACCCGACATGTACCGAGTCATACGAAATAGGGACAAAAAGGTTGAACCTAGGTATGATACTTGACGTCTTATAATTCTCAATATTTATATTTTTCTTGTTTTTCTTTTTGACTCTTAATTTAGCAAGCTAATTTATCGGATGGTAAGTCCGCAATAATCTCTCTCTTTATTTCTTTCATTCTATCTCTGTGTATATACAAGAGCTATCAAGGGCAGCCACCATGACAAAATATGACATTATGGACAAGAGCTAACATGACTGTAGATGCTTTTGTATGGGAGTGCTTAAGCTTCACACCACCTAGTTAGATAATCTTTCATGACAAGGAGAGATTTGTTGCCTGCCACTTAAGTAGAAAATGGACCTATGAGGTCCCAATGCCGCCAATCATCTCAAATGGTTCATTCACCTGTATCCGTGAGAGATAGCCAAGTTTCTTATTGGACGATTTAAGATATTGGCAAGTGCGACAAGTGTGGTTTCTTAATCGGCAATGTAGTTGGTCGATCCTTTCCTATATCTGATTCTAAATTGGTATTCTTGAAGCACCAAAGCCTATCAAAGAAGCCAATCCTAGTGGGTGGGATTTTTGCAAAAGAGGGATGATGGATTGATGGTCAGTTTCGATAGTGATAGTGGTTCCATGAAGATATGGGTGAAATTTGCTAAAAGCCCAGACCATTGCAAATGAAAGTTCTACACTCTCTTTAGTACTTACTTGCACTATAGAACAAAGCCAGGCCTTGGTCGCAAATCCGATGGGACAGATCATGGTTAAGGAAGAACAACTTCATTTCTTCAGACATGGTTGGATCAACACGCAGTAATAGTTGATTCAGCTTAACCGCAAACTATGCTACAGGTTCGGATTGTTGTTGCGTCGATGTTTTTAATTGCTAGATAGTAGTCTGCATGACATTGTGACTAGCAAAATTTTGAATTAACAAAGATCCTTGATTTACCCCATCTATTTTGATAGCATCCTCTTGCTGCTAGACAAACCACGTTGTTGTACCACTACGTGGACATAGTGTGAAAAACTTTGGAGTGCATCATCATCTAACTTTCTTATTGATTTAGAAAGTCAATGTGATCTGAATCATTTGTGCTAGTGTTAGTGGCATGGATGGTTCAAAAATACTAGATTTTTGAACAATTTTAGCCTATTTTTGATATTATTTCTTCCTGAAAATCTAAGAAAACTTCTAGAATAGGATGGCATGCAAAAAGTAAGTTGCTTTTTTAGCTAGTTTTGGGATTTTTCATGAAAAAAAAGATGGGCAAAATCACGCACGTCACGATGGTAGTTGACAGGCAGAAAATAGCATTTTGAACAGGAAGAAGAAGAAAGAGTGAACTAGGAGATTCTAGAGCAGGTGTCTTGGAGTTTTACCCCCCTTTCGGAGCCAACGGAGCCAGCAAAGAGGAAACTTTTGTTTTGATCCACGTTTTTGGTCTATGAGGAAGCTCCAGGAGATCTAATGCTTGGAGATTGCTTCTGAGTAGTGCCAGACAAGGGATTTCAAGTTCTATCAATACATATTGATTTGATTCATTGTGCTTTGTCTTTATCGTGTTTACCTCTTGTCTATTCTTTTTCTTCTCTTCCATCCCCTATCTCTACTTCATTCTATCTCTGATCCGCGATGAATAAGACCTTTCGACAAAAACCCCTCCAACAACGTGGCGGCTATGCCTTCAAGTAGAGTGTGAGTCTCCATTACTTTGCATATATCAAGCCATTACTAATAGCTAACAATGTTCTCAAAATGATCCAACCATGTCAAAGCATCTTCTGTGTGAAGGCTAGAAAATGCTTTGGGATGCACCTTGGGGTCAAGCTTATGTGTGTGGGAGCTTTTCATGGTGGATAGATAACTGAGAAGGGCTTGATTAGTATTGTTTATCTAAACCACCATACTAGACACACCTTGGAACATTTGTTCCATTGAATTTGCATGGAAAAACTCTAGATTCAATGAGGCATTCTCATAAGGAGGGCTCTAGGGTGAAATTGGGTAACTCATGTGGGTAGAGCAATGGCGAAAGATGACCCGATTTAGTATGTATAAAGCAGCAGATGGCATGATGAACAGAGAACTGCTATGTGAGTTAGGGGAGAACTACTCACTACCTCCACTAATGTGGTGTGAACAGGTGTAGTCCAGAACTGATCCTTATTCTAGGCGTCCTCTTCTCTCTTTATTCCCATTTGATCATACATCAAGAATTTCTCCACAACTGAACTGTAGAGGCCATTTTGGGAGTTATACCTACGTGGCAAGGTCCAGTCCTATAACTTTGTTGGCATTACATCATGGGCTTGGGCTAGGCTAGGCTCGACCCTATGGTCATTGCTATATATATGTGTGTGTGTGTGTGTGTGTGTGTGTGTGTGTGTGTGTGTGTGTGTGTGTGTGTGTGTGTGTGTGTGTGTGTGTGTGTGTGTGTGTGTGTGTGTGTGTGTGTGTGTGTGCGCATGAATGTATGCATGCATGTATGTATGTATGTATGTATGTATGTATGTATATTCATATTTTAAAAATTGGGATTCTTCCAATTCTTAATTTTGTATATACTAGAAAAGTGGCAACCCATATATATGTCTATATATTTATCAAAACCCTATGATGTAACCTATCATTAAAATGCACACTAAAAATGGAATCTAATGAGCCATCGAGCTCATGCATTCAGGTACATGTGTTTTGCCAGTTTCGAAGTCCCCCAGAATACTCTATGTATATATTTTAACTTTTATTTTCAATAAACAAACACAAGAGTCTAATTTTCATTTAATTTAAAGTTTCAATTTCAAAAATTAACAATAAAAGAGAGATAGCGATGTTTACATAATTCATGTTAAGGCTGAAACTCTAAATTTGTATCACTTACGCACCGGTATGACCAACCTCCACAATACTATGTGGAATAGAAACAATGAGAGCATCGAGAGCAATCACAAGTTCAAGGAAGAAAGCGCCAATTAGAGAGAGAGAGAGAGAGAGAGAGAGAGAGAGAGAGAGAGAGAGAGAGAGAGAGCACACTAGATAGAGCTAGAGAAAGAGAGATTATAGATATATATATATATATATATATATATATGATTTTGAGTATGTATATATAAATCTCGTCAGCCAAAAATGGATCAATTTCTAGTCATTGCGTGCAGGTGTCACTTAAGTGACGTTGATCATCGCTTATGAGAAGCTTGTTGTTGCTTAGGTGACGCATAATTGTTATAAGAGCTTTTATACCAACAACGATGCTAAAGGGTCGCTATGTACCTAGCTAAAGTTCTTGCATATGCAACAGACACCAATGAGACGATGTCACCTACGACGCACTGTGGCATTGCTTTACGACATGTAAGTGTCACTCGAGATGTCATTGTACACCCAATGGCTAGTAGTGCTAGCAGATGTGTAGAACCCGAACCAAACTTTTGAATAACATCTTCAATGAACTTTGTTTGACGCAATAATAAAATACCCTTTTCTCAATAGCGTTGAATCTGAATACCAAGACATGAGTGTATGTCTCCAAGATCCACCATGTCAAACACAGAAGATAAAACCTTATTTACTTGTTGAAGGAAGTTGACATTGTTAGAAACAAGTATGGTATCATCCACATATAGAGCAAGAATAACAAAACTATCATTGTTGCGCTTGACATATGTTGAGAAAGTAAATGATGCTTGTATTATGTATGCCCATTGAGGCTAGATGTGTGCCCAATAAGAGGCTTGTCCACAAGAGGCTTTGTATGGAAGATATGAGAAAATATGTATGCTCTAGAAGATCTATGAGAGCTGCCCAGAATCCCATAAGCATAGTGAGAAAGAGTGGTACTATCCAAAAGCTATTTAAGCATGTACTTGACACTCGTTTCAATGCAATGGTACTCTCATTTTGTGTCACTCAAGATTGTGTTTATGAGTCCAAGCTAATCTATCTTGGAATCTAATTCACTTGAGTTACAATCTTTTACCTCTACCATGTTCAATATATATGATCTGCGTCCTCCATAGCTAGCATAGCTCTAGATCTGTGTTTCTCCCTCTTCTACTTCTACTGCCTCTTGTTCTAGCCCTCACGGTAATGATAGTCGTTTAGCTCAGGAGGAGTAGAATCAGTTTGATAATGTAGGAGAGAGAGAGAGAGAGTTCTACTATTGCGAGTGGTTTCCTTAGAATCAATTAGCTGCTGCCTAATCTAGCTTTGGTTACCAGCTCTACCATCCAAATGATCTCTCCTTTTCTTTTTCCTCCCAACCAAGGTTCTCAGTAGAATATTGGAGAAGCTTGCCACTGAATCTTTGATGTTTACTACTTTGAAAGAATCAAAGGATTCTAAAACATATTGGTTGTTGAGCACCTCAATGATGAATTGAGGAGGAGGTTTACTAGATTTGATGCAAGTGGTGAAAGGAAGAAATGCATTACTACTGCACATGTTTTTGGGAAGGATGTGCAATTCACAAGATGGAAAATGTCTTCACCAGACGCTTGGAAGGAAATGATTGATTGTTTGCTTGAGATCTTGAAGTTTTCAAATCTAGTCACGGGCACTCTAAGCTATAATAGTACATCTATTTACTTTGAGGACACCAAGCTACCATTTCACTGACTGTGTTGTTGTGGCCTCTGGTTAAATAAGGAACTCCAGGAAAAGAAGAAGATGAATGCATGCACATTAGAGGGTACACCATTGACAAATGATATTTGTTCCTTCTCTGCCAGCCTGTACAACTATGGTGAAAAGCTTCGGAGCTCTATCCATTCGAGCACAGAAAGATCCTAAGTAGCTTGCACTTAGTGTAAGCTTCTCCAACTATTGATACCACCGACTGCAACACAAACACCTTATCCTCAATCTTACAATGAAAAGATCACAATTTTGGCCTTGGTCATGAGTTCCCTACTCACACAGGAGAATCTCACGAACAGTCAACGCCATCAAGTGCACAATCATAGGTACAAGTCGCCAGGTATAGATAAGCATCTTTAAATTAACACCTTATAATCCTACTACTAAGGCTTAAAGAAGCATTTATCTTCAACCCCTATTCACACTTTTTTCTTCTTGAAGAGCTAGTTCGTACTATTGCTCTCAAAAGTGTCCGAGAAGCCCTATTCACACTATCAAGAGCATTTTCAAGAATATCAGCATCATAAACATGACAAGTACCATACTCATTATCAATTAAAAGATCAACATAAAGATCAATGCCAAGGTCATCATCAACAATAATAGGTGCAAGTTGTGAATCTTGATTTGAAGAGTCAATATTATCCCATGAAGGAGATTCATCATCATATAGAAAAGGAAGAGGAGTAATGACTTTATGTAACACATAGACTCTTCTAGTTGTCCAATGTGAAAATCTCATAGTGATTGGATTCTCACAAAGCTTGCACATCAAGAGAAACCATGCATTCTTTCAAGGAGAAACTTGATTGGGATTAGTATTTTGAAAAAGACTTAAAAGTAGAATCAATCTAGAATCATGTAATTCAAAACACTAGCAATTTAAATCAGCATGGTGCTCCTACACGTAGGGAACGCTAGCAACTAAAATCAAAATCATACATTTTTATATTCTATTATATAATTAGATATGTAATCCAAAGAGAGATGAAGAAAAATTATATCTAACTAGAAAGTGATCCACCAAAGCCTATAACTCAAACCGAAATATATCATTCTTCAATAGGAATGCACAATATACCTAAAAATTTAGGATTCTTAATTTATTTGAGACACTAATAACTTCCTCGAATGTCATAGATGAGTGTCACTAAGAGTTGAGAGAGAGAGAGAGAGAGAGAGAGAGAGAGAGAGAGAGAGAGAGAGAGAGAGAGAGAGAGAGAGAGAGAGATGCAACATTAAATTTTGCACATGATCTACATGCAAATGCAAACACAATTCTCTAAGTACAAACTAGACATCTAAATGATCCTCAAAGCTTTTTTCATCATCAAAAACTTTTCTAAATGCAATGGATGTAGAGAGAGAGAGAGAGAGAGAGAGAGAGAGAGAGAGAGAGAGAGAGAGAGAGAGAGAGAGAGAGAGAGAGAGAGAGATGCACATGCATTTAATATCATTCAACATTAAATTTTGCACATGATCTACATGCAATTGCAAACACAATTCTCTAAGTACAAACTAGACATCTAAATGATCCTCAAAGCTTTTTTCATCATAAAAAACTTTTCTAAACGCAATGGATGTAGAGAGAGAGAGAGAGAGAGAGAGAGAGAGAGAGAGAGAGAGAGAGAGAGAGAGAGGGAGGGAGGGAGAGAGAGAAACCAACGCATATGCATTTAACATGAAATTATTCCAATACTCATCAAAGACTTGACGGAGATTCAAGATTTGCAATAACAAAGTCAATTCTTCACAAATTGCAAGAGGTAATAATTTTTTCTATGAGTTAAGCTCTAAACATGATGCATCTAGTCTAGCTTATTTCATGTTTGTCACATCAAAAGTGCTACATAATTTCTTAGCCCATGACATGCAAGGTCATAAAAAGAAAGCACACAACATTACAAAAAGCACATGTTGATGCACTTTAAATGCTAGTAGTCAAAATCAAAATTAACCCACACCCAAATCAAAAAGGCAAAAAAAAAACCATAACTATAAGAGATATATATATATATATATATATATATAGAGAGAGAGAGAGAGAGAGAGAGAGTTGTCCATATCCAAATATCAAATGCTAGATATTAAAATTAAACCATACACCAAGTATTTTATAGAGAATATTACTCTCTCATATGTATTACATTGCAAAATTTGATTAACCTTACCAATAACTCACCAACCACCAACAAAATGAACATATAAAAAATAATAATAAATGAACATTTATTTTCTCTCTCCCCACTAACAAACAAAATAAGCTAACAAATAACAAACTACTCTCTCCCTCTCTCTCTCTCTCATCAGATCACATAATAATAAAATAAGCAAACTAAAAGACTAATAAACAAACTCTGTGTGTGTGTGTGTGTACAAAATTTAAAAAAAAAATATCCATATCTATAATCTATAATAATATAACACAATATAAAAAATAAAAATAACTAAAATATAAAAGCACAACAATAAAATAATAATATGATGATAAATATAAGTAATGTATAACTATATATTTAAGATTTAAAAAATATAATATATGAGCACACAAAATATTTAAAAATAATTAAGAATGGAGAAATATTAAAAAATATTTAATATTCAACTAATTAGTAAATGAATCAGTTCTAATTAACTAATAGCTAATTAGTTGCTTTGTTTAGAGCTAAAATAAAACTATAATATTATTTATACACACACACATATATATATATATAAGAAAAATATATAAAAAGAATAATCAATCATTGAATTAATCTATTTAATTTAAATCATTAGTTACTTAGTTATATTGTATTGGTTAATAATGCTTATACACTAAAATAGTAATAGTAATGAATTACTTTTATTAACTATTAAATTGTATATATTATATTAATAACCATTATTTAATATTAATTAATTAGCTAATCAATCATCAATTAATCAATTATAAGCTAACTATTAATAAAATAACTATCAATAATGTTAGCTTAGTTTTAGTTATAAGTTTTATAACTATAATATAATAATAATGAATAACCTTAATTATAATTATTAATTAATTAATCATCAATAAATAGCTATTAATTAATAATAACTAATCAACCACTAAGTATTAATAACTATGATTTAATTAATATGAAGTAATAATTAAAAATTAATTACCATTTCTACTACTAATTATATCTATTGTATTTATTCGTTTAATTTAATTTAGAGTTATAATAAATTCTTAGTACTTAGTATCACATAATAATAATAATAATATATATTTAGAATTAGATAATAAAGTAACAATCAAGTAATAACAAATTACTTTAATTAAATTTAACTATTAATGTTATAATTATAAATATTGTATTATATTAATAATTAATAATAATATAATATTACTAACTAAATGAAATATATAATATATAATCATAATATAACTATCTCTCTCTCTCTCACGACATGGCGTCGCCGACCATGACGCCATGTGGTCGGGGGGGGGGAGAGAGAGAGAGAGAGAGAGAGAGAGAAATGATGTCTACCCTCCCCCAGCCACGTTGTCGCCCTCTCACCAGGTCTGCCCTCCTGCCACGTCGTCAGTCATAGAGGGGGCCGTCTCAGGGCCGTTATACACCGGTCCGCGGCCGCCCAATCATACCTAATCCGGCCAATAAGAAGGCCGAATTTCTAAAAGAGGGCCCCCCCTATTACACACTGGGGGCGCCCGGCACGTCGCCTTCTCTCTGTCTTCAATGCTCCCCCTCGCCCCCTTTCTACTTTCCACAGGGCGGGGGAGTTCCCCCGTCCTGTTCCGTCCTCGCTTGGAGACGTCGATCGTGATTGGCCGCTCCTCCTCTGTTGGCCCCAAGGTGGGCTCCATGACAGAGTGGGCTCCAGGAACCATTCCCGTTGCTGTAGCAGCCCGTTCCCGTTGCACGTTTCCATTGCTGCAGCCCGTTGTAGCAGCCCGTTTCCGTTGCTGTCGCCATGCTCATCAGAGCTCTGTTTTCTGCCCAAATGAGTGGGCTCCAGGTAGGTGCACCCTGTGGCCGTTGACACGCAGGGAGCCGTTGATACACAGGAGCTTCCCTGTGTTGCCCGTTTCACCACATGCATAAATGTACACATTGTGAAGGTTCATCTCTCTGTGTTTTTCTGGATTCATCATCCCTCTCTTCGCATGAAAATGTACACATCGTGAAGGTGGGAAGGCATATTTCATGATGATGCATCCAGCCAGGTCTCTCTCTCTTCCAGAAACCAGTTCAGGGTTTAATCATGGCCAATTGCTTGCATGTAATTTAACCAGTTCAGGGTTTGATCATGGCCAATTTCTTGCATGTAATTTGTAGGCTTCACAGGTGATTTGCAAGCTTCAACCGAGGGTTTTCTCATATCTCTGGCTCGGAGGCAGAGGTCTTTATCAAATCAGAACTTCATAACATTCACAGGTATGCTCTCTCTCTCTCTCTCTCTCTCTCTCTCTCTCTCTTTTATTGCCTTGGTAATGTTTTCACAGGTGATTCTATTGACCTTGACTGACCAGTTTGCAGCATTAACTTTAGGTGGGGTTTCTTCTCCAAAAAGGAAGAAGATATCATGCATTTGTTTTGGGAATGTACCCATTTTAGAATGACATTAGAAGAAGTTTGAGAAAGTCATGTTTACATTAAGGTTTCAGAATTTATTACTTATAAGTAGGCAATTTTGGAGGGGAGAGAGAGCTCATAATAGAGAAAGCATTGTACTTGTAGGCTATGATAAGAGCATTAGTTATAAGGAGGGTATGATATATAAAAAATAAAACAAGGCACAAGGAATCTGTAGATTGTGTAAGTCGGATGTTGAAAATGCCTTTGACATATCCATTTAGTCTATAAGATAGCACTTAGGGCTTTTAAGAAAATATGAACTACCTTGAAGGCTGAAGACATCTTTACACACATAATTTTTTGTAACACTCGAGAAGTAGAACTTAAGATTTGAACTTACATACCTTCAGCACTCAACCCATACTCAAACCACTAGGCTATAACCCCATTGGCTCTCTTGTCCTTGAGAACCACTAGGTTACAACCCCATTTACAATCTTAAGTGTAAAAGGGTATGGGATTGAATGGGGTACACACTAGTTATCCATATGTAAAAGGGTATACTTTAAGTGCATGTGGCTCTCGGGTTAAGAGTATCTATATGAAGTCTCGAGTGATCGTCACTCGAGTCAAGAGCCATCCTAGTATTTTAGTGGACTAGAGTTGAGTACTTTAGAGATGTTCACTTGAGCACATGACTTGATTGTGTTGTGGCTCCTCTTGTCTATGGTAGTACTCACACTCTACAAGAAAAATGTGCTCTCTTCTTGCCTTTTGCTTGATTGGTCTCTGTGTGCTCATAGTGATCAACATTAATTTCTTTTGGTTTCTATGCCATTTCACCTAATGGGTGTAATTAAACTTTAAGTTAAATTACTCGAGCAACAAATCTGATGGTGATTGTGCAAAGGTTGTGGTTATACGGACAAGTAGTGGTTGTATGGCCTTAATTATTCTTTATTGGAAGCAGTGACTGTTATTGGGTTGAAACATGATTCACTAGGTACTTGGGCTAAATTACTTGGCCTTAATTACGTTGCGATGAATCCTTTCTTAGTTCCGCTATATATGTTTGGCATCTATTACAGGTTGACAATGGCTAAAACTTCTTGTCTATACATACATCCCATCATTTTGTTTGAATCAATGTATATGTATAACATTTCCTTTTCTTTATTGTTCTTTAACCATATTGTTTGATATATGTTCATCGTTGCAACGAATCCTTTTTTAGTTCCCCTATATATGTTTGGCATCTATTAGAGGTTGACAATGGCTAAAACATCTTGTCTATACATACATCCCATCATTTTGTTTGAATCAATGTATATGTATAACATTTCCTTTTCTTTATTGTTCTTTAACCATATTGTTTGATATATGTTCATCATTGCAATGAATCCTTTCTTAGTTCCACTATATATGTTTGGCATCTATTACAGGTTGACAATGGCTAAAACTTCTTGTCTATACATACATCCCATCATTTTGTTTGAATCAATGTATATGTATAACATTTCATTTTCTTTATTGTTCTTTAACCATATTGTTTTCTAATTGCAAGATAAATTGCAATGTAATTGGAGTTATCCTATAGTTGTCACCTCGCAATCAATTATTGAAATGTAAATATATAAAAATGGAGTTCATTATGTAAAGAACAATAAACTTGTTTGTCCATTCACATAGTGTAAATGATGAATCAATTTTCATGCGTAAGGTGGACGATTGGAATGGATTCTCAAGAGAGCACTCCCATGGAGGAGTATCACCAGTTCGTGTCTCAAATGAGCCAAGATGCAATATCCAATAATGACTTCATGTACTTTTCGAGCCAAAGTGTGGGTGTTCCAAACCACATGCCAAGCCACACCGCCATTGGCAATATCCCTGTAAATGTGTTTCCAAACCGCCCTCCTTTGATCAATCCCCATCCTCCTCAATTCGTACCTTTCCAACGACCAAGACAATTAGGTATAGAGAGACCCACAACAGTACACAATAATGTGATTCTTCGTCCAGTTGCACATAGTCCTCAACATGGTCTCTCAGCACTACAACAACAAGAACCACAAGCAATAAGTTCTTGTGATGCCAACCAAGACTCATGTGAAGAGGTTGACTTGGTTCAGGCTCAAGAACCAATGGTTCCATCTTCCAAGAATGCCACCAAACAACGTCCACAACGAACATCATCGGAGCCTGATGCTCCTAAACCTCCTAAACCAAAGAGGGCGCGGAAAGGAAAGAATCAGAATGACGGTCTTGAGACACAAGATCATACAATAGCCACAAAAAAACCGTTTGCGCAATGGAAGGATGCATGGACAATACAACTCATTCACATCCGAGGATCCATGAGTGTGGAGTTCTCAACGCCACCGAAGCAAGGAGTGGATATATGGTCCAAGGTTGCCACCCAGCTAGCATCGCTATTTCCAGAGTTTGACAAAGATGGTGAGGCATGCAGAAAACGTTGGGGACACATTTATGAGTCATACAGAAAGGATAACGCCCACAATGCCATATCAGGCAATGATCGCAGAATCATTTGTCAGTGGTATGATATTGTGGATGAATATATGTGGAATCATGCCAATGTTGTTAGCGATTCACATGCCTCGTCTGTTGGTGGGTTGTCTTCATCAGAAGACAACAATACATCAGTCTCCAATGATCAAGGTGACCACACCCAAGAAGACATTGGCTCCAATGAGCCTTCGAAGATCATGCATGATCAAACAACCAACCAAGGAGTACGCAATAAAAAGGGTAGAAAGATAGAGGAGTCTCTCAGTGACATGGCTAGCACCGCCCGATCAATGTTAGCCAACCAAAAATCAAACCTTGAGGAAAAAAAAACAATTGAAGAGCGCAAGCTCGTTATCATGGATACACTTGCCTCCTCGGTATCTGGTCTATTAGATGTAATTAGAAGTCTTAAAAAGGAATGATGAATTCAACTGTAGATGAATTTGGAACTTTTTAAAAAACAAGTTTTTTATTCTACCTTTACATCTCTCTTCAAGTGTCTCATAAGGTTTCGTCTAATCTTTTGATAGGTGAATGGACGATGAAAGTCTATTGATAATGTGTGTCATCAGTGTTGTAGTCGCTGTCATAGCAATGTTTCAACTTTTGTTGAGTGATTTGGATGACGGGGACGATGACAACATGCTATTGCATACTTTGATGGAGTGCATGGCTCGAGGTTATGTTTCACGTCGAGCCAGGATAGGTCAGCGAAGGCACGATCGATGGTCATGTTGGGCCTATCCAAGACCACAAACTTTTATGGAGCAGGGGCTTATGGGGAGTTATACAAATCGAATGTTTAAAAGCAGGTTATGAGTTAGCAGGAGTACATTTGAATATCTCGTCACGAAATTAGCACCACAAATGCGACGCAAGAATACGAACTATAGAAGGGCAGTACCTGTGGAGAAGTGGGGCTGTGTGGCTTTGCATCGCTTGGCAAGCGGCTCAAGTTTGGGACTAATAGCCGATTTGTACGGAGTCTCAACTTCGTTTACACAACTGGCTGTTTTGGACTTTTGAGATGCACTGGGTGCTTCTGGGTTGCATAGTATGTATGTAAAGTGGCCTTCCCCACGACAAATGCAAAAATATGCTGGTGCATTTCAAGCCCTTCAAGGCATACCATATGTTATTGGTGCAGTAGATGGTAGTCATATACCCATAATTGCCCCAAGGGAGAACCACGAAGATTATTTTAATAGGAAGGGCGTCCACTCTATTATTTTACAGATAAGCGTGGCAGCCAATTGTGTTGTTTGGGACTATGACATTAGCTGGGCAGGTTCTATGCACGATTGGAATGTTTTTCAACGTTCAGACCTAGGAAAACGATGCACAAACAAAGCTCTGGGACAATACTATCTACTAGGCGATTGTGCTTATCCTGCACGCTTTTGGATGCTCCCTCCTTTCAAGGGTAATAAGGATGGGCTATCTCTGGGACGTTATTATTGGAATTACATACAATCAAGTACTCGTATGCCAGTTGAAAGGGCATTTGGCATCCTTAAAGCGTGATTTCGTATATTGTTAAAGAGATGTGACATGCTTTTACAAAATGTCCTAAATATGGTGGCAGCATGCATTGTTGTACATAATATATGCATTGTGCATGGAGATGGTTTTGATGATGCATGGATACATGAAGCGACAACAGAACTTGATAGAGAAAGTAATGCGGCTCATCAAGACATGGACCAGCAAAATAGTTTGAGGAATGGATTAGCAGAGGTTGCTATGCTAACTAACACAGGTACCACACAAGCAATACAAAGAGCTCAAGCAACGGAGCCAACACAAGAGGCAATCCATCTTGGGGGGGCATCTCGAAGAGATAACATTGCTCGAGCCATGTATCAAGAGAGGGAGAGTGCAAATGTGAGAACAATATTTGGTGATTCTGACTCTGCGGAGGAGATGGACGACGAAAACAATGGTGAGTAAACACAATCACATCCAAGTAAGTAATTTTCAGCCCATACTGTTAAGCACAATCACATCCAAGTAAGTAATTTTCAACCATCCTTGCATGATTTTTTTAAGTTTTCAGTCATCCTTGCATCTGCAGCGCAGGTGGAAAGGTGGAAAGAGGGGTGGTGTGCTAAAAAAATTTCCCTCTTTCCACCTTTCTACAGAGAGCTCGGTAGAGCCATGCCTCAACAACATGGCGAAGGGGTTCAACTCCCCTGCTCTCTTGAAAGTGAGTGAGCTTCCAAAAGCATGAATAGTAGTCACCATAGAAACAAATATATTGGCGCAGAAAGCAACGACGCAATAAGGTCATAATCTTGGAGTTCTTTGGTAGGAAAAACTCCAGATTCATGCTTTTAGTTTTATTGGTGACTTTTTTTAAAGGTTTATTAGTCGGTTTAAAGTGTTTAATTAAGTATTCTAAAAATAATTATTATGAGAATGATGATCAACATCCGTAGCGTCCCTTCATTCACATGCAATTCAGGAAGTGTCCGCTAGTAGGTGGTGGCCGGTGTGTAAACTATTGTGGACGGAAGATGGACGGACACTTATTGATAACGAAAAGTGTCCACTGCCCAGTGTGTAAGCAGGTGGTGGACAAGTGACCGCCCAAGTCAACTTTTCCTATGCCCACAAACTGGACACAGATTGGGCGGGCAATGGCGGTGTGTAACCACCCTCACTATGTCATTGCCCGCCACCGTCCCCACAACCGGCGGCGTTGACCATGATGCCACGTGATCAGGGGGGGAGAGAGAGAGAGAGAGAGAGAGAGAGAGAGAGAGAGAGAGGGGGGGGGTCGCGTTCGCTATGCCATCGCCCGCCCACAGGAGATAGTCTACGTCCAACGCTAACCATGATGCCATGTGGTTGAGAGAGAGAGAGAGGGGGGGTCGCTATGCCATCGCCCACCCATAGGAGATAGTCCATGCCCAACGCTAACCATGATGCCATGTGGTCGAGAGAGAGAGAGAGAGAGAGAGAGAGAGAGAGAGAGAGAGAGAGAGAGAGAGAACTGCCTACAACACACTCAGGAAGAAGGCTGGTGTCACATGTCACGAGAGAGAAAGAGAGAGTAACTTGCCTGCAACACACTCAGGAAGAAGACCAGGATCCGGCAGCCTGCCTACGATCACCAACCTACTGCATGCAACACTCACGCAGCTTTAAAAGTGACAGGAGAGCCAAAACAGGAAAGAAACAATGAGAAGAGAGAGGCTGAGAGAGAGAGAGAGAGAGAGAGAGAGAGAGAGAGAGAGAGGATGTCATGCATTAAGTGACCTCAACATTAAGGTGACTTCAACTTACCTCAATGATTATGTGTCCATCATCAAAATTCAAATTCAAAATTAGGTTTAGGAGAAAGAACAGGCTTGGGCAAAAAATGTAGGTTTGAGAATTCACCGAGCCAATAGCCAAAATAAAGTAGTATAGAATAGATATGTATATTCTGACACTTAGTTTGCGAATGAAGAAAAATCAATCTTATCAACCGAAAACAAAGGAAGCCAAGGCAATCCTTATCGGCCGATGATGAACAAGCCTAAAGCAATTCTGTTAGCCAATGATGGGCCATGGCCTTGAGGCAATTATGTAGGTCCATTTATGAATTCAAAAAAAGTAACTATATCGGCCTTAGTGGCCTAGCTCGAGGCAAACAGGATAGGTGTCTTTTCTTCAGCCGATACGGTGTATGTCGGCCTATTGGCCTAGGTGAGGCTACTATATGGACGATTTCTTTTTAAATAATTGAGCCTTTTTGAAAGGACCAATCGGTAATCCTCCTGCCGACTGAGGCCAACCGACTAAGGCCAAGAGAAAAAGTAAAAGTTTCTCCCGTTTTTGCAAATACGCTATTTTTCCTTCTAACAACCGATTCTAGGTCAAAGGATTTTGGGGGCCTTATAGCCGAAACGTTACAAGAAAAACCAAAGCCTTATAGGCCTCATTGAAAGTCTAATAGGTGAATGTCATTGAACCTTCGAGCTAGCATACAGATTGAGCCCTCTTGGGCCGAATAACCAAGTTGATCCCTCTAGAGGATGAGATCAAGATAACAAACAAACTCAAGAGCATGCATGGTATGGGCAAGCATTTTAAAAAATCAACAAGAGGGCATAAAAAACCATGGAAACTATACCTCCACTTGTTGCTTGAATGCAACTAGAGTAGAATTCACCCTTTGTTGCAATCATGTTATCTTCTATCTGCTTCACTCTCATTTGCAACACAATACAAAGTTGTAGCTATCTTCTCTTGACTCACTTATTCTTATAGCTTCAACGATCCCAATAGCCTTTGCAAAAGCACAAACAAGAATAACCAACACAAAAGTGAAAGTCAAACTCAAAAAACCAATGTTAGATTCAAGAAAAAGTAAGAACCCTTGCTTTGGAGGAACTTATAAACACTTTCAAGCCCCTTGCTTACAATCCCCCTACTTTAGGTTTCTTTGTTGATGAGCAAAGACTTTCAAGTTTTATATTATTTTTTTTAAATTTGAGTTTTTTAGATTTTACTTCATTACTTCTACCTTCCTATATAAATTTAAACCTACCTACAATTTCATGAAAATTCCAACACATAATGCAACAAAAATCCCAACACAAGTGCAATCGATTGCCTCTCACTCTGCATGTCCTATTTTGATCTACACAACATTTCAAAGTACAAGCTCCTATTCCATCACACAGCATGGAGAGCATGCATGTCCTAGTTTCTCAAATATTGATCCCAAAAATGAAATCAAAATGTGGTCGTTCTCACAAGCTAGACCACTGGGCCTACGGACTGCTTACTATGTCAAGCGTTTCAAGTAATGCAGCTATGGCTACCCCTACCATTGCAAATTCTCAAAAAGAATGTAGCAAACTCATTGTTTTGACTTTTTGTTGTAGTCTATCTGTGAAAGGTTCATTGATAGCTGTATGATCCTTGCAACATGCCGCCTCAAGCAAGCTCCACCTTCTTTACTTGGATTGTCGTGCAAGCTCCATGAAGAAGATGAAAGATCTCTCCCTCTCTCTCTCTCTCTCTCTCTCTCTCTCTCTCTCTCTCTCTCAAGGAAGAAGCAAGAAAAGAGGTCTAAAGTTTACACACCACAAGAATGAAGCTTATCCATTTAATTTCTAGTTTTTATACATGGCCTCAATTTTTGAACGCCCTCCTTTTGCATTGGTGTAGATTAGCCTTCTCTCACTTGCATACACCATTTACATTCTTTCAATTGTTTACTGACTAGCTTGGCCAAGATTACTTGTTATAATTTGCAGGGCAACGAGCCAAGTACTCCTTTACAAAAATGATTCCAAGTAATTTTCTACTTTGGAAAATTACATGCGCTACGCTATTTCTATGTTTCCCCTTTTCTTGCACATATGTAAATTTTCAATTTCTCTTTTTTTTTCTTCTACATGCTCCTTGGTTGTGCCTTCGTACAAGGGGTTAAAAACTAAGAAAATTTGAAAAGTGGTATATTAAGCACATCAATCCTATATGAAATGAAGAAGCACATACAGTAGCACAACAACATGATTCAAGCACAACTGTCTTAGAAAAAGGTTTTAACTTATAATGGGGAGAGGAACCTTCGAGGAGAGAAATTTTTTGTTAACCATAAACTTCTAGTAGATCAAACAAGAGCTAAAAGTATCATTTTGTAAAAAGAATTGAAAAATATAGCATATTTGGGGATGACTTATATGGTAGGCGTAGATTTGGTACAAAGGTGAGTACCTTGGAAAGCAAAGGTGACAAAATTTATAGAATCCAACCATGAAAGTGCATGCAAAGGTCACTCTGCTTTTGAAACCACCACATAGAAAGTTCTAATTGAAGGCTATGCATGGACATCATTAAGAAGAGATGTCGCTAAGTGGTGCATGACTTGTTTGTGATGTCAATGTGAATGAGAAAAAGAGTCTTGAAGAAAACTTGTTTCTTTTGAGATCTTTGAAATGTGGGGTGTTGATGTAGTTGGACCATTACTTATGACCACTAGATGCACAAGCTATATTCTTACTACACTAGATTGCCTATTTAAGTAGGCAAAATCTTGTGTAGTCTAACAAGTCAATGAGAAAGAAGTTTCAAATTGTATTTTATGAAGATATTTGTTGCAAGTACAGTGTATCTTTCAGAATTGTATCTGATAATGGACCAAGATTTAGAGGAAAACTCATTGAATACCTCTCTTATAAGATTGGATAAAGGATAGGAATACCTACTATCCTCAACGTAATGGCATGAATGAGTGATTTGCCAACAAATTCATTTTAACTATCACTATGAACATGAAAACATATGGAAGTACTTGAGACCTAGAGCTTTCAGGGTTTCTATAGGCTTAGAGTTACTATAAAGCAAAAAAATAAATTCTCTCCGTATCATTCTCTTTATGGAAAGGAGGCCTTGCTTCTTATAGGATTGGAAATACCTATAATGTAGGTGCTTATACACCAGTTGGAGCAAGGGGGAAACAAGTTCCAATAATAGTTTTGTAGGAGATGTGACTAGATAAGTTGCAAGCACAAGAGCACTATAAGAACAAGCTTGAAAAGAATCAAAATATTGCTAATCAAAATTATTTTGTGTTAAGATAGAAGAGTCGAGTATCTTCCAACTAATAAACTACCCAAGTCCACTCCACACCAAATATGTCAAAACCATTCAGTCATCATCTACTCTCCAAACAAATCTCTATTCAACATTTCAATAGTTTAGATTTTTAAAAGTATAGATCTCAAGGCTTTAAGAATTGCAGGATTTCAAGATCTACAAAATTACATGAACCATTATACTAGAGGACTTCATGCAGTAAATTGCCAAATAACACATACATTGAGATCTGTATTTTTGCAATTCGAAGTTTGAAATTTACTATTTTTGAGGTTTGCAGTTTTACAAGTTTACAAAAACTATGGAGCTAGGAAACTAAAAGATTTTTGAAATACAACTTTGTGGATTGCAAATTTTCTTTAATTTAAAATCTGTATTTTTGCTTAGGGATGTACATGTTCTAGCAAACTAATGTCTAATAAATATTGGACTTGTAATCCAAAAGTTGAATTAGTGCAACATTAAGATTTAGAGTTTTAGATCTTGAATCCCATTAGCTAGCCTCATATGTTTGGTTACATTCCTTTCATTAGCTCCAATGCTCATCCTAATGAGAATAAGAAATGGTTAGTCATTTTATTAGCTTTTTAGTCACAATTCATGTGTATTAAGATTTTTTTGTTAGGTTTGGAGGCAAGGAAATTCCATCTTCCTCAATAAACTCATTTGAATGGGCATTATCATTAACAACCATAATAGAAAAGCGAGCACTATCATAACCATAAAAAACAACAAATATGCTAGGAAAATCAATAAATATAGTAGAAAACATATCAGATTTAGTAGAAACAACAACTACAAGCATGGTAGATGTAATGTTCAACTATTCTTGCATGTATTTGTCAAATTCAATTATTACAAACCTAGGTTGTTTCACTAGTCTATTGGTAGTAGAAAAAAGTGCTAGAACCCTACAATTCTAAGATTTCATTGCTTTCGTTTCTCATTGTCATTAACCATAGCCTCAATAAAAGATCCATCGTACACTATCCACTTCTCAAACAGCTTCTTTATTGTTTCAACCAGTGAATACAATGCAACTAAGAAGCCTCTTTATTGAATAGTTTCCTTTGATCAGTAAGAAAAAAGAAGAAGGAAGCAACCCCTTCATGTCATAGGTACAGAATGCAAGAGTTGCAATAATGGACATAAGCTCCAAGCTTTTGCCCTACCCATAGTGCCATAGAGCTCTAAAACAAAAACTCTTAGCCTTGGCATTCTTCGCTTTCACACTCTTCTTCTACTATCTGCAAGATTAGAATGCTCTTTTTCTCCCCTCTATGCTTAAAAACTCTCAAAATATCATTTTTCATGTTTTTATCTCTTTTTGACCCATACAAATCTGCCCATTTATTCCCCTTCTTTTGCTAAGTGGGAAACATGTAGTTAACTACTTAAAAATCTACTCTAGTTGCAAATCTGGATACATGAACTAAAAAACCAAGTGGTAAACCCATACAACAAACATGTAAGATATTACTTAAAACTCCAATCCACTAATAGGACTCTTGCTATGTTCAAGTATTTAAAAGTCAAACAAGTAGCCTTCACATTTCTTGTTGAGTTTATCCAAACTCAATGTCATGTCTAGGGTCGATCCTTTTCACACACTGTGATTAGACACCCCATTTTTTGGAACACAAAGTGTAAACAAATATTTATTATAAAACTCAAACTAGACCTAACAAACACATGCTTTCTACTCCCAAAATCTTTTCAATCAAGGTATCTATACATACAAATGCTTGTAACTTTCCAACCATAACTTGGATTGCTAAGCGTTTTGAAGGAAAGCTATTGCTCTTGGTCCAAGCTACAACTTCTCATCAGGAGACATTAGATTCAATTATGTATGTACCTAGGGACAAGTAGAGTAAGCTTGATCCTAAGTCCAAGAAATGCATTTTTCTTGGCTATGGAGAATCAATGAAGTGGGCTATTGCTTTTGGGATCCTAAATTTAAAAGGATAATTTGCATCCATGATGTCATCTTTAATGTGGATAAGATGCATAAGCATCTTGTCAAAATGATTGAGATCCACATAGTGGTATTTTAGGAGTATGGGCGATTGTCACATATGCAAATTAAGATTATATGGCGTAGAGGTGGCAAATGACTTGACAAACTTTGGATATTGAAGTACTGCATGGTGTCCCTTTTTTATCAGTGAACTTGCTAATGCTTTCTTAATACTGCATATGGTGATGACTAGAGAAGACACATAAAAAACTTCGCTCATATAGCCCATTTTGTAGTTTTTATGGGCCTCCCTGTCATGTTTGAAGAGCCTACTATACATGGTATTAAAATATGCCTATATAGCATCTAGAACAGCATTTAAATGGAAACCTCACTTAACCATTAAACATTCCTATTACTACTAGTAGACTCTAGATGCCCTTCTCCTTTCTATTTTGTCTCTCGTTTGTCATTTCTTCAACTCCTCAAACTAAATCTCCACCATGAAGGTGTCCTCTACTCTTAAATGCACTTTAGCTAGCACCTATATCTCATATATGATATTGGCTCCCCATTGTCCATAAGTTTCAATCATTGAAGTGTTTTCTCTCTTCATTCCCTTGAAATATTTACAAGACAATATGAAATCCTTTTTCTGGATAGATGGCATAAGGCTAGTGATTTTCCTCCACCTCTAGATAGCCCTCATTCTAGATTTGATCTTTCATAGACTCAATCTACTTTCTATGTCTTTAGAGAGAGGCTTGAAGGATTGTTCCCCAAAGCTGATGGACCCTCTATATCATTTTCTTTAAATTTTGTGATATATGATTAAAGTCTTCCACTAGGATAAGGACGAGTGACTTAGCAAAACTCACATGATGAAGGAAAAAAGACAATCTTTGATATTAAAAAATAGCATGCTAGTCTAGCACACTTATACCATTCCCTTACCCTAAACATGGTTGCTCTTTTCTATATGTCCTCACTTGCTCACACCCCCCACCACGCATGGATTTGCACCCTCTTTTCTTCATCCACCTTTTGTCAACTTCCACCACCTTCATTCATACACTAGCATGCCTAATTTCTAAATTAGGCCATTTAGATAAGGCCCATTAAAGTCTTGTTCACACATGAGACTACATGTAGACATGAGTAATACAAAACACACATAAATATACATGCATGAATACATGTGCATATATAAACATGTATATTTATATACATATTTGCACCTTATAGCCATACATCATTAATGTAAAAATAAATATGTAGAACTATGCCCTGACAAAATCAAACAGTTTGAAGCATTCACCATGCATTACATGTTTTTAGGGCCCCTAAATCAATCATTCAAACTTGAACAAAATATTTTCTTGCAACAAAAAGTAGGGCCATATCTATGTATGTACCTTGAATCATTGAAGTAAAAATTGATACACTAATTTCTTCTCAACCCTCAAGTTTTGGAAAAAACCTAAACTCACCCTTCTATCCTTAAAAAACTCTTGTAACAAATTTATTGGGGTCTCCTTACTCTCTCGAAGTTCTCACCGATTAGGAACTCTCATGTACATGCAACTAGATTTTGTTGAGTATATCCTCATTAGGCCTCATATCATGTAGTGCAAAAAAGTGATACAATTTAATGCATTATTCCCCCTAGCATGGAAGTAATTTCAAAGTAGGGATATATGAGGCTCTTAGCACCATGTTTCCTAACAAAAGTGTGTTGTGAGATGCTTTGGCTCTCATTCTTCAGTATCCAAATGTTAGGATTCAGAAAGACCTACCTCTCCTCATTGCTACTATGCCTTTTGATCCTACTCATTTCACCTATACAAGCATTCAATTGTGACCAACAAAATAAAAAAAAAATTATGAGAAAAACATGGAACCACATCCTATCCTATGAGATCAAAATATTATTATATTGTCGAAACACAAATATAGCAACCACACATGAAAAAAAAGCTCTCAATCCTATAGCTACTCTATGCAAACTTAGGGTTTATTTAGGTTTAGAAAAAGTGTGTGACATCATCAACTTGATGGAAAACATAGCTTAAAGGGAAACTAAGAAAGATGGATAATAACTTGACAATATTGCTACACAAAGTGAGTCCATTCAAGGCTCAAGAAGATACTTTGTAAGCATGTGATTGCATGATAGTAAGAGCTTGAGTCCATCTAAGTAGCTTCCATGCCTATCATGGAATATATAAGAGAACTCAAGGCTTAGTTGGGATTGGTAACTATTGTAGTTAAAAACATAGATCACAGTCAAGAGCATTCTCAACCCTTTGAATCTCAAGTGAGCAAAAGAATCCCTAATACATCCTTTACAAAGTGTTGATTATAGTGACCAAGAGTTGAAGAGAGTTTGAATCTTCCACTTTTATATTATATAGATCTCATTGAGTTTGATGAGCCTAAATAAGACACAATAGAG
This sequence comes from Lygodium microphyllum, assembly GCF_053477565.2. Classification (NCBI taxonomy): domain Eukaryota; kingdom Viridiplantae; phylum Streptophyta; class Polypodiopsida; order Schizaeales; family Lygodiaceae; genus Lygodium; species Lygodium microphyllum. The sequence continues at coordinate 43,458,638 of NC_141162.1, forward strand.
ATGTCTCAAAGCTCTAAACATGCAGTGGAAATAGTACTACTAGAAGCAGTATAGTAGGACGATTCAAGTGTTGAGAACCCCTTTGCAAAGGATGCTTGATCACCCTCTAGACTTACAAGGTCATAAAGAACAATGGGAAGACAAAGGAACTAGTGTGGAGGTGTTAATAGAGAAGAGCAAACTTGGCCATAGTCTTTGATTTCAATACTTCTTAGGAGAATATTTTTCAAAAGGCTCTACCCTTGTGTATATAAAAACACTAACTAATTTAGGGGAGAACAAAGCTCGAAGATGGAGGGGCCAAGAAAACCAAGGTGTACTCTAGGAAGCTTATCAAATTTAGAAGGGAAAAATCTAAAGAGAAATAAGGCCCTAGCCACTTGGAAATGCCAATTGAAATGGAAATACACCATCTTAAAGGTAGATGGGCTAACTTGATCTTACTCTTACTATTAATAGCCACAAGTACATGCCAATGTATATTAATATCTTTACCCTAAGAGATAGAGAAACTAAAACCTATAAAGCCATGGTGGGTACAATTTTCCAAGGATCCCAAATGTAAATGCGCCATTGTAGGATAAGCTTTACCTCTTCTAAACAAGGGGTCTTACACCTTCCTTTAACAAAATCCTCCGAAATTTCACTAACTATTGCAATCCTTCTTTCTTTAATCACCTACAATTATGTTCACCCTTTGGTGAAGGTATTGTAGCAAGTGCTAATGCTATGGGGGGATGGCCTATTTCCCCCTTTTCTTTTTAATATGAATACTTGGATCAATAGAGTGACCATGATTAGGCTACACCTATATGCAACACCCCTCCCATCATATTATATAACCTTCTTAGAAGACATGGCAGATAATAACCAATTCACTTTCTGCACACGTCCATTCTATGTGAGCCATTTATTGAGATGTAGGAATCATTGCAATATTACATGCTTAACAAGAGGTGACTAACCCACACCCTATAGTTTTTCCATGAATTTTTTTAAAAAGAAAAAAAGGGAAAGAGAAAATAAAAAAAATAAAAATAAAAGAGAGCAAAAGGTCCTCTAAAGAAAAGTGTTGTACATACTCATTGCACCTAATGGCCCCCTTAAGTTGGTTTGGAGCTAGTGGCCTTGGTCAGTCAACTCCATTTCTAACCCCCTAGTCCCTTCGCCCACAACATGACCCCTAGATGACCTATCTCACTAGAAGCTACACTACATATAGAAACTTACATCTACTAGGCCCTCAAGTGTGGGATAATATTCTAGAGTTCCTTGGAATTCGATCCATCTTCCAATTGCCCAAGCATATGTACTTTACTACAAGGTAAAGTAACTCCCCCTCAGAGTGTGCACTCATTGCAAGTATGCTAAAGACCATAAACCATTCCTCACCTCTTCTACAACTCAATTATGTCAAGAAAGTCAACATCCTCATCTATGATCCATCACTATTAATAGTCATCACCTCTTCATCAAGGATGTCTACCACTTTTCTGTAGGACTACTACTTCATGACTATTCCTAGCATGCACTACAAGAAAATGAAGACATATCAATAGTCATTTCCAATGTGAATTGGTGCAATTGCAAATAGCATCACTATTATCACTATTTGCACCGCTAATAGCAACAAGATACTAAGAAAACAAAGTGACGAAAACCTGAGCATGGTAATTTGAGAGTAAATGAGAAAAAGAGAATGAAAGAGAGAGGGAGAGAGCTCAAAGCTTAGAGTGATTGATAGAGAGAGAGAGAGTGTGTGTGGCCATGGCCATTGCTATCTGTAAAGGAGAAGAGGGGTGCAATGGAGGAAAGCCACGAAAACAAAGGAATTCTTCTTTGAGCCTTTGAGGTAGGTACATTGTCTCTCCTCTCTTTGTTTTTCTATTTTCTTCTATTCTCTTTATCTTTTTGTTTGTAGAGAGATGCATTGAGAGAAAGAGAGGGAGAGAGAGAAAGAGAGAGGAAGGGAGGGAGAGAAAGAGAGAAGAAAGGAGAGAAACAAAGAGAGAGAGAGGGGGAATAGAAAGAGGGAGGAAGACAATGAGACAAAGGAGGGAGAGGGAGAGAAACAAACCGGCCTCCTCCTCCTCCCTCCCTGTCGATCCCTTCGCTCCCCTCCTTTGCTCGCTGCCTACTCCTTCCCCCCTACCTCCCTTCCCCCGCCATCGTCTCCCTCTACCCCCCACCCCCAACCACCCTACCCACGTGCTAGTACCCACTCCACCCACAATTTGATCCCCCCCTCCCCTTGCCCATTCGCCTACCCACCCAAACCATCATGGTATCCTCCCCCCACCACTTCTCATTTTACATTTTCCAAACAACTAATAATACAACTAAAACATAAATTTTCATATCACATCAAACTTCAAAATAATAATACTAATAACAAAAAATAGAAAAAGAAAACACATACTGCCACCACACACCTCTCACTCTATATATCTATTTATATATTCTTTCTTTATAAAACACAAAAAAAACAACAAAATACAAAAAACAAAAACACACACCACAGTGCAACAACCACTTACTCCTACTACTCACACCACTTTTCCCTCTTCTCCCCACCCCTCGATTTTTGGCCCTGCGTATCATTTTTCGTCTGCGTGTGGCCCCCTTTTCCCTATCTTCTATGCAGGTGTTAGACCCCTTCTTAGGCCTTACTCGTGTGCGAGGATTTTCTACCTAGATACATGTGTTCGTGATTATGGTCATTCACATCGTTTGTGATAGGGTACCCTGTTTTTGTCGAAAGGTTGAATCCACCAGGAATTAGAAGTAGAAGGAAGTAGAGATAGGAGATGGAAGAGAAGATAGAGAATACCCAAGTGGTAAATGTTGAGAGAGAGAGAGAGTACGAGAGAGATACACAAGACATGCTCCCAAAGAATGATTCATATTGATGTAGAGTTAGTATATATAGGTGAGACCCAAGTCAAGTGAGAGATGATATATATAGTTGTAACAAACTAGAGTGTATAAGCATGCAACGTATAGCATTAAGAATCGTGCGGTTTTTGCGCTCAGCAACACCATTTTGCTTAGGAGAATAAGGAACTGTAAACTCATGATGAATACCTTGATCCTTACAGAAGTCATCAAATAGATTGGATACATATTCACCGCCATTGTCACTGCGAAGCGTCTTTATAGAGAATCCAGTTTGAAGCTCCACACTTATCTTGTATTGTTTAAATATAGGTACAGCGTCAAACTTATGTCGAAGAAGATAGACATGTGTGTACCATGAGAAATCATCAATGAAAGTTATAAAACATCGATATTGAGACTTTGAGGCAGGAAAAGGACCGCAAATATCGGTATGAACCAAATCCAAGAGAGCACAGGAATGTGATGAAGTAGAAGTGTGGAAAGGCGAACAATGGTGTTTTCCAAGTGCACAGTATTCACATATTCCCATACGTGGATGAGATTTAAGATCCATACCTTGCACAAGACCATGACGATGAAGATCAAGAATTTTGGAAAAATCGGAGTGTGGAAATCGTTGATGCCATAATTTGCAATCTGCATCTTTAGGGGCAGTAACAACATTTGCAATTGTATCGTTCAATGATAGCTCAAATAGATTACCATGTCGAGGAGCCACTGCTATAGTATGCCCGTCTTTCTCTATACGACATTGATTATGATCAAAGCCAACAAACAAACCAAGATCAACTAGACGAGCAACAGAAAGAAGATTTATTTGCAAATCTGGAACATCAAGAACTCCTCTTAATATTCTAGTGGATGAAACAGTCTGCAGATATAAATCACCCACTCCTTTGACTTGACAAGTCGTATCATCCGCAAGATAAACAAACTTCTTGACAGGAAGAGAATGAATAGAGAACCATCATGAACATGAAGTACCTTTTCTGGAGAGATATCATAACGGACGAAATTGAGCTCCTGATGAGTATGATCATCATCAGTTGAAGTTTGTTGAACAATATAAGCTCGAGAACGTTCTTCATCATATCTTCGTTTATAACAATGACGAGATGGATGATCTGTATGTGCACAATAATCACAAGGAGGAAAACTTTTGGACGAGCGAGGTTGCTTTGTAGTAACTCCATGCTCCTCATCATATTGACGTGCCCAGTAATCAGAAGCCACATGACCTTTCTTATCACAGTAAGAACAATGTTTATTAGGATAAGCAAGATGAGAAGATTTACTACCTGGATTAGAGCGTCCACCCTGCTGAAAACGTGAAGCAGGACACTTGCGAGCAACAAAAGCAGCATCAAAATCCCTTTGTTCGCGAGTGACCAAAACAGCATCAGATTTTTCCAAATGATGCTCATGACGTTGAGAATATTCAATAAGAGATATACATGCTTTATCAAAGTGGATATCATCCTTGTTAGACAAAATAGTGATGATATTGTCATATAAAGGATCTTTGATGGTATGAAGAAGTTGAGTAACAATCTGATTTTTAGCAACAGGAGCGTCGGCAGCACCAAGCTGATTGATAATGTTTTTAAAAGCCTCGATATGAGAGTGCATAGAAGTACCAACCTTATATTGAAGATTCTTCAAACAAGTTTGGAGATATAAAATTTCAGTGACTGATTTCTTCTCAAACGTTGAGATAAGATACTCCCAAATAGCATGAGAGGTTTCCAGATGAAACACATCCAACATAAGTGAGTCAGGAAGTGCAGAAAATACATAACGACGAGCCGCTTTGTCACGACGAATCCAATCAGTATGATCAAATTTCGATTGTTCAAATAATGGACCATCAGTAATCACAGAATTGTTATTCATCACATCAATAGGTTGAACTGGGCAAGACAGGTCGCCCAAAACAATATCAAATAAATCGTCACCTTCAAGAATTAGCATCATCTTTGCTTTCCACCCAGGAAAGCCTTGTCCTTGGAAGAAGGGAACCGAACGTTGACCAGACGGATATCCGTTAACAATTACACAATTGGCCATGCCTGTATGTCGAGAGAAAACAAATAAGATGAGATCGTAGAATCTGCAAACCATGATCAAGACGAGCGTAGTTGAGACGCATGACAATCAAAATAGGGATATGCACGTAAGAACGATGAAAAGTATTGAGTGACTAAAAAGAAAGCCCGAAATAGAGAGGTGTAACGTGCAAGACGAGATGACGCATATAAGAAAAGTGCTATTTCGGTCGAGCAAAGAACGTGAACGATAATAAAACATCGCTAAAAATAGCAAGATGTTTGCTTGTCGTAATCAACATCATTAATGAAGACAAGCGATTAATAAACTGTAATTGGGGATTAACGAACTGTAATTAGAAATACAGTTTTAAATAAAGAATCGCAGATTCGAGCAGAATTGCTGTCTTGAATCCTGAACTGTCATAACTTTGGATCCAAAACTCCGATTGACAAGCGGTTTTGACAGGATTCGAGAGCACGACGAGAGCTATGCAGCTGGATGTGGTTTTTAAAAAAAAGAAAAAATTAACTAATACTTCTAATTTGAACAAGTTCATCTATCAAATCATCACTTGTGCAAAGAATTCAATCAAGTATAAACAATGAAACAACTTATCTTCCTTGTTATTGCTACGCATCCATAGCTCTGATACCATGTTGAGAGAGAGAGAGAGTACGAGAGAGACACACAAGACATGCTCCCAAAGAATGATTCATATTGATGTAGAGTTAGTATATATAGGTGAGACCCAAGTCAAGTGAGAGATGATATATATAGTTGTAACAGTAAACACTAAAAAGACAAATCACAATGAATTGAATCAATATGTATTGAAAGAACCTGGAATCTTCGCACTACTCACAAGCAATCTCCAGGCATTAGATCATCTAGAGCTTCTTCGTAGAACAAAATGTGCATAAAAATTATAGCTCCTTCTCTGCTACTTAGAACCCAAATCTCATGGCTTTGTTGGCTCCGAAAGGGGGGTAAAACTTCAGGACACCTGTCCACGGATCTCCCAGATCACTCCCTCTTCTTCTTTCAGTTGAATCTACAGTTTTCAACCTGTTTAGAACTATCGCAACCCACACGATTTCGTCAAATTGTCTTTTTTATGAAAAATCTCCTAACTGGCTGAAAAAGCCACTTGCTTTTTACATGCCATCCTAATCTAGAAGCTTTTCTAACTTTTTCATATTTTCACAATAAATAATATCAAATATAGGCTAAAATTATCCAAAAATCTAGTATTTTTGGATAATCCATGCAACTCACACTAATACTAATGACTCAGATGACATTGACTCTCTTGATTAATAAGAAGTCGGATGATGATGCATTGCATACTTTTTCACACTGTGTCCTCATAACATCATGACATCGACCCCCTCTCAACTTGCACATCCTCTGGTATGTGCCAAAATCCTAGTTGTCACTCGATTCTGAGTCCTCCTCATCCTCTACAACCATATTCTTTACTTCTTCATCTTCCATATCTTCTTGGCTAGCCCCTGTATCAGAACCACTATTTTCTTCCAATTTTAGCAACTCATAGGTAGTAGATTCTTGCCTTTTGAATAATTTGATTCTTTTCCCTACTACCGAAAGTTTGATGGCTGTCCCATCCAGCTCATTTAATGCGTAAGTAGCATTATCAAACACCTGTCTTACCACATAGGATCCAAACCATCTTTTGGAAACTTTACACATGGCACTATGCTAGTTATCTAAACTTCTATCATAAACCAGTACCCAATCCCCATCTTGTATGGTTCTTGGTCTCAGTCTATGCTTTTTGTCAAACCGTTTCTTGTTTTGTATCCTTGCTGCCCTTAACTTTGTAGTTGTTGCCTCTATGTCTTCTAACTTTCTTTCCAACTGTCTAATGCGTAAGGTCAACAACTCCTCTCAATTCAACTCCTCCCCCCAAGGTAATACACTCCATGTGACTGTCATCTCTTCTATCACCATGATAGGTTTTTGACCATACATCAATTCTGCAGGAATATATCCTGTAATAGCACTATGAGTTGTTCTGTTGGTCCACAAAGCATAAAGGAGCAATCGTGGCCACTCTTTTACCTTCTCTCCACACGCTTTTGCCAATGCCTTCAAAATAGGTGGGTGACCTCTTTCACTTTTTCCATTTCCTTCAGGGTTATAGGCTGAAGTTAAAGCAAGCTTTATCCCCAACCATGCTAAGAAATCATCAGCTTCATCTACATCCAACTCTCCCCTATCTACTGTAATTTTTCCCACACATCCATATCGACAGAAGATCTCTTCTAAGAGAAAAGTACACACATCATTTGTTGTCTTAGTACATAAAGCTTTCCCTTCTACTTGATTAGTCAAGTCTTCACAAGCAAGTACAAGATACCTCATTTTCCAAAGACCTGTAGGCATTGTGACCAAATCCACCACCCACTTAAAATGAAGAGACAATGGATATGTGGGTTGCAATCCATCCCGATGTCTCACAGATGAATACATTTGACATGTCGTACATGTTTCCACAAAGTGAGCAACATCCTTACACATAACCTGCCACCAATATCTTTCTTTGATCTTTGTAAAAGTACCCCAAACGCCTCTATGACCAACCCACAAGCTTTCATGAAATTCTTACATTACTTTTACTTGTGAAGCTCTGTTACCCAAAACTTACAATGGCATATCCTGTTTCTTTTTAGCATGTTTCCATGAGTATCCATCTTTTTAAAAAAACCCATATGCTTTCCTCTTGATTTTCTTAAACTCCTCATCTAACCATTCATATCTCTTTGTTAATGTACTGAGGTATTGACAAATTCTTAGCCACTCTCCTGCATATTTGTCTTCCAGAAACACTTCTACACAAGATACAAAACATCTAAAGTGTCTTCTCTTTCTTGTCCAAGCTTCTGTTAATGTTGTAGCAACACCTTGCATTGCTAAATTCACTCTTGCAACATCATTTTCAACCATAAGAAAGTCATCTTCTTCCTCCTCATCCATCATCCCATCTTCATTCTCATAACGTGCTTGAGATAACATGTCTGCCATTGGGTTATCTCTTCCTGAAATATGCTGAAATTTAGGGTTCAAATATTTGATGTATGCAATCCACGAGAGCATAGCAATGTCCAAAGTAGTACAACTAGTAATCATACCCAATACCGGCAAACAATCAGTCTCAATGACTACATGAGCACCCATAAAATACTCCTTATCACATTTAAGGGCTGTCACAATTCCCCACAATTCTCTTTTAACCTGTGGATATCTTCTCTGTCGTTCAGCCAATACTTTAGCACTAAAGCAAATTGCATATCTTTGTCCTTATCATCTTGCCCAATTGCCCATCCAATCCCGATTGGGCTTGTATCAACAGTAATAACAATAGGCTTTTCATGTGAATAGTCAGCCTTTCTCAATGTAGGAGTAGATTTTAAGAGTTTCTTCAATTTCTTCATTGCTTTCTGATGCTTCCTTTCCCAATGAAATTTCTGACCTTTCCTTAGAACCTGATAAAGAACATCGGCTACATGTGCAAAGTGAGAAATCCATATCAAAAAGAACACACATACACCCAAGAATCTATGCACCTCTGATACATTCGTGCATACATCTTGCATTCTATCAATCCCATCTATTTTTTATGGTGATGGCCTTCGCCCATAAGGCCTACACATATGCCCAACAATCAAAACCTCTTCAACTCCAAAGACAGACTTTTGTCCAGAAAGAGTTAAATGCACCTCTTCTAAACGTGTCAAAATCCTCTCACAATCCACAATATGGTGTGCAACAAACTGTCTGCATCCATGTGCATCCATCTCTTCATTCTTTTTATCCACTGCACACACTTTGATTGGAACATCATCCAAGAAGGGCATAGTCAATTGTGGTATAAAATCCCTGAGTACCCTATTCATTGCATTTGTCATGTGTGCCATTGAGTTTGTTGCACCCTGTGGGAGAGTACACATCCGTACTAAACCCAAAGGAGTCTTCATGGTTGTGATATCCCTGCTTTCAATTGCAAGCTAAAACTTATCATAACCCAGGTAAAGATCACCCAAAGAATAGATCCCTCTGCCTACAAAAGCCTTTGTAAATTCATCAACCACAGGACCTGCATCCACATTTCTTATGGCCACTTTATTGACCGGTTGCATGTCTTGAATAAATCTCAAAGCCCCATTCTTTTTGGGCACAATAAACCAATAATTTGAGTACGGGGCTGATGAAGGCTCCAAGATCTTCATGCAAATCTTTTCATTTAGCAAATCCATTAGCTTTGGCAAGTAAGCTTTAGGCACTGGAATAGGCCTCAAGTTCCATGGTACATGTGGCACAGTAAATATGACCATAGGAGAGACAACATTTGGATCCACACAACTTATTTCACTTGGTTGAAATGCAAATGCCTTCCCATGTCTAGCCAACATCCACATAAAACAATCTCTCTCAGCAGGCAAAAGAAACCCTTCTGCACCAACTTTTAATTCCTATAATGTTTAAGATGTAAACTGATGACCTATATCTTTAGGATCCCGTAAACTTGGCTACCTTGACACTTTTTCATACATACCCTCACTCTCTGGTGGAAGTGGCAAAGCAATTGGCTTCACCTTTTTGTCAACTGTCTTATACTTTGTCTCCACAAGTGCTTCAGCCCATTGTAATCCTTCTTGTTGAGCAAACAATGCTATAACATCATACATATCCAAAGAACATACTGACAACACTCTGTTTTCTGCCTCATTTTCTGGATGTATAGTTGCTGGAATTTCAGCCATAGTGTCAGTAATATTCAGCCCACAAAAGATGACTCAAATGCCATCATTTTCAACTAACAACCCCAATGCTCTTAGTTTCTGAGTAGCCCATTTCATAGATATGCGTTCAGCCCCACACATAGCTTCCGTAGGCTTAAACCAACATGAACTGTTTGCTGTAAACTTGGTGCACAGATCGGTCACTGTATGCTCACGTAGTGAATCCCAGAAGGTCCCCAAGAACAATGAACTCTATTTTTTGCACAAGTTACAAGGTAAAAAGCATGAACGACAAGAGCAAGAGACCAATTGGGTTCAATCCCCCCCCGTGCCTTGTGTGAGCGCTTCACAAAGCATGTATTTTATGTATATTCCATCTTCATGCTCAATAATAGCCCAATTTACAAAAATATATCAAGCTTTTATCTTTTGAGTTTGCTTTTACAAAAATAAAAATAAAGCTAATGGACGGTGCCCAAAGAGTCTGGCACGCCCAATACAATGTCCAAATAGAAATAACATATCCGTGCGCATAGGCGCATACAAAATAATAATAAATAATCGATGCCTCAATAGACATGACAAAATATAGGCGTGGCGCCTATCAAAATATAATCCATAGGTCGAATACTCGCTAAACTCCAATGCTTTCCTTCGCCACTGCTGCTATCTCTACACATCAACTGAAGCATTCACAATCGTTAGTAAAATAATACAATTAAACCGACAAAAGTGAATACCTAGCAGTCTTCAGCTACATAGATAAATGAACTGGTTAGAAATAAATCCTAACCTTAATTTATTATGAGTGCGCACTCAAAACTCATAAATATTTATTAATTTAATATGCATTTTGTGGAATCACCCGCTATGGAATCACCCATGTACACACTAAATTAATGAAATGCCCGAAAAGGATAGGCATCCCCATCAAATCCTCGCACAAAGAATCCACTTTGTGTATGAGCCCCGATCATCAAAGTTTACGGAATCCACCGTAAAACCTCATGGAATCCACCATGGCACGGAATCCACCGTGAAATATGCCTCATGGCATCATACCCCCGGGGTGGGATAGCAATTGACTTCAATTGCTATTAGCTCAATGTGGAGCTAACAGAGTGGGGAAAGCATTTAAGTCTCTGGCGTGCATCCATTGTGCTTCCTCTACAGGATGGTTCTTAAATTTAACTAGATATCTAGAATACCTTCGGCCAGTTCTAGTGGTCATAAAGTCAGTGTCTATGATAGCTTCTGGTTCAAGTATTTCAGTCTCTTCCTCTAATAAAGGTGGGTTTTCATAAACAGGGTGTACTGGTAATTGGCCTCTAAATGGTCTCAATAAACTAATGTGAAATGTATTGTGAATTTTCCAATGAGATGGTAATTCTAACTTGAATGCATTGTCATTAACTTTATGAATGATTCTAAATGGTCCATAGAATCTAGGAGCTAATTTGACAACTGGATGTCTATCTACACTTTGCAGTCTACGTTTTTCTATTCTCAGCCAAACATAATCATCAACTTTGAAATTCATGGCTTGTCTTTTCTTGTTGGCTTGTTTGGTATATGATTGCTGGGCTTTAGCAATCATATATTTAACCTCATCAAATATACTGTTATGCATACTAGCAATATCATCAGCACTCTGAATTCTATTAGACAAATATGCAACAGGTGTAGATAATCTATATCCATAAATGACTTCAAACGGTGCTTTCTTTGTAGATGTGTGCGGTGTATTGTTATATGCAAACTGTAATAAATGCAAATGAGTGTCCCATGTCTGAGGTTTAGAGATAGTATATGCACGTAAAAGATCTAGAATGGTGATGTTTGTGGCTTCTGTTTGTCCATTAGTTTCTGGATGAAATGCAGATGAGAAATCAATCTTTGTGCCGAGGGTAGCAAACAGAGTAATCCAAAAATTGTTACAAAATCTAGAATCACGATCTGAAATGATAACTTTTGGTAATCCATGGTTAGTAAAAACAGTTTTCAAAAACAATTGTGTTGCTTGTGATGTTGTTAAAGTTTTCTTACATGGAATGAAATATGCTTGTTTACTAAATCTATCTACAACTGTCCAAATCATATCATGGTTAGATTTAGTATTTGGTAAACCAGTAATGAAATCCATAGAAATTTGTTCCCAAGGTTTAGATGGAATAGACAAAGGCATAAGTAATCCAGACTGTTTACCATGATGTCTCTTAACTCTTTGACAAATCAAACATTCAGAAATGAAGTTAGATACATCAGCATCCATATGCGGCCAATAAAAATCTTCAGTTAACATACGTAATGTAGATATGATACCTCTATGACCTTGATATGGGGGATAATGAATTTCATTCAAAACAAAAGATCGGAATGGAATGGTAACACACAGTCTCTTTTCATAAAACATAAATCCATCATTATATGACAATGAATCAACAGGAATAAAATTATTTTGAACTAATTTATTCCAATCAGAATGAAAAGTAATATCCTGGTGATATGCATCTTTCATAGCAATCAAAGAAGCAAAAGATATGACAGAAATATTATGAATGGCAGGTCTTCTACTCAATGCATCAGCCACTACATTTTCTTTTCCAGGCTGGTATTGAATGATAGGATGAAAACTTTGAATAAAGGAAGCCCATTTGATATGACGGTCAGAGATTTGAGGTTGGCTAAGTAAATGTCTAATACTTTGCTGATCGGTCTTTATCATAAATTCTGAACCCATTAAGTAGTGTTTCCACTGTCTTAATGCTTGTACAACTGCTAATAGTTCTTTGTCATATGTGGAATATTTCAGTTCAGAAGGTTTCAGCTTACAACTAGAATATGCTATAGGATGATTGTCTTGCATAAGTACGGCTCCTATTCCTGATCCACTAGCATCAGTCACTACTAGAAAGAATGGTCTATTAAAGTCAGGCAACTGTAAAACAGGGGCATTGGTTAATGCATGTTTTAGTAAGTCAAAGGATTTCTGTTGATTTTCAGTCGATTGATAAACAATTCCTTTCTTCAGAAGTTTGGTTAATGGTAAAGCAAGTAATGAAAAATTACGTACAAAATTCCTATAGAAACTAGCAAGACCAAGGAATGAGCGTAACTGATGCACGTTTTTAGGAACAGGCCAATTCAATATTACATCAATTTTCTTAGGATCAACTTTAATTCCATCAGATGATACAATATGACCTTAATACTCTTTCTGTCTTAAAGAATTCACTCTTTTCATGATTTGCATACAGTTGATTTTCTTTCAATAACTGAAAAACCAATGACAAATGCTCATAATGTTCTTTCTCATTTTGACTAAACACCAAAATATCATCAAAGAAACAATTACACAATACTGATATTTCAAAAAGATACAGTTCATCATTCTACTAAAGGTAGCAGGTGCATTAATCAATCCGAATGGCATGACCAAAAATTCGTATGACCATACTGTGTTCTGAATGTAGTCTTGAATATGTCAGACTTATCTAGCCTCACCTAATGATAACAAGACTTAAGGTAAATTTTACTGAATATAGAAGATCCTTGTAGTTTGTCCATAAGGTCATCAACTCTAGGAATAGGATACCTATTCTTTACAGTGATCTTATTTAAAGCTCGATAGTCAATACACATACGATAGGTATTATTCTTTTTCTTGACTAACAATACAGGTGCACCAAATGGAGAACTGCTAGGTCGAATCAAACCTCTATTTAGTAATTCCTCAACTTGACTCTGGATTTCTTTTTGCTCTATCTGGTTATGCCTATATGGTGCTTTGCAAGGTGGTTGTGTGCCAGGGATCAAATCTATCTTATGGTCTTCTGGATGTGAAGGAGGTAAACCTGGTGATACATCTTCTACAAAACAATCTTTAAAATATGCAAGAAATTCCTTATGCCTAGGGTGCATATGATTTTCCTTTACTTGCAATTCATTCACCCAAATGAGATAGGATTTACTACTCTTGCGTAATGCACGTTTAGCTTGAGTATGCGAAAGCAGTGGAAAAACATTAGATGCATGCATACCATATAATATAATAGATTTTCCTTGAAAATTAATATTCATTGTGTGTGTGGAATAATCTATATCTGGGTTATGCTGGTGTCGCCAAGGCATTCCTAGAATAATGTCACTCGACTGTAATGGAACAACTAAGAAATTTCTTCTTTCAGTGTATGAACCAATTTGAATCTCTAAGTCTTGCACTTCTTGTGTACCATTACACCTAGTGCCTAAAAATGCAGCTTTTATGCGATAATGCGTAGGTACAGTCTGTAATTTCAATTCCTTTACCAATTTTCCTGAAATAAAATCATGAGTACTACCCTCATCATGCAAAATAGTCTTTTCCTTTCCATGCACCAAACATTTTATGGTCAATAAAGAATGTGGAGTAGGCATACCTGGTAAAGTATCGGAAGTAGTAGTAGTGTCATCCTCATCTTCAGTGAAGTCAGGCATATCTTCATGTTCGTCTTCGTCCATGGCTCCAAGATAGTTGATATGAGCTGGTGGCTTCTTTGAATGACAATTTGCTGCTAGATGTCCAGGCTGCTGGCATTTATAGCATACTATTGGCTTGGCTTTGGTTACATTATTTGCAATGGCGGGAAGTCTAGGTACATTTGGATTTGGCTGTGGAATAGGCTTAGGATTTGGATTGACATTGGATGGTAATGTAGGTGGTTTAGCCCAATTCTTGCGGAAAGATGATGAAGAGAAACGACCTGGATTAAATCTTCTAAAATTGGAATTGAATTGTTTAGATCCATAATTACCATTGGCTTGGAATTGTTGTGGTCGTCTGTCTCTACCGCGTAGCTTATCTTCAGTGTCGTGAGCTAGTGAAATGGCGTCTTCAAGGGTAGCAGGCTTGAACATGTTAACTTCAGCGTAGTAATTCCCAAGAAGTCCAGGCATATACTTCTGCTTATGTGTCGTCTCTGGTACGTCTTCAAGCATGCGTAGCTGGAGGAGTGCATTCCAAAAATGCTCTGTATACTGAGGAATAGGCTCACGATCCCGTTGCTGGAGTAGATCCCATTGCTTGATAGCCTTCTCATGAAATTGCGGTGGAAGGAAATTCTGCATGAATTTCTTCTTGAAATCTTCCCAAGTAGCAGGACATTCTATGCTCTTGCATACTACAATCCACCAAAGTGATGCTCTGTCTACCAAATGATTAGTAACACACTTGATTTTATCTTTTTCTGGATAAGTTTCCTCATGGAAATAGTCATCAAACTGGCTAATGAATGATAGAACAGTCTTTCCTTCTTGTACGCCATTGAAAGTGCGAAATTTGAAACTTCGTTTACTTATCTTTGATTCCTTGCGAATGGTTTGAGCTTCAAGGGTGGCGTCGATGGTACGTCGAATCAAATCTTCAGCTTGAGGTTATTCTTTGTCAGTAGACGCTCTTTGTAATTTTGTCAATTGCGCTTGCAATGCTTGCCTAGCCCTTCGTTCTTCTTTCAATTGCATCATGATTAGATCCAACTTTTGTTCCATCGTAGGCTCAGGTAGGTCGTCTTCAGCCATAGGATCATCCATATGTGGTTCCGTCATCTTGTAAAACTCAAAAGACCTTTCTCACTCAAAATCAGGTTAGCCGGATGAGCGTAGCTCAAATTCGGGGTTACAAGGCTTATGTGTTTTTGGGTATTTCTTTCTCAATCTTCAGAAAATCTGCGATATTTCCTTCTTTATATACTGAAAATACTTCAGCGAACCTGCATATGGGTAGAATACTTTGCCACGAACAACTTTGCAGTTTGGAGTTTCTGCGCAGGAACAACCCTTTTAGGAGTTTTGAGCACAAGTTAGTTCTGACTCCAGTTGACTAGTATGACTTGTAGAGTTGCAGACTTAGGTGACTTGCAGAGTTGCAGACTTGCAGAACTTAGCCAACTTAGTGAACTTGCAGAACTTGATTTCTGAGGTGTGGGACCTGGAGTTGTTGACCAGAGGTGACTTGCAGAGTTAAGCTTAGTTTGATTAAGCTTAATTGATTAAGCTTTGGAGAGGGAAGCTTATGATTTTAAAAAAAAAAGTTGAATCCGTGGGGGGGGCTGTTTTTTCCGCCACACAGAAAAATCGAACATACTCCGAGACCAGGCGGATCGATTTTGTGAAGCTTAAGCTTCTAACCAAGCTTATAAGCTTATTATTAAGCTTTTTGAAAGAAGGAATTATGAAAATAATAAGCTTATCTCTCTCTGTTTGACAACTTGATGAAAGAGATGTAGGAGTGGTCCTCCGACTGTACAGCTTGGTCCTTCACGATCTGATGACAGAAACAGAGGTTCTTGATCACCAGAAGTCTGCCTGTATCGACGGTTCGCAACGAGATTGACCGTAGATCCCGATCGTTCCAGGAGCTCCGCCTTCGCACGAGATGGGTAGTGATTGGAAGCTCTTGATCTCAGCTTCGCTCTGATACCACTAGTGCGCAGATCGGTCGATGTATGCTCACGTAGTGAATCCCGGAAGGTCCCCAAGAACAATGAACTCTATTTTTTGCACAAGTTACAAGGTAAAAAGCATGAACGACAAGAGCAAGAGACCAATTGGGTTCAATCTCCCCCCATGCCTTGTGTGAGCGCTTCACAAAGCATATATTTTATGTATATTCCATCTTCATGCTCAATAATAGCCCAATTTACAAAAATATATCAAGCTTTTAGCTTTTGAGTTTGCTTTTACAAAAATAGAAATAAAGCTAAGGGACGGTGCCCAAAGAGTCTGGCACGCCCAATACAATGTCCAAATAGAAATAACATATCCGTGCGCATAGGCGCATACAAAATAATAATAAATAATTGATGCCTCAATAGACATGACAAAATATAGGCATGGCGCCTATCAAAATATAATCCATAGGTCGAATACTCACTAAACTCCAATGCTTTCCTCCGCCACTGCTGCTATCTCTACACATCAACTGAAGCATTCACAATCGTTAGTAAAATAATACAATTAAACCGACAAAAGTGAATACCTAGCAGTCTTCAGCTACATAAATAAATCAACTGGTTAGAAATAAATCCTAACCTTAATTTATTACGAGTGCGCACTCAAAACTCATAAACGTTTATTAATTTAATATGCATTTTGCGGAATCACGCGCTATGGAATCACCCATGTACACACTAAGTTAATGAAATGCCCGAAAAGGATAGGCGTCCCCATCAACTTCTCGCACAAACAATCCACTTTGTGTATGAGCCCTAGTCATCAAAGTTTATGGAATCCACTGTAAAACCTCACGGAATCCACCGTGAAATATGCCTCCTGGCATCAAAACTGAGAATTACCAATAGTAAATACATGCTTCATTTCATCAAGAGGTGAGTACACCCACTGAACAGCACTACTGTAGCCCCGCATTACAGCAGTGCTTAATGAAAATCCAGGTCTTTGAATTCCCTTGCATTTGGAACCAAAGGAGACTCTCGAAGCATATCCCAATTTCTAGGTTGATTAACACAAATAGTAAGAAATTGGACCGCTTTTCTCCCATCCTTGCTTTTGACTCTTGCATAATGAAAACCATCATCAAGCACCTTTGTTTCCATATCCATACTTGTAATATAGGGTTGTCCCAAAATCACTGCATATGAGGAATTATCTTGCACAAAGAAGTGTTGCTCTTCCCGTACATCACCAATCGTCACTTTTAGATTAGGACATGAAATATGGAGATCCCTTGAAGAATTATTTGCAGTCCTCATTCACCAACCATGATCAATGCATGCACCATTTTCATACAATCCACGCTCAATGACATTTATCTCAGACCCATGGTCAAGTAAAGCAACACAAGGAGTTCACACTCCCCTATTTTCACTACCATTTCAGTGGTAGCTCTAGCCCAATGATTTCTTGTGTAGTGACTTCGAGGAATAAATCCTAGAGTCTCTTCTCCATATTGTTGCATTTGCCTTTCTCCACCATGCATATTGCTACAAGACAATGCATTTTCAGCCACTTTCTTCTCTTTTCCACATGCTGTCCATTGATAAGTAGCATCCTGCATAGATAATCCTGTACTTACTTCATGCTCATATTCAGCCCGAATACCAACAAACCAGTTTCGTCTTCAAATTTCAGCAATGCACTAGTGGTATCACCAAGAAATTGATGCTTCCTTTTAATTATGTCAATGATCTCATCATGAAATTCTCACTTGGCAATGCCAAGCACCTCTCCCAAGGTAAATTCCACCCGACTGTTTAAGATTCGTTCTTCAAGAACCTTCTTAAGATCTGTGGCTCTCTCAGTGTCAGATTGCAACTTATATCCTGGCTGCTTGCCCTTCTTTTTGCCCTCTTGTTTGTTATCATGTTTTTGCTCTTGTGATTGACCTCTTCCATAACATGCTCGAGAGGTGGATAATTTGCAGCTTTAGGCTAATCCACACTTCTTCTTGTCATTCTTTTAGATTTCCCTGCAATATCTTCATCTCTTTTTCATTTTTCTTCCACAAGTACATCTGTGTTTTGTACCTTTGCTAAACATGCATACACTGAATATGCATCTACTCGTGATTCCCAACTAGTTATGCCACAAATGTCTTGCCCTGCATGAGACATTTCACTATCAGTGACCTATCTCTTTTCAGTTGCATGTAAAGCATGTGTCCATATTTTAGCCTTTGGACCAACCATCACTTGGCCATGCATTCTATCCAATTGTAGACCAAAATTAGAAGCATGTACCGCCGCATAAGCATTTCGGAAAGCCAAGTCGTCCAACAACTTCTGCATACCTCCCTTTCCAAAATTCAAAGCAAGAGGAAATCTTGTTTCTTGTTCATGGATCTTTCCATCTTTCCAAAAGATGAGCTGTCGTGCCAAGGCCTCCTGATAGGCAGCACAATCCTTTCTCTCATGTTGCAAACTCTCACACCACATACATCTTTTTCCAAGTTTAGGGGCTACTACCCATCCCCTTTCTCTTGTCCTTTTTCATCCAATTTTGCAACCTTCAATTGAAGATCCCGCATCCTTTTGACCAATTCATCCAAGATATCTTCCCTAACAGAGGGAACAATAGCAAGTATAGCCATAGGGTTAGCAACAGAAGCGGGTGGCTTACTGGATACTTCAACTATTTTGCCTGTAACAGTGGGCAAGCTAGAGACATGCAATCTATCTCTTCCTCTATGCTTCTTCACAAGCGCAGTAACAGCTTTCTTGACATGTCTCCACTCTATTTTCAAACCTATCTCTGTAGTTTAATCCTCTAGCAAATCATCAAGCTTCTCTTGAAGCTGAGGATCAACTATCTGTAGAAACAATTCAATTTTTTGACTTACAAGAGCTTGCCGTTCTGCGAGATCCAACTGCTCAAATCGACTTTCAAATTCTCTTAACAATTCTGTAGCCACAAGACTCTTATTAGGTTGTATAACCCACTCCTAAAAAGTCTTACACGTAATCAAACTGGTATCCTCAATATAAAATTCTTCCCTAAGTGTCTCTTGAAGGCTACCCCGTCAGCATCCTACAAGTATAATTCAGTAATCCGTGCTTTCAGTTCATGAACAGTAACACATACAAAATACCAACTCCATGCAGATTGAGCCACTCGAAAGAATTCCATCTTCTGAGCATAGGTATGTACATATGCAGATACATTCCTACCATTGAATAGCTTCACCTCACGCTCAACTACTTGCAAAGCATTCATCACAACACTTTATGTTTGAGCTGAAGCTTGCATCACATGCTATTGTTGTTTTTGTACCTGCATAAGAATGTTCATACTTTGCACCAACTGTTGCAAAACATCACAGGAGATTGTATTCGAAGGCTCTCCCATCTTATCTTTCCTTGACGACCTCTCACGTCGGGTTCACCAATGTTGGAGGGGTTTTTGTCGAAAGGTTGAATTCACCGGGGATCAGAAGTAGAAGGAAGTAGAGATAGGAGATAGAAGAGAAGATAGAGAATACCCAAGTGGTAAACACTACAAAGACAAATCACAATGAATTGAATCAATATGTATTGAAAAAACCTGGAATATTTGCACTAATCAGAAGCAATCTCCAGGGATTAGATCTCCTGGAGCTTCTTTGTAGAACAAAACATGTATAAAAATTATAGCTCCTTCTCTGCTGCTCGAAACCCAAATCTCATGGTTCCATTGGCTCCAAAAGGGGGGTAAAACTCTAGGACATTTAGTCACAGATCTCCCAGTTCACTCCTTCTTCTTCTTTCAGTTCAATCTGCAGTTTTTAGCCTGTTTACAGCGATCGCAACCCGCGCGATTTTATCAATCTGTCTTTTTTATGAAAAATCTCCTAACTGATTGAAAAAGCCACTTGCTTTTTACATGCCATCCTAATCTAGAAGCTTTTCTAACTTTTTTGGATTTTTACAATAAATAATATCAAATATAGGCTAAAATTATCCAAAAATCTAGTATTTTTGGATAATCCATGCAACTCACACTAATACTAATGACTCAGATCACATTGACTCTCTTGATTAATAAGAAGTTGGATGATGATGCATTCCATACTTTTTCACATTGTGTCCTCATAACATCACGATATCGCTGTCGTGATGCTATGCGTCCACCACTGCAAATCTGAGGACAAAGTTTTGCACCAATAAATTGATCACATTATTCAACGTCATTAGAAGTTTATTTTTCATTGTGTGTATCTTTTGTGTTTGCCTTTGCATGATGCACGAGCAACTGTAGTAGGCAAGGCACACTTGGTGGTGTAAGCAGAGATCTGTTGACATGTAAAAGGATGTGAAATAGAGAATCAATGGTAATGATGCAGATCTTGAGCAAAGAATCCATGAGTTTGGACCCAACAAATATGATGATAAGCCTTCTCAAGGGTTTTGGATGTTTGTGTTTGAAGCATTCCAAGATGTAACTCTTCTTTAATATGCACAGTAATATCCTTGGCTGTTGATATTCCTACTGAGGGTATTAGCCAAGTTACATTATCTAGAGAGAGAAAAGAAGAAAATCAAAGTGCAAATATTGCATTCTAGTGAAAGAAAGAGTGTATGGATCTATAATCTTGTAGTGGGAGATGTTGAAGTCTTGTCAACTGGTGATCAAATCCTTGCTAATGGCATTCTTGTATCTGGGAACTCTTTCACAATTGTTCAGTCAAGTTCAACAAGGGAAAGTGAACCTGTTTATCCAGTAAAGCGAAACCTTTTCTTCTGTATGGTACCATGGTTCAAGATGAGTCAAGTAAGATGCTAGTGACTGTTGTTGGCATGACAACAGAGTGGGTAAGATTGATATCCAAGCACAATGAAGAAGGAAATCTGGAGATAGGATTATAGGTTTAGCTCAATGTGGTTGCAATTACCATAGGGAAAATTGGTCTAGCTTTTGCTCTTCTTACTTTTATAGTCCTTTTGGTATGATTTTTATAGCAAGGTTCCAATGGAGATTTAAGTATTTTCTAGAAATCGTGAATTACTTTAGAATTGTAGTTACAATCCTGGATCTTTGTGGTTCTCGAGGGGCTTCCTCTTTCTATAACTCTTAGCCTTGCTTATGCCATGAAGCAGATGATGAATGACAAAGCTCTTGTTAAATAAAAAAGCTTCATCAGGAATACCTAAGAAAATTATGGACTGTTTTATCGAGGTTATGTTTGTTTTAAATAGTTTTAGAGCTTTGTTGCCTTTTGGTGGGCAATAGAAAGAAATAAGATCTTGATGTGAGATACTAAAGGTTGAACCCTTCAGTTCAGAGAAAAAGAGGATGACGGTATTGTTGAAATTGGAAAACATAAGGTGGCATATGCAGAAGATGGTAGAGGAAAAGCATATTCCTAGAATTCCAATATTATGGGGGCTCCAACACCTTCAGAGATTAGAGAATGGCATTATGAGAGATTGCAGCAGCACGTAATCATTGATGTCAAGAGCTTTTCCTCAATGTAATCATTGACACCAAAAGCTTTCCTTAAGCTTTTTTTAAGGAAAAAGCACTGAGTTTTTTTTACGTGTGAACTCCAATTCGGGAAGAGAGGCACGGCTAACAAGTTTACAAAGGGGACGACCTTGGAAAATGGATCATCGATGACAAGGAAGGCAGCGAACAAACGGATAGAAGACAAAGACGAAGAACATGCTAAGGAAACTGAGAACACGGCAAACAATGACGAGGTGATGCAACGATGATGGCGAGTTCTAGAGATAAAGTTGACGATGGAATCTTTGATCATGATAGTTAGCCAAAGTCAAAGGTGTGACATCTGATGAGACGTTATAGGAAGGAGTGAAGTTGAAGATGAACACGACAGCATCAACAAACATGATTGCAAGAAGGAGTCGACAAATCTACGGAGCATTAGGAAAAAAATGAACTCACAAATAGGCCCTTAAAAATAATATAGTTTAAGATGTGGGCCTTTTGGATTGTCCAATAGGAAGGCTAGATATTGACATCCATGGAGGGTGAATCTTCTCTCTCCAAATCTTGGGTTTTCTATTAAAAATAGGGGTAGTGGGGGATTTTAAAAAAGGGAGAATGAATAGTACACAAAATTTGAGTTTCTCTTACCTCGTATTTCTCCCCTTTTTTTGGAGAATTTTCAATTTGGGTTTTTTTCCCTCTCACAAAATCAGTTTGACCCAAAAGTTGAGCAATAAACCACTTTCCCTCTCTTCTCTATAATCATGAATTTTTGTCTCCATTAAAGCTCCCTGTGCTGAGACTAATTAGGGTTTTGAGCGTTCTGCTTACCTCTGCACTTTATTCTCCATGCAGCTCCAAATTTTGGGCAAAACATAGGTGCCCATCTCTCTTTGCATTTGCTCTTGTTTGCTATTTTTTGCAATAGGGTTTGATGTCATTTCTTACTATTATTGTTGTTTTACTGTAGAGGCTGTTTGCGGTAGGAGACAGAGGTGCTCATCTCTCTCTCTCTCTCTCTCTCTCTCTCTCTCTCTCTCCTTTCTTTCCCCCCTCTCTCTATGTGTTGTTTCTCTTTTATGTTGTGTTTTCAATAGAATTTGATGTTGGTTTAAATTGTTGTTTTGTTGTAGAGTTTATTTGGAGCAAGAGGCAAAGTTGTTAATCTCTCTCTCTGTTTGGTTTTTTTTTGTGATATCTTTTCAATACAACATAATGGTAGTTCTAACCCTTGTTGTCATTTTATTTCATAGATCATTTTGGGTGACATTGCATAAGTTCTCATCTGTGTGTGTGTGTGTGTTTCCTCGTTCCTACTATTTTTTCAGTATACCTTCATGTAAATACTAACTCTTGCTATTGTCTTTTGCAGAGATCAATTTGGGCAAGATTGGATAGGTGATCATTTCTTTCTCTCTCCCGCGTACTCACACACTCTCTCTTTCTTCCTCTCTACATTATCCCTTTTCTACTAACTTTACAATAGGGTTTGATGCTAGTTCTAATTTAAGGATCAATTGTTGTTGCAACACTTAACACAAGGTAGAGCAGAGATTCTGTAGCTCAATTTACAGGTAAATTTGCCATGTTTTGTGGTGCCAAAATTTATTCATTTAATTAATGACTTTTATGTTTGATGGGATTGATGTTTTCTTATGTCCATCATTTGCAATGGGTTTTGATTAGCAACGATTCAATCTTATCTTTAGCAAATCAACTTATAGGTAAATTGACCCTGTTTTGTATTGCTTCTAATCATGCACTTATCTAGATATTTTTTGCTAAAAGGGATTGCACGTATTTTTGTTAAAAGGGATTGATGCAGATATATTTTTTGTACATGCAGGTATTGTACAAGGTTTAGGTGAAGCACATAATTCTCTATCGACTATTTTCATGTTGTGAGTGATTACATTGGGTTGGATGATATGGATCTGTTGGAAGTCAATGGTTCAAAAATCCTCTGCTTTATTGGTCCTATGTGTCCATTTGGATCTCCATGCCAATTGGCAATGATCCATGAAATTCTTGTATCATATTATCCATATAACACACAATGTGTTGAGTCTTAGAATATCTCAGGTGTCAATCCAATGTGCCCATTAAGATTTGCATGCCATGTGGCTGCTATTCTTGTAACAACTACTTTATAATACCCACATTTCATACAATGTATTGAGTTAAATTAGACTCCTCTTCATTATAATAAAATTTATTTTTGCAAAATTCTCTGAGTATTCTTGTGCTATTTTTTTCATTATATTTCATGTAAATGGTATGATTAAAGTGATGCCTTGAAATTGAATCTATACTTTTTGTCGATGTATATATCCACATGTGTTTCGATATCGATGTTTATGTCTGTTTACAAAAGTGTAAACATCTCTTAATGCCATGTTGATTTGTATGGCATATTGGTGATTACTAGAGTCACCGACTTAAAATGCTTATTATTTAGGGGTTAATACATACTTCTTTACATCTACTGTGTAGGTTATAATGCCTGAGAGAAGAACAACATTCTCTCAATAGAACTACATAACAGAAAAGATGAAGAAGGGAATTGGATCACTGATATGTATCATTGCTCGTCTTGGGTACATATGCATCCAAGTATGAAGGGAGCTTTCAGGGTGAAAGAATCTACAATTACAGATGTATCAAAGCACTGGAAGGGTAAAATTTTAGCTCTTAGACAAAGGAATGTTGATTCTCACCTTGTAACAAAGGCATTTGTACAACATGTATTCATGCAAAAACAAATACATATTGCGCCCACTGTGCCCTTTCAACGAAACATTGCAAACAATAAGTATGTGCAACTCATTGAGAATGATAAATTTCATGATACCTATGTAACAACTTGTCTTGTATTTACAAAAGTATACCCTTCGGATTGTTGTGAGTGGTAAAATGTTGAGAGTTTCACTGGTTCTTTTAAGTGTTACCACCTCAAAATTGGTAGATTTCTTTTTGAGGGGCGTACAACCAAGCAGCTCGTAGAGGACCTTATTTTTTTCTATGACTCCAAGTACATATTGCCCAAGGGGAGTCGAGAATATGGAACCCTTGAGTCTATGCACATATGGAATCTCAATAGCATAGAATGGCCATTGTATAGTAGCGACATTTTACACATGTAAAGCACAAAAATTTCAGCAGATATATTGAATTCTATGAAGCCAAGCATCGGCTCAAAGAATGTACATCTAAGCTGGTTTATACCAATTGCAATTTTTACACACATGTTCAAGGAATATAAGTGTTTAAGACATACCAGACGCACATACATCATAAAAAGTGCCTCAAAGGATTATGTAACAAGGATTCTAAGCAAAACTTGGACATAAAAAATAACTCACAATCCTGACACAGTGGAGTGTCGAGTCACAACAAGGAACATGGCTTTTAGGTAAAATTTTTCTCTCTTAGTTGACTATTATCTTACTTTGGGATGAATTTGCTAACTTTCCTTTCCAATTACAGGTACTTTGTCACACAACAGACTTTATGCCTAGTGTTCAAGTATCGTAGATAGAGGATGCTCAATGGCAAATGGTTGTGCCTTCATCAAGACATGCGTGAAAGTGCAGTTATGGATGCTATTGTCATTTTTAAGGGCCGCGATCCCCAAGTGTTGCAAATGGAGGATGATTGGCCCTTGAGTATAATGCGCTAAGGAATTACAATCTTAATGCAGAATCCACCTGTTAGCTTCTATTTTAAACTAGATGGCAGGAAAATTCGAAGCCAAGCTAAGGATACTGTTACCAGCGGAAAGTGTGTGGCTCCACATATTTTAGAATTTTTAGAGTCTCCCTAAAAATCCTAACACCACAAGTTGTAATATCCAACACCTATAAAATTTTGGATTTTTTTTGCCAATAGATTATTGTCGCTTGTAAACTTGCAATATTTAAAAATCATGGTATTTATGCAAAATCATACACTTGTTATACACCTTCCATATGAACACATTTACATATGCATGTAAACTTTACAAAGACATAAGTAAAGCCATAACTAAATATCGTATGTGAACAACTCTTAATGCTTTAAAACTTAAGGTTTTTAAGATAGAACTAGTTTAGTTCTTGTTTCATTGTTTCATTTCACACTTTCTCTCTTCAGTTCTTTATATCCATCACATCCCTCCTACCTGCTATGATGGATACTCGCACACACTTTGATGAGTGGATCCATGAGACTATCTTTGCCAACCAAGTGATGAGATATTCCAGGTTTTCTCTAAGAACTTCAACCTTGAAAGCGTGCTCTCATCGCTAGATCCCCCCCTTCAGGTTTTGGAAGACTTTGTGAGCACCATTACTACCTGCACATACTCCATCGAGGGATCCGACATGACTTGGATGCCTTTGAAATAGGTCATGGTATTTCAGGCAGGGAAGAATCACCAAAAATTGGTGAATAGGTGTCTAGCCCATGTGGATTCTTTGCACAGAGAGTATGCACTATTCCCATGGGCAGTGCACCAACTACATCACCTTTGGATATCATGGAGTGAGTTTGTGCATTGGCAATTTACCTCCTTGCATTGGCTACACCCTAGAGGAGGAGAGCGATGAAGATACAACTCCACATGTTGTTGCTATCACATACACGAGAGAAGAACCAATTAAAGAGCTTATAAATGTTGAAGAGGAACATTGGGTTGTCGCAGAGCAAGGGTTGGCTCTCATGGTGCCATCTTATTTAGAACAGCCACACAAGTCGACAAACCCAACCTTGCCTCCTTAATGCCCATTGAAGTAGATGGCGTACAATACTTGCTTCTATCAGATGTGCTGCAATACTTGGAAATGAAGGAAGAAGAGTTGTTTTCCATCCTAGTAAGGGATTTGATAAAAGACCTGATTGATTATGATTACATGGATGTGCATCTGATGATGGCAGAGATTGGAAGATATAATGGCACAACCTTAGATATAGTGAGGGCTATCATAACAGCACAGGAGCATATTACCTTGGTTAAAGAAGATTACCTTGTGCTGGATGTTGAATTTGAAGCACTACAACATGATTTTTTTAGACCAAGGCCCCAACTTCCTACCAAGGATCGTGTAGATCCCTTTGGCCAAAGAGGCGCCTCGCTGACACACGAGAAAATGAATATACAAGAGGATATTGAGAAGGTGAGATTTCTAACTACCATATATTTTTATGCAATAAAAATTGATGGTAGGGTGCATCGGGTCCCCCAGAGTCCACCGGTGAGATCTTGGCCTAGAAAGTGGCCCCAGATACCAAAATTTGAACAGGGCAGCCACAGGTATCATTTTTGGCCAAGATTTCACCAGTCGACTCTGGGGGACCCGATGCATCCTACCATCAAGTTTCATCGCTTTTTGATAATTGTAGGTTAGTCACTAAATATATTGTTTGATTTGACTTTGTCATTCAGGACATACTGTATATAGATGAGTTTGCATCAAGGAAAAGAGGGGGTATTTATAGGGTAGGGAGAGGAGTCCTCTCTCACTACGCGGCCAGTTGCATGGCCCCTATCCCTTCCATGAGCTCCAGCAAATGAACTTAGTCATCCGCGCCTACTCCCTCTCCTCCAGCACAGCCTTCGGCTGGGGGAGAAAGAAGGATTAATTTTTTTTTGCCATAAATCTTCTCAATTATCCCCTTGACCTCCTCCCAAGAGGAGGTTCACCTAAAAATATGCGGTTTCATAAAACCTTAGTCTCGCTTCTGCTAATGGAGATCATGATACATCGTGTTAAAGTTTGCATTGTCCGTGACCACAATGCCGGCATTGTCATTTGCTCGAGACTTCACACGGCCTCGTAATATTTTCAGTAGAAACATTACATTCTCTCCCCCTTGGAGGAATCGAGATGTCCTCATCTCGAGATAAACTGGGGATATTCATGGTTGAGAGTGCTTTCATCCACCCAAGTGGCATTCTCATCGGGATAATCTTTCCACTGGACAAGGAATTCTCTCAAATTTTTGGATCTCAGTTGTCTCTCCCTAACATCTAAGATCCTGTCAGGCCGTAGCTCAAGGACTCCTTGGCTAGGCATTACAACGTGTTGGTCATCAAGTATGTGGCTAGGATTAGGTACATACTTATTCAATAGGCTGATATGGAATACATTATGAACCCTCAGGTTTTCAGGGAGTTGCAGTCTATAAGCATTAGGTCCTAGGCACTTGACGATCTTGTATGATCCACAATACCTTAGACTTAGCTTCTTGCAATCTCCTAAGGATAGGGAACTCTTCTTTGGGCGTACGCGAATGAAGACCATGTCTCCTTCCTTGAAGATTCTATCTTGATGCTTCAAATCCGCATAGGCCTTCTGTCTATCCTTGGAGGCTTGGATGTCCTGTCTTATTGACTTTACTTGGTCATCCATCTCTTCTAGCATCTGCCTTGAAGCTTCAACCCTCAAGGTTGGATCTGAGAAGTTTAGTGGACTTCGATAGTCATGACTAGACAATGCTTGGAAAGGGGTCATCTGAATGCTTTGTTGGTAAGAAGCATTGTAGGCAAACTCAACCAAGGGCAAGCATTGAATCCACCTTTTTGGCTCACGACAGCAGTGTGCCCTTAGCATATCCTCAATAACTTGATTGACTCGCTCCGTTTGGCCATAAGTTTGGGGATGGTAAGCTGTACTAAAACAAAGTTGAGTCCCAATGGCTTCGAAGATAGCTCTCCAGAAATGTGATGTGAAGAGAGAATCACGATCACTAATGATTCTTCTGGGTAGCCCATGTAGCTTGAATATTTCCTTGATAAACAACCTTGCAATGTCTAAGGCTTTATAGTTTGTCTTTACTGGAATAAGGCGTGTAACCTTAGTAAGCATGTCAACCACAACCATGATGGAGTTGTACCCTCCATGAACTTGGGGTAGGCCAACAACAAAGTCCATACTGATGAATTCCCATTTCATTTGGGGAATGTCAAGTGGTTGTAACTTTCCTGGCATTTTGACATGTTCCACTTTGATACGTTGACAAGACAAACATTTAGTGACATATTTGAGAACGTCACCTTTAAGCCTCTCCCAATAATAGCTCTTTCTAAACGGCATTGAGAGTCTTGGCATAGCCAAGATGTCCCGAGAAAGGGGAATCATGAGCTTCCCACAATATATTTTGCTTAAGTGATTGGCTTACTGGTATACATAACCTCGTTCTATAGTAGACAAGTCCACTATTGATAGAGAATTCATGATACTTAGCCTGTAGCTTTTGGTCTTGGTCCTTGATAGGGATATCCCTTAGCATATTTTGATAGGATGGACCATGTCATGCTTCTTCTCTAGCTAGCTCAAGTATTGGGTTGTTTGGCATAGATACCTTTGTAGCTAGAGATCTAGCTGTTAATGGATTTTGCAAGATTAGATAATTAAGAAATGCCTTGCGACTGAGTGCATCGGCAACTACATTATCCTTTCTAGGTCAGTATTTGATTTCAAAGTCATACTCTTCCAGCACTTCAATCCACCGACCTTGCCTCATGTTGAGCTCATTCTGGGTAAAGATCCACCTGAGACTCTTATGATCAGTCACTAGTGTAAACTTGTTACCCAATAGGTAGTGTCTCCAAAGCTTTAGAGCATGGATGATAGCTAACAATTCTAGATCATGGGTAGCATAATTCTTCTCATGGCTCTTCAGTTTCCTTGAAGAGTATGCTATAGGATGACCTTCCTGCATGAGTACACATCCTAAGGCAAGCACGCTAGCATCAGTTACTACCTCGAACTCCTAACTGAGGTCTTGAAGTCTTAGGATAGGTGCTGATACCAAACTTTGCTTCAATCTATCAAAGCTAGTTTGTTCTGTAGTTGACCATGCAATAGATGTTTGCTTCTTCAGTAAATCCATCAAAGGTGCTGCAATCAAAGCATAGTTTTTGATGAAGACCCTATACCATCCTGTCAATCCAAGAAAACTGCTTCTTTGATAGTTGTTGGTATTGGCCATTCTAGCACATCTATGACTTTGGCCGGATCCACTGAAATTCCTTCTGCTGATACGATGAATCCCAGATATTCAATCTGACGTTTGAAGAATGCACATTTCTTCATCTTAGCATATAGCTTGTGTGACCTCATTGTCTCATGGACAATTCGAAGTTGGGGTTCATGATCTTCCTCCTGTTTGGAATAGACTAAAGTGTCGTTGAAGAAGACAAGTATGAAGTCTATGGCCTAAAGATATCCTGCATTAACCTGTTGAAGGTGGCAGGCGCATTCGTAAGTCTGAATGACATAACTAGGAGCTTAAAGTGTCCATTTCTTGTGTTGAAGGCCGTCTTTGGGATATCTTCTTCCTTGATTCTTATCTGATAGTAACC
The DNA here is from genome assembly GCF_053477565.2 of Lygodium microphyllum. Classification (NCBI taxonomy): domain Eukaryota; kingdom Viridiplantae; phylum Streptophyta; class Polypodiopsida; order Schizaeales; family Lygodiaceae; genus Lygodium; species Lygodium microphyllum. Next base: position 43,488,611 of record NC_141162.1, read on the forward strand.
AGACCTGAGATCAATCTTGGAGAAGATCTTTGCACCCTGAAGACGATCAAGAAGCTCATCTATTCTAGGAATAGGATACTTGTTCTTGACAGTTAATTGATTCAACCCTCTCTAATCAATACACAGTCGAAGCGTTCCATCTTTCTTTTTCTGGAACAATACTGGAACTCCCTATGGTGAACTGCTTGGATGGATGTAGCCCTGATCTAGTAGTTGCTTGAGTTGTTTCTTCAGCTCAATTGCTTCCGGGATAGAAATTCTATAAGGTCTCTTTGCAATTGGCATAGCTCCTGGCACTAGCTTGATCTCATGATCCACTTCTCTTTGAGGCGGGAGTTCTGTTAACTCTTTAGGAAATACGTCCACGTATTCCTTTAGCCAAGAAGGTCCTTCACTAGACTCCTGCTGATGCGCAGATCGGTCGCAGTATGCTCACATAGTGAATCCCGAAAGGTCCCCAAGAACAATGAACTCTACCTTTTTGCACAAAAAACAATGTAAAAATCATGAACGACAAGAGCAAGAGACCAATTGGGTTCAATCTCCCCCCATGCCTTGTGTGAGTGCTTCACAAAGCATGTATGTTTATGTATATTTCCATCTTCATGCTCAATAATAGCCCAATTTACAAAAATATGACAAGCTTTTAGCTTTTGAGTTTGCTTTTACAAAAAATAGGAAATAAAGCTAATGGACGGTGCCCATAGAGTCTGGCACGCCCAACACAATATCCAAATAGAAATAACATATCTGTGCGCATAGGCGCATACAAAATAATAATCAATAATCGATGCCTCAATAGACATAACAAAATATAGGCCTGATGCCTATCAAAATATAATCCATAGGTCGAATACTCGCTAGACTCCAATGCTTTCCTCCGCCACTGCTGCTATCTCTACACATCAACTGAAGCATTCACAATCGTTAGTAAAATAATACAATTAAACCGACAAAAGTGAATACCTAGCAGTCTTCAGCTACATAAATAAATCAACTGGTTAGAAATAAATCCTAACCTTAATTTATTACGAGTGCGCACTCTAAACTCATAAACATTTTATTAATTTAATATGCATTTTGCGGAATCACCCGCTATGGAATCACCCATGTACAAACTAAATTAATGAAATGCCCGAAAAGGACAGGCGTCCCCATCAACTTCTCGCACAAAGAATCCACTTTGTGTATGAGCCCCGGTCATCAAAGTTTACGGAATCCACCGTAAAACCTCACGGAATCCACCGTGGCACAGAATCCACCGTGAAATATGCCTCCTGGCATCATACCCCCGGGGTGGGATAGCAATTGACCTCAATTGCTATTAGCTCAATGTGGAGCTAACAGAGTGGGGAAAGCATTTAAGTCTCTAGCATGCATCCATTGTGCTTCCTCTACAGGATGATTCTTAAATTTTACTAGATATCTAGAATACCTTCGGCCAGTTCTAGTGGTCATAAAGTCAGTGTCAATGATAGCTTCTGGTTCAAGTATTTCAGTCTGTTCCTCTAATAAAGGTGGGTTTTCATCAACAGGGTGGACAGGTAATTGGCCTCTAAATGGTCTCAATAAACTAATGTGAAATGTATTGTGAATTTTCCAATGAGATGGTAATTCTAACTTGAATGCATTATCATTAATTTTATGAATGATTCTAAATGGTCCATAGAATCTAGGAGCTAGTTTAACAACTGGATGTCTATCTACACTTTGCAGTCTACGTTTTTCTATTCTCAGCCAAACATAATCATCAACTTTGAAATTCATGGCTTGTCTTTTCTTGTTGGCTTGTTTGGTATATGATTGTTGGGCTTTAGCAATCATATCTTTAACCTCATCAAAAATACTGTTATGCATACTAGCAATATCATCAGCACTCTGAATTCTATTAGACAAAGATGGAACAGGTGTAGATAATCTATATCCATAAATGACTTCAAACGGTGCTTTCTTTGTAGATGTGTGCGGTGTATTGTTATATGCAAACTGTAATAAATGCAAATGAGTGTCCCATGTCTGAGGTTTAGAGATAGTATATGCACGTAAAAGATCTAGAATGGTGCTGTTTGTGGCTTTTGTTTGTCCATTAGTTTCTGGATGAAATGCAGATGAGAAATCAATCTTTGTGCCTAGATTAGCAAACAGAGTAATACAAAAATTGTTACAAAATCTAGAATCACGATCTGAAATGATAACTTTGGGAAATCCATGGTTAGTAAAAACAGTTTTCAAAAACAATTGTGCTGCTTGTGATGCTGTTAAAGTTTTCTTACATGGAATGAAATATGCTTGCTTACTAAATCTATCTACAATTGTCCAAATCATGTCATGGTTAGATTTAGTATTTGGTAAACCAATAATGAAATCCATAGAAATTTGTTCCCAAGGTTTAGATGGAATAGACAAAGGCATGAGTAATCCATATTGTTTACCATGATGTCTCTCAACTCTTTGACAAATCAAACATTCAGAAACGAAGTTAGATACATCAGCATCCATATGCGGCCAATAAAAATCTTCAGTTAACATACGTAATGTAGATATGATACCTCTATGACCTTGATATGGGGGACAATGAATTTCATTCAAAACAAAAGATCGGAATGGAATAGTAACACACAGTCTCTTTTCATAAAACATAAATCCATCATTATATGACAATGAATCAATAGGAATGGAATTATTTTGAACTAATTTATTCCAATCAGAATGAAAAGTAATATCCTGGTGATATGTATCTTTCATAGCAATCAAAGAATCAAAAGATATGACAGAAATATTATGAATTGCAGGTCTTCTACTCAATGCATCAGCCACTACATTTTCTATGATAGGATGAAAACTTTGAATGAAGGAAGCCCATTTGATATGACGGTCAGAGATTTGAGGTTGGCTAAGTAAATGTCTAATACTTTGCTGGTCGGTCTTTATCATAAATTCTGAACCCATTAAGTAGTGTTTCCACTGTCTTAATGCTTGTACAACTGCTAATAGTTCTTTGTCATATGTGGAATATTTCAGCTCAGAGGGTTTCAGCTTACAACTAGAATATGCTATAGGATGATTGTCTTGCATTAGTACGGCTCCTATTCCTGATCCGCTAGCATCAGTCACAACTAGAAAGAATGGTCTATTAAAGTCAGGCAACTGTAAAACAGGGGCATTGGTTAATGCATGTTTCAATAAGTCAAAGGATTTCTGTTGAGTTTCAGTCCATTGATAAACAATTCCTTTCTTGAGAAGTTTGGTTAATGGTAAAGCAAGTAATGAAAAATTACGTACAAACTTCCTATAGAAACTAGCAAGACCAAGGAATGAGCGTAACTCATGCACGTTTTTAGGAACAGGCCAATGCAATATTGCATCAATTTTCTTAGGATCAACTTTAATTCCTTCAGATGATACAATATGATCTAAATACTCAATTTCTGTCTTAAAGAATTCACTCTTTTCATGATTTGCATACAGTTGATTTTCTTTCAATAACTGAAAAACTAATGACAAATGCTCATAATGCTCTTTCTCATTTTGACTAAACACCAAAATATCATCAAAGAAAACAATCACACAGTACTGATATTTCAGAAAGATACGGTTCATCATTATACTAAAGGTAGCAGGTGCATTAGTCAATCCGAATGGCATGACTAAGAATTCGTAATGACCAAACTGTGTTCTGAATGCAGTCTTAAATATGTCAGATTTATCTAGCCTCACCTGATGATAACCAGACTTAAGGTCAATTTTACTAAATATAGAAGATCCGTGCAGTTTGTCCATAAGGTCATCAACTCTAGGTATAGGATACCTATTCTTTACAGTGATCTTATTTAAGGCTCGGTAGTCAATACAGATACGATAGGTATTATTCTTTTTCTTGACTAAAAGTACAGGTGCACCGAATGGAGAACTGCTAGGTCGAATTAAACCTCTATTTAGTAATTCTTCAACTTGACTCTGGATTTCTTTTTGCTCTATCTGATTGTGCCTATATGGTGCTTTGCAAGGTGGTTGTGTGCCAGGTATCAAATCAATCTTATGGTCTTCTGGACGTGAAGGAGGTAAACCTGGTGGTAGGTCTTCTGCAAAACAGTCCTTAAAATATGCAAGAAATTCCTTATGCCTAGGGTACATATGATTTTCCTTTACTTGCAATTCATTCACCCAAATGAGATATGATTTACTACTCTTGCGTAATGCACGTTTAGCTTGAGTATGCGAAAGCAGTGGAAAAACATTAGATGCATGCATACCATATAATGTAATAGATTTTCCTTGGAAATTAATATTCATTGTGTGTGTGGAATAATCTATATCTAGATTATGCTGGTGTCGCCAAGGCATTCCTAAAATAATGTCACTCGACTGTAATGGAACAACTAAGAAATTTCTTCTTTCAGTGTATGAACCAATTTGAATTTCTAAATCTTGCACTTCCTGTGTACCATTATACCTAGTGCCTAAAAATGCAGCTTTTATGCGATAATGCGTAGGTACAGTCTGTAATTTCAATTCCTTTACCAATTTCGCTGAAATAAAGTCATGAGTACTACCGTCATCATGCAAAATAGTCTTTTCCTTTCCATGCACCAAACATTTCATAGTCAATAATGAATGTGGAGTAGGCATGCCTGGTGAAGTGTCGGAAGTAGTAGTGGTGTCGTCCTCATCTTCAGTGAAATCAGGCATATCCTCATGTTCGTCTTCGTCCATGGCTCCAAGATAGTTGATATGTGCTGGTGGCTTCTTTGAATGATAATTTGCTGCGAGATGTCCAGGCTGGTGACATTTATAGCATACTATTGGCTTGGCTTTGGTTACATTATTAGCAATGGCGGGAAGTCTAGGTACATTTGGATTTGCTTGTGGAATAGGCTTAGGATTTGGATTGACATTGGATGGTAATGCAGGTGGTTTAGCCCAATTCTTGCGGAAAGATGATGAAGAGAAACGACCTGGATTAAATCTTGTAATATTGGAATTGAATTGTTTAGATCCATAATTACCATTGGCTTGGAATTGCTGTGGCCGTCTGTCTCTACCGAGTAACTTATCTTCAGTGTCGTGAGCTAGTGAGATGGCATCTTCAAGGGTAGCAGGCTTGAACATGTTCACTTCAGCGTAGTAATGTCCAAGAAGTCCAGACATATACTTCCGCTTATGTGTCGTCTCTGGTACATCTTCAAGCATGCGTAGCTGTAGGAGTGCATGCCAAAAACGCTCTGTATACTGAGGTATAGGCTCACGATCCCGTTGTTGAAGTAGATCCCATTGCTTGATAGCCTTCTCATGAAATTGCGGTGGAAGGAAATTCTGCATGAACTTCTTCTTGAAATCTTCCCAAGTAGCAGGACATTCTATGCTCTTGCGTACTACAGTCCACCAAAGTGATGCTCTGTCTACCAAATGATTAGTAACACACTTGATTTTATCTTTTTTTGGATAAGTTTCCTCATGGAAATAGTCATCAAACTGGCTAATGAATGATAGAACAGTCTTTCCTTCTCGTATGCCATTGAAAGTGCGAAATTTGAAACTTCGTTTACTTATCTTTGATTCCTTGCGAATGGTTTGAGCTTCAAGGGTGGCGTCGATGGTACGTCGAATCAAATCTTCAGCTTGAGGTTCTTCTTTGTCGGTAGACGCTCTTTGTAATTTTGTCAATTGCGCTTGCAATGCTTGCCTAGCCCTTCATTCTTCTTCCAATTGCATCATGATTAGATCCAACTTTTGTTCCATCGTAGGCTCAGGTAGGTCGTCTTCAGCCATAGGATCATCCATATGTGGTTCCGTCATCCTGTAAAACTCAAAAGACCTTTCTCACTCAAAATCAGGTTAGCGGGATGAGCGTAGCTCAAATTCGGGGTTACAAGGCTTATGTGTTTTTGGGTATTTCTTTCTCAATCTTCAGAAAATCTGCGATATTTTCTTCTTCATATACTGAAAATACTTCAGCGAACCTGCGTATGGGTAGAATGCTTTGTCACGAACAACTTTGCAGTTCGGAGTTTCTGCGCAGGAACAACCCTTTTAGGAGTTTTGAGCACAAGTCAGTTCTGACTCCAGTTGACTAGTATGACTTGCAGAGTTGCAGACTTAGGTGACTTGCAGAGTTGCAGAGTTGCAGAACTTAGTCGACTTAGTGAACTTGCAGGACTTGATCACGGTTGACTTGCAAAACTTGATTTCTGGAGTGCAGGACATGGAGTTGCTGACTTGGAGAGTTAGGAGGTTTGAATGACTTAGTGGATTAAGAAGCTTTTAGCTTCTTAATCCGTCGTTGATTTTTAGGACAAAAATATGTCCTTGATGGATTCGCGCCGCCCTGAACAGCCTCACGCCGCGTTCAATTGGATTTGATTGGTAGAAGCCTTCTTAAGCTTCTAATCAAGTTGATTAAGTTTTAACTTGAAGCTTTGAAGCTTAATGAAAAAGGAAGTTACTCTTTTTGTCTGTTATCCACGATTTTGGTGAAGGAGATGAATGCGTGGTCCTCCGCCTGTACAGCCTGGTCCTTTGCGATCTGATAGCAAAAACAGGGGTTCTTAATCGCCAGAAGTCTGCCTGTATCGATGGTTCGCGACGAGATTGACCGTAGAGCCCGATTGTTCCAGGAGCTCTGCCTTCGCATGAGATGGGTAGCGATTGGAAGCTCTTGATCTCAGCTCCGCTCTGATACTACTGGTGTGCAGATCGATCGCAGTATGCTCACGTAGTGAATCCCGGAAGGTCCCCAAGAACAATGAACTCTACCTTTTTGCACAAAAAACAATGTAAAAAGCATGAACGACAAGAGCAAGAGACCAATTGGGTTCAATCTCCCCCCATGCCTTGTGTGAGCGCTTCACAAAGCATGTATTTTTATGTATATTTCCATCTTCATGCTCAATAATAGCCCAATTTACAAAAATATGATAAGCTTTTAGCTTTTGAGTTTGCTTTTAGTAAAATAATACAATTAAACCGACAAAAGTGAATACATAGCAGTCTTCAGCTACATAAATAAATCAACTGGTTAGAAATAAATCCTAACCTTAATTTATTACGAGTGCGCACTCTAAACTCATAAACGTTTTATTAATTTAATATGCATTTTGCGGAATCACCCACTATGGAATCACCCATGTACACACTAAATTAATGAAACGCTCGAAAAGGACAGGCGTCCCCATCAACTTCTTGCACAAAGAATCCACTTTGTGTATGAGCCCCGGTCATCAAAGTTTACGGAATCCACCGTAAAACCTCACGAAATCCACCGTGGCACGGAATCCACCGTGAAATATGCCTCCTGGCATCACCTGCTTCTGATCTAACTTGTTGAGCTTAATCAACTAGACAGGTAGTCCATTTTTAACTCCCTTTATGATCCGAGATGCTTTGGCCAATTGTATTTTTGGCTTTCCAGCCTCTCCTTGAGTTGTGACCAATTCTCCTTCAGAGTTTTGAAAGGAAATTTGGCGCTTTCCATAATGAATGTGGGCATCATTAGGTTTAAGCCAATCCATACCGAGTAGACACTCATGGATACCTAGGTTCATGACTCTGAATTTCACCAAAGTCATCTTTCCTCCCAGAAAGAATTCCACCTTAGCAGTTTGCTTGGTACAAGTGGCCGCACGACCATTTGCTAATTCCACAAGCAAGGTATCAAGGTCTTGAAACCTTTACCTTGATAATCCGATGGTGTCTGAATCAACGAGAACTGGTGATTAGGCCCTTTCTTGTGTAGAGCGCCATGGACTGCCACCCTTTCAAACTCTACTTCCATGGTCGGATCTTCTTCTTCACACATTTCCCTGTTGGCAACACAGGCGGTTCCTCCTCTGCCTCAGGTAGCGGTTCCCTGGCCACGGTCCATTCCTTGGAAAGGTGCATGGCACTGTCCTCCTCCAAGCTTGGGACATTGCCTCTCGAAATGTCCTAGCTCGTTGCAGTGGAAACAACAGAAGTTTCGGCCATTGCTTTGGGCAGGGAAAAAGCTGTTGGCATTATTAGTCCTTGCTTTCTTTCTTTGTTCCCGATTCTGACCTTGAACTCTCTTCGTTTGAGGCCTAACTACTCCTCTGTTCGGGTCATTATAAGACCAAAATTCGTTACTTCTTGGCCTAGCCTGCACCTCCTGAATTATAGGCGCAGCTCAAATGAGTGCGTCCTGAAGATCTGATGGGCATATAGATTCGAGACGAGTATTCACTAGTGGATTTAACCCAGCACAAAATTTTGACACCTGCTGCGTCATGTCCATCTGTGGCGCATACTTAACAAGTGAAACGAATTTAGAGTAGTATGCGTGAAGAGTGAGTCCCAGCTGTTTCTGTTCGTAGAAATCATTCATTTTCTACGTGCGATATGCAGGTGGTAAATATCTTCCTTGCATAGCTTTCTTCAGTTTTTTCCAGGTAACGGATCCTTCTGCGATCCCTTGATCTCTGCACCATTGCTTTCACCAAAGCCTGGCTTCGCCGGTGAGTTTCAGCTTGGCGAGCATAGCCTAGTTGGCGGGCGCAGTACCGGCTGCTTCAAAGTAATCCTCCATAGACTCTATCCAAATCTCACCATTTGCTTGGACAGTCCTACCTTTCCCGTTAAATTCTGGCGGCTTGATCTGCTTGAGAAGAAACTTCTTCTCTTGGATCACAGCAGTACTTGATGTAGGAGGCGAACTAGGAATCTGTGGGTTGTGCATGGATAAAGGATTCTTAAGATTATAACTCGCTACTTCTTATGATTTATATTTCATACCCAATTCAGCTATCAATCAAAAATCCTAGCCACTTAACTTTTTGTCAATTCTCATGGACAAGACAAATATTAATAAAAAGAAGTTTTATTGCATTTATATGGGTCTAGCCCTTTTGGAGTACAACATTTCCTGATATGATAGAGAAACCGTTACATTTATTTTGGGGAGAATAATGTTGTATTACATTTATCTACAAGAACTGGATAATAGTATGGTTTTGGGTCATGGATCTTCAGGAATTGGTAAGTCATCAGAAGATTAGGGTATCCTTTCCTTTGGAACCCATTCTTCTCATAGGGCCCCAACACCTTGATCCTGTCGGCAGGGATTACATGGGTCACTTACTCATATATATATGAGTTCAGCTCAACCCTCTGACCTCGAATATGTAAAGTTGAGTTTACGTAAGCCTCCACAAAAATGAACAACTTCACGATCTTCAGGTCTTCCAACCACTTGATCCTCTTTAGGTTGATTTGAAGGTATGAAAACTGGTGGGAAGCTATATAGTAGATTCCTGAGTCACCCATCCATCTTAGGCGATGGATTATAGATATGATCTAGGATGTTCATCATCTCAACCCTTTGTCGATAATCCGTGGAATGCATCGCAGTCATAAACATGACTAGAAACACTAAGAACCTGCTCTATGCTTCATAATTCTGCAAGACAACATCGAAAGTAAGGAAATGTTCTAAACAACAACATTTGCTTTACTTCTTTTTATGAAGATTTGCTAAAAATAAATCCTTTGTTGGTTCGCTCTGATACCAACTATAACGTGTCTACCTGTTCTCTTCAGGACACGTCTTAGAAGCCCATCGGAAAGGAGATCTAGAAAGCTCCGCCCTGCACTCCCATGGAATGTTACGGGCTTTGCGATCCAGGACTTCCGGCATCTGCCAGGTAGCAGAAGTATTCTGGCCATTCCCACTTAGGACCGACTTGAATCAGGGTTTTCCCTAATTGTCATTTTCTAAACGGCAACTAGCGTCGAACCCGAGCGAACTACTTTATGCAGAAACACCGGGTCCGAAGTGGATTCACGCTGCACTTGGTTCAAGGAGAATGGGAAACGAGAGGGATGCAAAGCTCAACCTCTCTGCCATAAGGCATAGTCCCATTCCGTTCCCCCTAAAACAACGTAAATCGGGATTATTATAACTTAGACTCTAGATCAGCACCTTTGCTGTTCATGTCCTTTGAAACGATCTTATTGCTATCCATCATGATTGAGAAAAGTTCCCTGCCAACTGGGACCACCCATCTGTAGGACGGACCCGTGGCCACATCCATCACACTTCCCTAAAGTTGTTTTAGTTATCTAATTACCTACCACATTTTAGTTGGACATGCATCAAGCAGCTTCCTTAATTAACCCGTTAGGCACCGATTCCTTCACGTAATCTTAGCACTTGACATAGAATAGCAGTGTCAAAACAAGTTTCTTGTCAACAGGTTATCATATTTATCTTTGGAATACATTTATAAAGTCTAGCCCATAGACTTATCCATAATCCGCCCAAAGGCTATCAAGGAATCCACAGGGATTACTAATCCAAGATTCCACCCGTAGACTAGTATGCGGGCCTCGAGATCGAATCCTAAGTCACGTTGGCCTCTTGTGCAAGGCCCGGAAGGCGAGGGATTTACACCCAGAGCCCTCCTGGCACCCAACGTCCTCTTGCTCCAAGTAGCGCTCAATGGAGAGACCTCTCGTGGCGGGTTCGGTCCACCTTCCCAGTGCAGCTAATAATCCCCTTGGTTACGGTCAGGCAGACAGTCGGGGGTAATTGAGGCTACCTCTCCCTTTAGACCTTCAACTTGAAGCATTAGATATCTTTTCATCCTTTAATTCCTTGAGTAAACAAAGCAAACAGTGCTCTTTAAACTGTTACAAGCACAATCATTTCCATTGGTCGTTATTTGGCCAACTGCTAAGGAGTGAATCCTTCTTTCCGAATGCATTCAACATTCGATCTGGGATCAATTGCAACTTGGCAAGATTCCCAAGGGTTTGTTTGTTAACCCGTATGTCCTTAGGTTAGGGCCGTACCCTATTAACCCAACTTAACCAATACCTTAAGTTCTAGTAGTAGTAAATATGTTACTCCAAATTACTGATTGGTCTTTTTCTTCCAAGCAATTATCTAATCCCCTTATCTTGGTCACTTTTCCCAAGAAAGATGCTATGTCAGGATGACTACTCATCCTCTTGCAAGATAAACTTACGCAAGAATCTGCCAATCTCATTCTGAGGAATTGCCCATTCCTTTGTGATCAAATCACAAGATCATGCAACTCTGCAACTTGTTGCACAAGCGCCGCATCTAATCCATGGGAGTATTTTACCCATCGAACGGTTTCTTCTAATCACGGAATCATGATTAGATAGGAAACAGGGTTAGGGTGTCATCATAACAATCCGTTCCTGATTGCACTAGGCCGACATTGTCGGTCCTAAGGTTCCAAATTCAAATCGAGTTCCATCTTTTTAGCGAGTGATCCCTAGGGTAGGAACCCTAGATTGTTTCTAGCAAGTATTGTCCTATTGTCCCTACATTGCGTGAATGTGGATAGGTCTTTAGGGTATGAGAGTTTCATCTTGGCAATAAGTGCATCTAGGTCACGTCCTCAATGTGCTAAACCCTAGTTAGCACTTGGGATATGTTGCATCAACTTAACCATTCTTAAGCGATTCCTTCGCCGGTTTTTAGGTGTTTAGGGTAAAACAATTTACTTGTCTATTTTTGAAGATTTTTCTCGTAATCACATGATTCATTGCCTACGTACGATTAGACTTACAAACCCTAGTTTTCTGGTTTGTATTTTTAATTTAATTTTGATTGTGATAACTAGGAAGTTACTTATACATGCATTTTGTAAGCTTCTGGTCACATAGGAGTAGATGGGAATTGCAAACAGACATGTTACATGCAATTACTTGTACATGCATTTTGTAAGCTTTTGGTTACGTAAGAGTGACTAGGAACTGAAAAAAGGCATGTTAGGAGGTTTAAATGTTGGGTTAAACCAAAACCTATCGCCTTTTTCCCCTTATCCATTATCTACCTCAATACCCCATTGTCCAGTAGGGCTTATGAAATGTGTTTCTTAGAGCTAGATTAAAGAATGCTTAATATGGAATGAAGAATAATTATTTTGCACCATTTGTGTGATGATACATCAAATTTCTATATTGGCTAGTGAAATTGCAATGATGATATGCACTACTTCGAACACAATCTTAGACACAAAGCACACATAGAAAATAGTCTCTGATCAAAACATTAAGCATACAAAAATTTTGTTCGTGTCCCCATCACCCAAACTCAAAAGGATTTGAAGAGCAAGCTTTAGCTTGTAGCATACGTGTAGAGACCTTTGTCTATATTGAATCGATCATTTGAAAGACCATTGATTATAAATAGATTTAACAAAATGATTTTATGAAAAAAAAGATGCATTCAACAATAGCTATAGTTATTAAATTTTAAAATAAGATTAGACCAATGCTAATTGATAATTATTAAATTTAACAAAACTATTAACTAATGCTTATTCTACATCCTGCCTACCCCTTTTCTCATGGGGATTCTCATTAGTTCCCTCCAATAAGAAAAATGTTGGTAAAAGCAAAATTTTACCAAGTGGTACACCACAATTTTGTCCCATTGTCACTCAAATGCTCTAGGGAGATTTCTAATGTAAGACATGGGAATGGTGGTCGTGTTTGTGGGCAAGAACATGAAAATGGTCTTCATAAATGTTTCCTAGTCATGGATAATCCATAAGGTAGATCCCTACATTTTCTGATAAAATTCCAAGCATAGAATTCATGTCCAAATTGAACATTTGTACAGAGGAGAATCAAAGGTTCCAAGCTATGTGATAGAGAAGGTTACTAACTATCATAGCATTAAAAAATTCTTTTTGGTGGGCAATGTTGAAGAAAATGCAACATTGAGTGCAACGGATCCACATAGTGACAAGGATAGACCTTGGTGTAGTAGCATGAAACTCCAACAACAGGAGTACTCCTAGAGGGACATTGGTTGGCATTTGGATCTATTTAGCATGCTATCAAAAGGACAACACAACATTTGAAATGCATCATGAGGTTTTGCAAGCAATATGCAAGTGATATCTAGTTGGATTTTAATGGGAAGCTGCAAATGGCTAAACCTTGTGTCTCAAGCTTCTCACCTTCAAGAATAAGCACAAGAAAATTTGTTAGTCTCAATTCTTCTTGGATTCAATCATAGTTGAAAAGAAAATGCTAAGTGAAATCAAAAGATGGAGAGTTTTTGATTGCATGTACCACAACTCTCATATATTCTAAGAGGTTTGACAAATGGATAAGAAGTGTTTGTCACATATTTCATTACCAAACATAGTCTCTTAGAGTGCCTTGATTGTTGGTTAAGCTAATAGATAGGCATGATGATGAAGCTTTGAAATGCTTTGGGCACATTTTAGAGAGAACCTCTTTCCAAATGTAGTCACCTCTACTTGTATTTAGAATGCTTGTAGCAGCATAGGAGCATTAGAGGAGGTCAAAGAGATACATAATGAGGTACACCTAATGGAGAATCATCATATTGAGCTAGGCAATGTATCCTTGAGTATCTATGCTTAGTGTGGTCTTCTTGGAAAAAATATATGGAGTGTTTAATGAAATTCTATACTACAAGATACATGCCTTATACCGATGTTCAAAGCACCGAAAATGTTCATAAAGAAAAATTTCCCCACCGTCACAAAAACATCGGTATTAGTGATGCCATAGAGCAGTCGTTATTAGTGTCGCTATTTGCATCGCTATCAGCGTTTGCGACGCTGATACCAATGCACATAGCGACAATAATAACGACACTTTGTGACACATATTGCAACACTAATAGTGATGCGTGCAATAAATTTGCAATGCTAATAGAGGTGGTAACAGGGAAAAAAAATTTGTAGCAGGGAAAGCTGCCCTACCACAAATAGCACTATGTGATTTATTTGGGCCATACAAAAGAGTTTCAGTAATGTGTACAATGCTCGTGTAAATGAAGGTAAAGTGTACTTGAATCATAACACTGATACATGAAATAAATGCATGATCACGTAATGAAAGTAATGGTACAATCATGGCAAGATAATACTACTACATAGAAAATGCCTACACAAATAAGAAGAGTATAATCACAGATCCAAGACCGAGCTATAGATCCTCGCCATTCGACACCTTGTCCCGCCGCAAAGGAGTATCGAACAGACTCTGCAAAAAAAGAAACAACTACACATCACTCCACCATACAATAATGCATTTTAATTAAATTTAATAACTACGGGCAAGAAAGATGAGTGACTTACAGGGCTGTTGCATCCATACAATCGGTCGATCAATGCAGTGAGACTGTGTCTCTCTGCATATCGAGTCTCTAGGCCGGTGGGACCATTGTTTGTAATGGAGTGCTGCAAAGAAAACAAAATACAAATGTTAGAAACACGATTGTCAGTACAAGGGATATTGCAAAAAAATAGGCAAGTAAAATAAAATAAAAACTTACAAAGTCCTCCAGATATGTCCTTTGGCCACCACTCCCAAGATGATGGACCACTCCTGCCTCCAGTGTCATGCCCTTGCCGCCTCACGCTGCTGCCTCTAATGTCCTGAAAAATCTATAGCCTCCTCCCTAAGTCATCCCCAGTCGTCTGCATCTAGCCACTTCGGCTTTGATGCCCCACTCTTAAGTGCCTTGTGTGCATCCGATCATTTGTGTGACATATACGCACCCATGCACTCCATCATCTAGCCTATGGAAAACATATCTGTTGCGGCACGCACCGGAAACTCCTCATGCAAGGATACTACTATGTATCCCTTGCTCCCCTCTGGTATGTTCTTCCAATTATCCAAGACGTTGTGCCAAAAAACTTGTTGGCACAACTCTCTCATACGAGCCATCACCCTCCTCCCCTCATCATTCATGATGATGGCTCCTATCCAATCATCTACAAGGTATCCATACCCCTATGGGATATGCCTAATATGTGTCCTCTCCCATCTTCGACCATGCTCCTAGGCATATTCAAGAGACCTCTATACATCTGGTGCAACTACGGGGTAGTCTCTCTCAGAGTAGCACCCATAGGGGTGCCACCTGCAGATGACTGAGAAAAAGTTGGAGTGACTGGAGTAGATATCCCCACAGGTGTGACAAATCCCATAGGTGATGCAACTCCAACATAATGATGAGATGGAGACACTGCATCGGTACCTCCACAACAAGAGCCATGCTCTCTTGAACCTCCACGAGAGCGAGGAGTAGCACTTGTATCCTGAGCTGACCACGGGCTCACTGTATCCATGTCTTTGCAGCATCCCCCAGAACCACTCCCTCCTTCTGGCCCAAGTCTGGAGCATTGATCTCATCTACTAGAAATTGAAGCATCAGAGCGCACTGAAGTAGATCTAACAGAACGGCATGATGGTGTCCGTGATAGCTCCTGGTCCGCTATATCTCTGAATCGAGCCATCTGATCTGGAGACATATATGTGAAGATCTCTTCTAGCTCCTCATCACTCATCCGTCAACTCATCGTGCTGATCTAAAAATCCACAAAGGTCACCTGCACATACAAAAATTGATATTAGCATAATCAATATAAATCATACAAAGCACGGTAATATAAATCTTTAAAAAATGATCTTACTTAAAATGCATATCTTATGTATCCTTATAAGCGATTCATCAACGAATTGAGTAGGTGGATGCTCCAAGTATGAAGTACCCTATGGTCCCATGTCAATCTCCTGACACAACTCTGCATACACTAGAAGGTCCATAGACTTGTCACCACAAAAGGATGAGTCCACCTCGTTCTCAAAGAATTCTTGGACTCATATATTTCCATCATTGTTACCCGATTCTGGCTCCTCTACATGCTCCAAGCTTTTGATGGCCTCCACCCCTTGCCATATCGACCCCTCTATTTGGATATTGTACTCATCTATGCTCGAAACATCGCTTTGATCATATACTCTCACACTTCGGGGAGCTGAGGGTATAACATACGACCATCGAGGTTGTCAGGGGTTTAGATAGAAAATTACCTATTCAAAATCATGTACAAGAGAGATTTAACTTTTGTGACATGTACCATGTCATAATAAAATTAAAAAAAACATGAATTCATGCACCTATTCACAATGGGCCGGCAACACAAACGTGTCATGCAAATCCATCCATCTTTTTTCGAAATCTATTTCGAGAAATCCAGATGGACATCGTTTAATTGTTGCTCCAGCTCCTTCAAGTACCACTTTGAACCACTGCACTTCGAATAGGATCATGGAGAAGCTATGGTAATCCACCATGATAATACTTTGCAAGCTCCCAAAATACTCCATCTCATCTATAACCGTGTTTGGATCCATTGCTTGTCGTCGGCTCTCTTCCTCGAACTTTGCCATGATACCACAATCTGCTGTGGAGTGCATTTTGTCGATACTCCACGTGAAAATGTTGTCTGCACGACTACACCATACTATTTATTTTATATTATACATCGAAACACTCAATTAGTTGTCACATATAAAATATAGATACGACAAACCCTAAACACGTCAACATCTTTGGACTATATCCCCTCAAGAATTTCCACTCCTTAGTTGAGACCTCCGCCCCTTCACAAGATGTTATGGTCAAAGCTCCATGCAACCATCGCGTTGACATAAACCATGGCATCTTCTCCATGCCCTCGGGATATTGAATCGGTTGATGGCATGTACTACGTCCAAATTTAGATCGCGCTTGTTCCCGATCTTTCCTAGGTTTCTCATACCTAGCGCGCCACGTCTCCATGGAGGCATGGTGCAACATACAAAAGTGATTCACTTTCTCCACCATTGCAACATCCATTCTTTTTTCTACCCAATTTTCAACCACCACATCTCCGGTTAGTCTATCATCGTCCTTCAGCAACCATAGCATACCATTGTCTGAATCCACCGTTGGTAGCCATTGTGAAATATGCACTAACACCTCAGACACCAACCAACCTTCAGGCATGCTACCTTCTGGCCGAGCTCGTTGTCACAGAAGGCCTTTCAGGGTTTTCATGAAGCGCTTCAAGAAGAACATCCATCGCGTATGGATAGGTCCAGTAATCTCCACTTCATCTATAAGATGCACAAGAAGGTGGATTTGTATCGTGAGCATGGTGCTAGGTAGGTATTTCTCAAAGAGAGAGACTGTCTCCACTGCTCACCACCTTGCAAATTCAATAGAGGACATCTTAATCTCCTTATGTGAGATCCATTGCACTAAAGTTGACAACTTGTAAATCGCCCTGTGTATTTCTGGAGTAAGGCATCCTGCGATCGCAATCGGTAGTACAAATTGCCACAAACGAGGAAGCATTATGAACAATGACTATACTCCAAAAAGCAAAATATGCAGGCCACTTACAATCCATTCGTAGTACAAACCTGACATATCTTATGCCAATCATGGGATTTTAGCCCTGATAATTGGTCGTCTTTAGAAAACATAGACCTAAGAGAACGCATCATACCTATCAGAGTGCAAATAGACTTTACTATTTACTTCACAATGCGCTCTTCTTTAGTGGACAAAACCCAAGGAGTGCAAGATAGCTACAAGCGACCATTAGCACTTGACTACGGCCAAAGCACCTCCATCTTTCCTACCTTCTTAAAATCCATTTGTGCCCCTACAGTGTCTCTCTTTCCTATGATATGGTTCCATAGTAAGTTGCCCATATTCTTAAAAATATGCATGGGATCCAACAAGTGGTTGATCTGTAAGTGGGTCCAATGCGGCAACTTATAGAAAACTCAAAACGGTCGCATTCCGTTTGGATGTGACTTCGTGTGGACCATTTTCAGCTCGTACCAGCTTTGGGCCTTCATATGTGCTAGAGGTCATCTAAGAAAACCTTCCCTCAGTTCATGACTCTCTACCAAGAAAACAATGTGCCCTTGATATACCATCTTCTTCATGAATCGTGACCTTCGGGAGTCTAACTCTGGCCCACACAATGGACATGCATGATAACCTGAGGTAACCAGACCTGTCCCAACACCTCTATCCAATGAATACAAACTTAAACAAGCTATGATAGATATTACCAATGAGAACGAAAGCTACTTACCTGGGCACTCTCCGAATCCCGAAAATTCATTCATGGTCCACATGAGAATGGCTCTAATATTGGCGGATTGTCGACCATCGTGCTTGCTTATATCTTTCACAGTGACCCCCTCGTCCCACAAAATCTTAAGCTCATCAACTAATGCACGAAGATACACATCTATATTTTTGACTTTGTAGCGACCGAGAATGAGCAAGCTAAGGATGAGATGTTATTTCTTCGTAGAAAGCCATGGAAGGATATTGTAGTTGACAAGGACTATAGGCTACACACTGTAAGAAGTTGAGCGCAGACCAAATGGGTTCACACTATCCATAGCAAGACCGAGCCAAAGATTCCTTGGCTCTCGGACAAAGCCTGGAAAGGTAGAGTCAATGTGGCTCCATGCATGTGAATCTGCTGATATTCATTGAACTCCGTCTGTGGATCTATTATGCACATGCCATGTTGTCAAGCTCACCATGCTGGACATACGAAACATGTGGTTTATGCGGGGGATAAGTGGAAAGTGTCTAAGAACGTTTTGAGGGATGGTTTTTCCTTACAAGTCCTGTCGATACCTCTGAGCACCACACTTTGGACATGTCTCCATAGTCTTGTATTCTCCTCCAAACAATATGCAATCGTTGATACATGCATGGATGCTGTTGCAGTCCATGCCAAGCTTTCGTAAAACATGTCGCACATCATCATGAGACTCAGGCATGGTATTTGCAAGTGGTAATATATGATACTTTAGTAACCTGAAAAAAAGCATAAAACACCTTGAAAAAGCACAAATTTTTTTAATGATAGTGCCAAAAAGAAATCAATGAAGCGTACGTACAAGGTACCTGAATAACTCAGTCACACTCGCATCGCTCCACCCGTATTTTTCTTGCACACTTAGGGATGTAAGCAATGTCTTCAAGCAAGATACTCGGCACCCGTCATATAATAGTATGGATGCTTCCTCTCTAAGTGGATCGGATGTCTCGACATCCATGGGCATTAATGCATTGATCATTGTCTCCATGTCAGGCTCCAAGATTGTAGGAAAGTCTGGAAGGCTACCTTTCTCCTCTGGTATTGACGGTATAGATTGGGTAGTATCTTCCAAGTGGTGGATTAGCTTATGCCCACGAACTCTTCTAACTGGCTACAAACGGTGCACTCCTCCTTGGGATGAGATGTCACCTCCTTAGATAGAAAATTTGCCAGCCACACCTAATGCTTTTATATATGATATTCAATTAGTTTGCGAATACAATGCATGATTAATATACACATTTCTTACTGTTTGCTCAAAATATGAGATCACCTGATCAATGATCTCTGATTGAAACTCGCTGAAGTGTTGTACGTGTTCTATAGACAATCGACGTTTTCGTCTAATTGCCAGCTTACATTGAGAGCAAGGACATGGGACACGTTGATTAAGGTATGCCTCGCGATCTTAAACATCACGATCTTCATCATCTTCCATTTGGTCTATGTTACGACAAACAATTTGTTTATGTTATCATTCTTTTTTCTTTTCTTAAATTGTTTGAGAAAGGATTTCTTCTCTTAACACCATATTGGGGAATATGGAAATTTTCCATAAGTTTGGGACACGTGGTCAATTCTTTGAATTTATCATAACCTAAACACTATAACTCCAAATCGAGCACTCTATAGGCCAGTAGATTCCATTTTTCAAGTGCTTTCCAATGATAGGTCACATCATATGGTTTTGAGAAACTTATGGGCATGTTATCTGGGTGCCACCTTTTTAGTAATCAAAAAATGGGAATTGGGAGATTTCCAAACTCACTAAAATTGTGTTTCTTGTAATTCAACAAAATTAGCGTATGTAAAGTCTCCATCCACCCACAAATTAATGTATGTTGGAGTGTTTTGCATCTC